>NC_053391.1:331253914-331583653 GCF_905171765.1 Bufo bufo | reverse complement strand
TCTGTCAGTGGGGCTCTACTTGTGTGAGCGTTTAATAGAACAGGTTCTGTAGACATCTATGTGGAATCAGCAGACAAGGGTGTAAAAGGACTGTGCGTCTTGACGCTAACATCGACATGCAAGGCTGAGTTGATACCGTACTTCAGTTATTTGGTCAGTTTTGGCCCTGTGACTGTCCAAATAAGTGAAGTATGCAGTGATTCTCAGAGCAACACCTGTCATCTGCATGTCATACGGACTCACAGTATTATTTCACTACCACAGCAGACTCCTTATGCGTGTTACTGCAAGGCACAGTGTTCTACACCACTATAAAGGCTCTGTGCAGCCCGGAAATAGCCGTTCTTAACGTAATTTTCCGCAAATTAATTCGGATCGAAGTGAATTTTTCTGAAAAAATTTGGCGAACGGGCTAATCGAATTTTTAAAAAATTCGCTCATCTCTAATCCCTTCCAATGGAATATTACCGCAGAGAGCCCTGAACCCTCCGAGAATCAAGAATTTTTTCCACCTCGTACCTAACCTCGCCTAGAATTACCACTGGATTAGGAGGTTTGGTAGGAGAATCACAGTAGGAATGTATTTCTTAAGCAAAGTTTTATGGAAAACTTTATGTACTGTATCTTGAACAAGGAAGGTAAAACCCTGTATCATCTTGTATATTTATCCCTAGGTCCTGCACAATGTGTAAATGTATTTATGATTCTGTAATAGTTTAACGTGTAATGTGCCTGGTTCACTAGCAGATGGCGGCACTTCTGGCAGAGCTGTGTTAGATAGAATGGAACCCTTCTTCCATTCTATTCCCCTCTATAGAGAGGGAGGAGTTAGTCAGTTAGAAGTTAGTTCAGAGTATCCCCTGTAAGGGGAAGGAGCAGGCCCTCGTCCCTCCTGGACGAGCCTGCAGGAGTTAGTTGAGAGCAGCCCCTGCAAGGGGAAGGCTGTGTGTCAGCCAGCAGAGCACTTTCTGCATTGCTGGGCTTAGAGGCCCAAGCTACAAGCCTCAGAAGCCAGGAGGAAAGGTTCCCTGGACAAGATACAGCACAAGATAAAGATAGAGTCAGATAAAGAGAGAAGGTACAGCTGAAAGCAGTCTAGGAAAAGTTTCTATTGAATCCAGCCAACATAACAGAGCTGAAATAGTTCTTATGTATTAGAGCGGAGAGTGTTTGCCTGCCAGATCTTTATGCCAAAGCTTGCTGGTAACCAAAATACATTTGGAAGATTGTTCCCTGAAGAAAGTTTATGGCAAGTAAAGCTGTTAACTACTTCAACACTGGTCTTGACTCAAGTTCTTTCACCCTCATCCTCATCACCTATCCCTTTTAATTGCACCGCTGCATATGTCTATGCCTGGGGTTCCAGGCTATCCAGGTAGGAGCACCATGACAAGTGCTAAAACTACACCTAGAGGGACACTATAGGGCCTTAGGAGAAAGGGCCTTAAGAGAAAACCCAAAATTAAAAAAAGGCACTGGGGTTAAAAATATTTGAAACTTTATTCTATTAATCAAAATACTATTTAATTAAAATAAATAACGGTGATATATGACATGGCACTTGAACTTTATATTATTGAGCTGCTAATGTCACTTTGGGTCAATGTTCCCCTGAATTCTCTGTTACTTCTATATATGTCATACATCACCATTATTTATTTTACTTGGATGGTATTTAATTCATTGAATAAAGTTTCAAATAATTGGGTTTTAACATGTAATTTGGCATAGAGCACGGGTAATGATTGTATATTTTGTTGCCCCATTATCTATAGGTGTAGGGCCTTAAGAGAAGTAGGCCTGGCCCAATCAACTACGGCTCGCACTTTAGCAGGATCTATACATAAATTTTGTGGTGACAGGATATAACCCAGGAAAGAAACATCTTTTACAGCAAACTCACATTTAGGGCTTGTTCACACGAATGTGCTGTGTTTTGCGGTCCGCAAATTGTGGATCCGCAAAACATGAATGCCGCCCGTGTACCTTCCACAATTTGCGGAATGAACGGACGGCCCTTTATAGAAATGTCTATTCTTGTCCGCAAAATGGACAAGAATAGGACATGACTTATATATATAATTTTTGCGGGGCCACGGAATGGAGAAACGGATGCGAACAGCACACGGAGTGCTGTCCGCATCTTTTGCGGCCTCATTGAAGTGAATGGGTCCGCACCCAATCCGCAAAAAATGCGTCTCGGATGCGGAACCAAACCATGGTCATGTGAATGAGCCCTTACTCACATTTACACCGTTTTTGGAGGACCTTTCTCACATGTATGACATGAGACGACCAGTCAGAAGAAAACAATTAAATATCATCCAGATAATATCCAGATATACAACAAGAAACTGACCCAGGAACTCTTGGAAAATATAATTTATAAGGTTTTGGAACACAGCAGGGGCATTACACAGCCCAAAAGGCATCACAAGGTATTTAAAATGCCCTTTGGGAGTATTGAATGCCATTTTCCAATCATCCCCCTCTCGTATTCTGATCAAATTGTAGGCTCCTTTAAGGTCAATTTTTGTGAACCACTGAGCCCCAACAATTTGCTTGAATAAATTAGGAATGAGATGAAGGGGGGACTGGTTTCGGACCATGATTTTATTAAGTTCCCTATAATCAATACAAGGGCACAATCCACTGTCTTTTTTACTCACCAAAAAGAGTTCAGCACCTATGAGAGATACAGGCGGTCAAATGTGCCCTTTTTTTTTCAGACTATCTTTAATATAATCTTTTATAGCCTGTCTTTCATGTCCAGAAAGAATGAAAAGTTGGCCCTTAGAAAGTTTTGCACCAGTGACAAGTTCAATGGTCCAATCATAGTCGCAATGAGAGGGTAAAACGTCAGAGGCCTCTTTGGAGAACACATCCTGATAAACTTAGGTAGTGGTCCCTCCTCCAGTTCCAGACCAGATAGCTGTATAGATAAAAGCACCGAGGACCCCATTTTATTAATTCCCCAGAACTCCAATTAAAAACTGGACAATGTGCTCTCAATCAGAATAATCCCAAAATGTCATCAGCAAACAAGTTTTTCATGACATATAATGAAATAGAATGAATAGACCCAATTTTCATAACCAAATCAATGGTTGTATACTTAATAAACACGGAACCGGAATGGGTTTAGGTAGTCTATATTAGTGTTGATCACGAATATTCGAATCGCAAATATCGGCACTTCGAGAATTCGCGAATATTTAGAATATAGTGATATATATTCGTAATTTGGAATATTCTAGATTTTTTTTCATCAGTAACCTCCCTTCTTGCTTGTGGGCCAATGAGAAGGCTGCAATGTCTTTGAGCTTAGTAACATCCCTAGCAACCAATAGGAAAGTTGCCTGCCCCTTACTATATAAGAAACTCCCCAGCAGCCATTTTCTACAGTTTTTTTAAGTTCGGATAGAGACAGCAGTGTCATTGCTGTGCTCTGTGCTTTCCACACTACAGTAGATTGATAGTTAGATAGCTTATATATATAATACAGATAGTTAGTGGGAGATAGTCATTGTAGGTTATATCCTGATATAGTGTAGCTGTTGCAGTGCAGGGTGTTAGGTAGTGTGATAGGTTCTGCTGTCCATACTGACATGCAGACCTGCTAAAATGTGAATTTTCACATATTGCGCCAAAATATTTGCATCTTTAGTGCCGATTTGCGCAATCGCGAATATATTGGAGCACTCTAACTGCATATAAAGCTATTGTAATGTTCTGCCGTGCCAACCATTTTCTCCAGTCTCAAAAAACTTCTAGCAGCTTGGAAAATGGAGCAAAAGTGACCCACGTCTGTATTTCGTGAGCATTACGTGAATATTACATTGCCGATTTTTCACGATCAAGAAAATGATCTTGAATTCCCGAATTTGCAAATATATGATGAATATTCACCCAAATATTTTTTATATATCGCGAATTCGAATATAGACCCTGCTGCTCATCACTAGTCTATATACCACGAGACCCAAGGCAAACACAAAATTAAAATTCACAAAATTTGCTGCAGCCCCCGAATCTGCAAAAGCTATTTTGGGAAATACCTGTTAGTCTGAGTGATCTCCCCTATTATCACTTAGATGCTGAAGTTTTCCGCCTTTGGCCTAGAAGGACAGGATCGCAGTTGATGTGCAGTACTGCCGCAGTAGAAACACAGGACACTCTTCAGGCGATATTCCCTCCATTGCTGAGAGGACATGGTACCCACCTGCATTTGCACCTAGGATTCCACTGGCACCTTGGACACACTGGCTTGAGGGACTGAGGAAAGTGAAGAAGGATGGACAAGGACAGATCTTTCCTGCTTACATACGTTCCCTAACACACCTGTCAAGTTGAATAGCTAGGGACATAGCCTTGTCTAGGGAACCTGGGGTAGGATGACTAACCAGAAGGTCTCGAGTATCAGAAAGACCTAGTCTAAACTGTGACCTATGAGCCGGATCATTCCAGCCAGAGGCAGTACACCACTTCACAGAATTCAGAGCAATATTCTTCCACAGGTCATCTGCCTTGATGTAAGAAAAGAAGTTGACTTTCTGCATAAGCCACCCTCTCTGGCTCATCATACGGTGAAGGAAGAGTGAAAAAGAACCGGTCAACAGAAAATAATTCAGGAGAGATGGGCTGTAGCAACTCCTGAGGGTCCCCCTGAAGCAGGGATATAATGATGCTTACTCTTTGAGCTTCTATACCCGATAAGTGTGGTCTAAGATAAAAATAAAGTTTACAGCTCTCATGGAAGGCTACAAAATGTTGTGGTCACCAGAAAAGCAGCCAGGGAGCATAACCTTAGGTTCTATTGGTGAAGGAGCTGTAACAACAGGGGGACTGGTCTGACAGGACTCTTGCTACTGGACTCTATCTTCTAGATCTTGAACCAATTAGGCAATACCCTCCATCATATATTTTTTGGGCCAGTGATAATGCAATTCCTGTAGGTAGAGATAGACACGGACAGTGAGCCCTAACCTAGAACCCAGCTCACTTTCCCTGCCTACTTGCAGTACTAGCCCTAGGTAGCTAGACCGCAACTGGTTGACAGTCTCTATGCTGCTAAGGTGCAGAGACAGACAAACACCTAGAGACAAACGACACAAAGACAGTCATATGTAAATGAATTAGAACCAGGAGGACAGCAAAGTAAAAAAACGAGACACAAAAAGTGGTCAAAAGACGAGCCAAGGTCACAACTGCAGCGGACTACTCCCAGGCGTCTGGGGTATCCCTTGCCCCTTAGGAGATTTTTACGATATATGTCCCTCTTACAGAGCATATAGTTGTGACGCCAGTTGCAGTTAAGCAACGAGGACATGGCGTCCCCTTTATAGATGGTAGTGGTGGTACCCAGATGTAGGATTGCCAGAGTGGTGTAGAGTGACCTACAATCTCTCTAAAGGTGTTGTATGCACATGTCACGGTGCTCCTACCTGGATATCCTTGGATCCCAGATGTGGTAGCGCGAAGCAGTGCAAAAAAGGGGGTTGTTGAACTTGGGTGAAGAATAAGTAGAACTTGCAGGTTAACAGGCCGAACTGGATGGACAAATGTCTTTTTTCGGCCTTATGTACTATGTTACTATGTTACTAAATGGAGTCCAGACTTTGTATTAACGTTGAACACAGCTTTACTGGAATAAACGGTAATCCAAACAGTTTCCAGACTTTATCTTGGTCATCAGCAGGTATTGGCTTAACTCCTGGCAGGCAAACACTTCTGCAACAATCTCAGCCCTGCTATGCTGGCTTGGTTAAATAGGAACTTTTACTCTTTGGCTGGAACTAAGCTTAGCTGTTGTCTGTCTCTCTCTTTAATCCTAGGAACTTTTTCCTGGCTTCAAGCTTACTTTAGCTTGGCTTTTAGGAAATGCAAGCCCAGGAGGGGACATACAACCATGTAGACCTCACAAGCAAGGCCTGTCCGGCAGGGACAAGGCCTGCTGCTTACCTAAGCAGGGGGAAAGCTAGCACACACAACCTCTCCCCAGAAGGGGAAGGCTAGACTGACCTTCACTAACTAAACTCCTCCCTCTCTAGACAGGGCTGAAATGGAACTAGAAGGTTCCTCTCCAGAGAAACTAGCTCTGCACAGATTGCCTCCACCTGTTAGTGAACCAGACACATTACACTAAAACAGTCAATTATGAGGAAATAGGAATACAAACATTGCAGGGAGTGGAAATAAATATGCAGGATGACACATGATACACCAATAAAGATAGTGGGGGGCCCAAAAGAGGTGGTAATGCCACTCTGGGTCATTACACAACCAGACAGAATGCACAGTACCAATCACAGGAGACAGAGAGTCGTCAAAGGACGAGCCGAGGTCAAAAACACGAGCAATCCAAATTAGCACAGGAACAAGAATCAAAAGCCTAGCTAGTGAGCCCAAACAAGACAATCACTGGCACTGGTATATGGCCAGGAAGGGTTTTAAATAGAGCACCGAGTCCCTGGATCAGCACCTGATAGGTGCTCCATTATTCAGAAACACTAGTATAGAGCAGCTTAGCAATCAACCCACTGATAATCTCATCCAGCACATGCAGGGAAAAACAGAGCATTGCATCCTGTTGCTAAGGATGCATGTCTCTCCCGATGCGGCCGTGCCGGGCTGAGGATTGTGCCACTGGAGCTCAGACAGGTAAGTTTATGACACACTAAAGTTGCTACTCACCCATGTTCCCCCTCTGTGCCTCCACAAACAGTGGCGGATTATAATTGGGGCGTTTGGGTCTGTAGCCCTGGGCCCAGCATCGCTGGGGGGCCCTTCGCCGACCCAAATGCCCACAAACTACAGCGGGGCACGGGAGCGCATAGTTCCCTGCCCCGCCGCCGTCCGCCAATCCCCGCCATAGATTTCAAGCCTAGTAGGCCTAAAGTCTATGCGGTAGTAAAATCCCGGCGCAGGCGGCGTAATGACGTCATCGCGCCGCGCCTGTGCCCGGTCGCAACACACTGACATGTGTGCACAGCGAGCCTGTACCATCTACGAATGAGCGCCGACTGGGACACAGCTAAGTATTAGCTTTTTTTTTTTTTATTACAACTTTGGGGGACATTACTGAAGGGACAGTGGGGGGGCAAACTACTACGTGGGGCAAATTTCTAGTGTGGGTGAAATTAATACTGTGGGGGCAGTTGGGGGACAATTAATACTGTGGGGGGAAATTACTACCATGGGAGAATTAATACTGTGAGGGCAGTGTGGAGAAATTAATACTGTGGGGGTAGTGTAGAGAAATTAATACTGTGGGGGCAGTGGGGGGGCAAATTACTTAATGGATGGCATTGTCGGGGCAAATTATGTATTGGGGGCAGTGTGGGGAAAATTACTATATGGGGCAGTGTGGGGGAAATTACTATATGGGACAGTGTGGGGGAAATTACTATATGGAGCAGTGTGGGGGAAATTACTATATATGGGGGCAGTGTGGGGTAAATTACTATATGGGAGGCAGTGTGGGGGAAATTACTATATAGGAGCAGTGTGGGGGGAATTACTATATGGGACAGTGTGGGGGAAATTACTATATGGAGCAGTGTGGGGGAAATTACTATATGGGGGCAGTGTGGGGGGAATTACTATATGGGGGCAGTGTGGGGGAAATTACTAAATGGAGCAGTGTGGGGGAAATTACTAAATGGGGCAGTGTCTGGGAAATTACTATATATGGGGGTAGTGTGGGAGAAATTACTATATGGGGCAGTGTGGGGAAATTACTATATGGGGGCAGTGTGGGGAAATTACTATATGGGGCAGTGTGGGGGAAATTACTATATGGGGCAGTGTGGGGGAAATTACTATATGGGGCAATGTGGGGGAAATTACTATATGGGGCAGTGTGGGGGAAATTAGTATATGGGGCAGTGTGGGGGAATTAGTATATGGGGCAGTGTGGGGAAATTAGTATATGGGGCAGTGTGGGGGAAATTACTACATGGGGCAGTGTGGGGGAAATTACTATATGGGGCAGTGTGGGGGAAATTACTATATGGGGCAGTGTGGGGGAAATTACTATATGGGGCAGTGTGGGGGAAATAAGTATATGGGGCAGTGTGGGGAAATAAGTATATGGGGCAGTGTGGGGAAATAAGTATATGGGGCAGTGTGGGGAAATTAGTATATGGGGCAGTGTGGGGGAAATTAGTATATGGGGCAGTGTGGGGGAAATTAGTATATGGGGGCAGTGTGAGGGAATTTACTGAATGGAGCAGTGTGGGGGAGATTAGTATATGGGGCAGTGTGGGGGCGTTTCTATTAGGGGACATTATTTTTGGGGACACTATACAGGCATTATTACCTGGAGCACAATATAGGGTGTTATTATTACTGGGGGCACTCTAGGGGACATTATAATTGCTGTAGACACTATAGGAACCTTTGGGGTAATTTATCAAACTGGTGTAAAAGTAGAACTGATTTAGTTACCCATAGCAACAGATTTCACTTTTCATTTTTGACAGCACCTTTGGAAAATGAAAGGTGGAATCTGATTGGTTGCTATTAGCACCTAAGCCAGTTGTAGTTTGCACCAGTTTGATAAATGACCCCAATTATGAGAACTCTAACGTGTCTGTGTAACAAACTCTGTAGAGACGAGATACGGCTGAAAGAATTTGTCATGGCAGTCTGGATCAGATGGAAGAGAAGAGGAAAGAGAAGATCTACATGACAGGAGATTTCACTGGAAGTAAGAGGTATGTGGTGCTGTATTCTCCTATATGTAGTGCTGGCTCACTACTGTGACCTGTGTCTCATCTTCTCCTCCAAGTCTTTTTTTATCTTAATCGTATGTATTTTAAATTTGGCAACTAAAATTAAAAATTTTCACCTATGTAACAGCCCACATAACAGTGATAGCTTTCTGTGTGCAGATAATGTAGTAGATATTCCATGCAGTCCTATGTTACACCCCACATAACACAATAGTTCACTGTATTATGTGGGGTGTTACATAGGACAGCAGGTAACATCTATGAAATCTGTACTCAGAGAGTTATGAGATGGTGGGGGTCAGACTCCTGGCACCCCTGCCAATCCACTGTTTGAGGAAACCGTAATGTTCCAGTGAGCACCGCAGCCTCTTTGCTCGTTACCAAGCACAGCGCTGTCCATTTGATAGCACTGCGCGTGGTATTACAGCTCAGACCCAATCACTCAGATGAGACAGAGCTCCACCTAGACCATGTGAACGATGTCATATGGCCTAGGAAGAGACTTTGGCGCTTACGAAGCACCGCAGCCTCTTCATACCGAAAAAATAAATAAAACTAAAATGGAGGGGGGGGGGGCCGAATTGGGTAGACACCCCAGGGGCTATCATGCACTTAATCCGCCACTGTCCACAAAGCACCTCTGAAATACATTAACAGGACTCATGAACTCACACTCATAATTTAGAGGACCTTCTGAGAAGTCCTCTCTAATCATTCCAGCTGCAGTTTGCATTGGCACAGTGGGGGAATTGGGGTGATTATCAACATATAAATTAGTCATCTGACGACCATTACAGAAGTATCTAGTACTGCACTTAATAGTGCTTATTGGAGGCGACAAATTCCCTTTTAAAGTAAATCAGGAGGGGTCGACCCACTTGGCTGTTTCCATAATTGTATACTAGATGTTAAAAATTGCTGCATTTTCAGAGTTGGGAAAACTTTTTTGCAAAGGATCGCATAAAATAATAAAAGACTCAGTTTTAAGTTTGTCTTTGTAAGGTTGTGCCAAATTTATGGAATGGTGTACAGTAATAATATATATTAAAGCATTTGCAATGCGGTGTATACCTATTTGTGTAAAAATACACCAAGGGTTTGCGTTGTGAGGAGATGCAACTTTTTTGTGACTTTTTAAAAAGCAGCACATCATAAATATGACTTAAAGGCATTCTAATCTGAAATCCTGACCTACTTTTCAGTTCACTTCAAAAAGTGGCGAGGCTTACCAATATTGTAAAATTTGATCTAGTATCACAAAAAATGCACTGAATGTCACACGCCGGCATCACTTGTGACATTTGTTATGCTATAAAACTGGCGTAGCAGTTTTGATAAATGTCCCTCTCAATACTCACCAGAAAAAATCCCTGCCATAACAGTGTTTCAGTGGTCTCATGCCATACACCAATGAGGCCACCAGTGATCATGTGGGTTTATGGGCATGCCATCAGTCCAGTCAAGTAAGCAAAGACCAGAGGGTCTTTTATTATTATTATTATTATTATTTTATGTCACTTCCCCCCATGGCCAATATTTTTGCCAAACTAGGAAAAACCTTTAATATGACCTTTCCAGTTTTGGGAAGGGGCTTTCCCAGACTTTTACACTCATGACCTATCCTTTGGATACGTCTTCGGTATCTGATCAATGGGGGTCTGCCGCCCGGGACCCCATCCAATCAGCTGTTTGAGAAGGTAGCGGCGCATACAATAGTGCCGTTGTTTTCTCACAGCTTAGCCAACGCCATGTAATGTCAGTCATATGGTCTATGTGCAGCTCAGTCTCTTGTGAATGGGACTGAAATGCAATACCAAGCACAGTCGTGATACAATGTATGGTGTTGTACTTGGTTTAGTATGAAGAGACCGCAGTACTTGCCCGAGCACTGTAACCACTTCTAACAGATGATCTAAAGGGGGAGCAGGGAGTCGACCTCCACCAGTCAGATATTGATGACCGGGGCGTAGCTAAAGGCTCATGGGCCCTGGTGCAAGAGTTCAGTTTGGGTTCCCCTTCCCTCAGTGCTTTGGGCCAGGGGCAGGGAAGCACATAGCCTTCCTGCTGCTCGAGGCAAAAAGTGAAAAGGCACCCTCTTCCCCTCTAATGCCAAATTCTTGACCAACCCCTTCCCTCCAGCCAGAGGTGTAACTTGACCTGCATGCCCTTTCTATAATACTGGTGTTTCCTTATGCAGCACAAGGGTCTTTGGGCCCCCTCAGGCTCCTGGGCCCAGTAGCGACTGCCCTACCTCTGCACCCCGTATATCTACGCCCCTCTCGATGACTTATCCTGAGGTTAGGTTATCAATATTTAATTCCTAGTAAACCCCATTCATTGAGCAAGTTCTTTTCTGACTTGGATACAAATGATAAACATCATATTCTCAAAAGAGAGTTTACAGTTCTACCCAGAAAGTTCCTCTTCTCTAGAAGAATGGGCAAAGTATCGCATAAAAAACCTCTAGAGCTTGTGCGCCCACTCTATATCACATGCTGTCTGCAGTTAATGTGCAACATTTTCCTGTCTGTGGTTAGACTTATTGGGTATTGTTCTTCTCGATGCTCCATTTATTTCTCAGGCAGTTCATAGTGGAGCAGAGTACAAACTGAAGCATTATGTTCTGATGTGCTACAAGATATAATACACACAGTGTCAGCCATGCAGGGCGATGGGACTGTCGTACTCCTGAACAATTTCTTCCTATTGCTTGAAGGAGATGCTATTAAATCAATTGCTTCTAAATCATCCTCCGAAGCACAATGTAGCCAGAATCCTAAAGGGCTTCATTGGCAAGCCAATCAATGGAGTTTTGTAATGGAGAGGCTGTGTAAGTTTTATTACTGGTTTACACAGACTCAAAGTAATGTGAAAAGATAATGGTGTCAAAAGATCCATAACACAAAGGCAGATGCCATCTGTTGAGATGGTGACTAGAATCCCTGCATTGCAGTTTCACAGAGGACAAAGTAGAACTAATGGTTTGAATATGCTTCATGGGATAAATGTTGATAATTGTTACATTCTTTTATTATAATCTAGAAGTTTGTGTAGTACTTTATTTCTTTTTGGTTCAGTTCCCTTTAAACTGGTTCTTTAATGGCTTGAAAGAGACTGTAAGCTTTTGATCCAGTTCAGTAAGAGCAATTAGAGTCTATTTTACTATGAACCCCACAAGTACACATTTAATCAAGATGTAATGTTCATAGTTCTGCGGGAAAAAAAATACACATCACAGATGGTTAGCGGGAACAGCCATGTTCTTTCTCCGAGAGCACAGAGAGGGTGAGGTCAGAGAGGCTCACATCATTTGCTGCTCAGCATGGAGCTTTTATTAAATTAATGCTAAACATAAAATATTCCCCATTGATCTAATTTCATGGAAATGAATCCTATTCCATACAAACTCCCAAACCATGACAGAATTAAAGATTCCAGGAACTGTTATGAGACATCTGAGTGTAAGCAAGTTATTTTACTGTAAGTGTAGCATGCAGTATTGTCAGAAATGTCAATGTAAAAAGCGCGCGAGATGAATGCTAAGATACATCATTTCTGCAGATCATAAATAAGTCATAAAAGGAGTGATAAGTGCACCATCCATGAGGCAAAGGAGATGCATATTCACAGGTGTACAGTTTCCATTTTGAGTAAGAATAGCATGCCATTATCCTACTTAATGTACCTCTGACCACAAAAAGAACCGTAAAAAGGTTCTCCGCTAGAGAAATAATGTACAACATGAAAAATAATCAAATTCATGGCAATCGGTTAATTAATTCATAGTGTGTTTGGAGCCCATCCACAGAAATATGTGAATAATTAGCTATAAATGTTGCCATATGCGTAATGCTTTTCCTCTAGGACTGCTTGAATCTGCTTGAAGTGAGTTAGTAAGTTGTGTTGGCCTCCGTTGAACATGGTGGCAGAGAGAGCATACCTAACCTGATGCTGTAGGCAGTATCACATGGTCTTGTTACTGGGGAGCCCAGTATGTAGATAGCATTACATGTGCACCACAGCATTTAGAAGGGAAAAAAAATACCCAATTAAAAAGGGTGAGTTCCCACCATAGATAGCTCTACTGCAGTATAGATTCCAGTGTACCACTGTAGAGCCAGATATTGAGCCAGAGTTTGTACAAGAATAGGGATGTTGGAAAACCCCGCCCACTTTACCACACCAGTAAAGGGAAGATTAGTTACCTGCTCCCCGACGGTGGCTCCCCAGTCCTTCCCCAACAGGCCTTCAATGCTCCGCTGGGCTCCCTCGATGTAAACACCCGGTTTGACATTGCAGCAGCCAATCACTGGCCATGATGGCAATGGTCATCGCTTTGCGTCATGTGACCATTTATCTAGACGTAAAGGGAGCCGCTGACTGCTGTGGCCAGTGATTGGCAGTAATGTCTAACCTCCTGGATAAACTTATCCAGGCGCAATGTGGGGGAGTTCTAGCTAAATAGGGACAGGTAACAGGGTTTGGGTTGGTTGATACTCCGGGCCAGTCACAGTTTTTATATGGCCGTTATTCCCGGAAGAGACCGCTTCATATTAGTGTTAGTGCCCTTATAGCTGTACCTACTTCCGCCAGAGCAGGACACTCACTAATCTTTCCCCATACCTATAGATACTACCTCTCCTTGTTATTGTGTGTCCGCATGGTGTAAACCTGTTTTTGAGTGACTCTTACCCAGTTACTATCAGAGTACTGTTCAATCTTGTACGACCGTGCTGCATATAGGATACATGATCGGCTTCATACTGAAAGAGTGGCTTCCAAATTCATCGGAAAGACATGACTTATATGCTCCTAGTCCTCGTCTTATTTTTGATGCCATTTAGCCATCAAGTGTCTGTTTGCTCATTGCATTCTTCATACCTTTTGAGGGTTTTTAATACACACATCCCCATTTTTTGTTTTATCTTGAATCTAATAAAGTATATATTTTTTAACACCTCTTTCTACAGTGAGAATATTAGTTACACAAGAGACATATACCTTTTTGATCATTTATCAACAGTGAATTGTTTTTGTCTAACTGGATGTTTACATCAAGGGAGCCCCTTTAAAGGGGTTGTCTGATTTTTACTATTGATGACCTATCCTCAGGATAGAACAACAATAGTAATTAGGAGCAGCACCCACGGGCCTTGTCAATCTCACCAGAATGCAACAGCCTGTCCACGACCACAGATCCTCAATAGTCCACAGATCAGCAATCAAACGACAGATGACGGCAGCATCTCCAGATAATCTTTATTTGACATACGTCCATGAATGTGTACAAAAGAGAGCAATAAAGTGGAAAGTTTCGGCTACATGGTAACCTTTCTCAAGCATGAGAAAAGCTTGAGAAAGGCTACCATGTAGCCGAAACGTTGCACTTTATTGCTCTCTTTTGTACACATTCATGGACGTATGTCAAATAAAGATTATCTGGAGATGCTGCCGTCATCTGTCGTTTGACTGCTATCCTAAGGATAGGTCATCAATATCAAATCACTGTCATAAGAGCGCTCCCTTCTCTGCTCTGTTAACCTGCTCGCCACAGCAATTGTAGTGTTGAGCAGGTGTAATTACAAATATGGCGTCCCCATTCACTTCTATAAGACGGCTCTGTAATATTCACTTGAAGAAACAGATCTGTCCCATAGAAGTGAATGGGGACGCCATACTTCTAATTATACCTGCTCACCACTGCAATTGCTGCGACGAGCAGGTAAACAGAGAAGAGAAGGTATTGCTGCTTTCTCTTCAAACAACTGATCGGCAGCGTCGCCGAGAGTCGGAGCACCGCCCATCTGATATTGATGACCTATCCTGAGGATAGGTCATCAATAGCAAAATGTGGACAACCTCTTTAAGGCTTAAGAACAAACTGCTGATAAAGGGACAATACAGTTGGCACAATGAGCCCAAGATGCCAGAAAAAGAAAACTAGAGAGGCCTAGAGAGATTGACGGAGAGTGTGAATTATTACCATGGCCACAAACATACTGCAATTAAACTGAGAGTCTGGTGAGTGAAGGACAAAGTCTCCCTGCTCATAGATAGCATAGATTTATTTTCTGGCATACAGACTACTAAAAAAGATCGGCTGATTTAATAAATACGTATGTGCCTCTTAAAAAATTTGGTGTGTCTCATTCCAGCAAAAATTTTAGGCTGGCGTAAATCTCCCTTTGTGCCTTGTTTGTGAAAGTGCCAAAAATTGTTGAGCCTCCATCAAGAGTAAAGTTCAAATTCAGTTGCACACCTACGTTTCTTGGATTATGATTCTTCTATAATGTAGAGACTACACCCCTTGCCTTTTGCTCAGTTATTCCTATCTTGTTCATCTTACATTTTGCTTGATATTTCTTATGTATTTTTACATTTTATATACTCTATTAACATACAGTATTTGTAGAAATCAATATGGTGCATAATGCATTATGATTTCCAGCAAGTTTATTACAGCAAGTTACAGAACGTTGTTGGAAAGGTTGTAAATCAACCTTGCCCCTCATACAAAAAAATAAACTGTAACCTTTACATTAACCGTAGCTATGAGTTACCAGTTGTGGTTGAAATACCACCTACTTTAGTTGAACGCTAATGTGTCTGTCGCTAGAACATGCCAGCATTGCTATTATGTTATGTTTATGCATGCTATGATATCTCCCAGCGCTAAGGTGTGCCATGTAACTTGTATTAATGTTGAGATGTCACATTATGATATGTTATTTACCATGTACTGTGTCTTTAAGCTGTTGTAATTGCCACAAACCCAGGCGGAGCAGAACGGAGGCTGGGAATGGTAGTGACTGTGGCTCTGGATGCAACAATTATTCACAATGCCAATCCTTACACCGATGCCCCCTAGGGCCAGGGCAGTGATAGGAGCTTGTACTCTTTCTTCCCTAAGGGAACACCCTGATGTTAGTGCCTGATGGTAGTTGATGTGCATTTGGAGTGTTGTACAGATAGAGTCAGTAACCAAACTAGTTGTAGAAAACAAATACTCTCTTTACTAAAGTGCAGAATGTGATTTGTAGTACATCCAATGGTATCAAACACAGTTCCAAACAATTCACAGTGCAAATTTTACCTAATATTAAAGTATGGATATAAGCATGGATGGTGGTTATAGTACTCCTTCCTCTTTATCTTCGCAACTTCTCTCTCTCTGCAGAATAAAAAGGTGGCAATATTATTCTTGCATTGTTGACTATAATTCCCAACTGAGGGGTACAGAATGAACATATGACTGGCCAAGTCGTGTCTAAGTTTTAGCAATGACCTTGTCACTGCAATAAAGTGTTTATCAGCCTGAAAGAGCAAATACCTTACTGACTGACTTCAATGCTTGGCCATGCTGATTCTGGACCTTTTCGGTTCTTTCCTTTCTCAGTCTAATTCTGGAGTACATTTAGAGTAGGCTTTCTTGCTCAGAGGTGATGATTCTCTGGAAATCAGGCCTGGTGTTTTGTGAAGTGAGCACATACAGCTTCTTCTCACTTACTCAGCTAGCTCACTATAAACTGCCTGAGCTACGGGCCGACCTAAATCCACATCTAACTTCTCAGTCAAGATTATTAACCCTCACTGATAAATACAGTGATACTGGTACATTACAAGGCATTAACATATTAAATAACGTTATGCAACAAAAACAATTTGCAAGTACCCTATCCTGGGGCACTGCAGAAGTGCAGCATTGCTGTATGCAGCACATCCTCCACAGTCCTCTTCTTCCTAAGCGGCCTGTAACTGTTGGATCAGACAGCACTACAGATTTAGGCCCCATGCACAAAATAGTGTGTATTTTGGTGAATAAAATAATGTTCAATGGAGGGGGTCCTATTCAAACATTTGATATGGGGCCAAGCCTTTCCTGGCTACTCCCCTGGCCATAAGCCAAAATATTGTGATTTCCCACAGAAAGGTACAATGTTCTTGCCCCTGAAAACCCCTTCCCCCATAACCTCGGGGCCCCATAGCAAGTGCTTTAGCTGCTATGGCTATAATTATGCTTCAACGTGGCAACAAGGCCAAGTGACTCAACTATGCTTGAAAACATAGGAACTGTGGTGCAGAAAAATGGCAGCAGGTGCTCTGGACAGATGACTAAAAATTTGAAATATTTGGCTGTAACACTATGGCACTTTGTTCACTAATGGGCTTGAAAGTGGGTACAACTATCTTCAGTGTAAAGAAGAACATGGAGTCGTGGAAGTGATGATATGGCCCCCATAGAGCTCTGATCTGAACATCATTGATATGATTTAGATTTCCTTTTTTCATTCACTTTGCACTTTGTTAATTGATAAAACTAAACCCTTCTATTTAACCCCTTAAGGACTCAGCCCTATTTCACCTTAAGGACTTGGCCATTTTTTGCAAATCTGACTAGTGTCACTTTAAGTGCTCATAACTTTAAAACACTTTGACTTATCCACGCCATTCTGAGATTGTTTTTTCGTCACATATTGTACTTCATGACACTGGTAAAATGAAGTAAAAAAAATCTATTTTTTTGCATAAAAAAATACCTAATTTACCCAAAATTTTGAAAAATTTGCAAATTTCAAAGTTTCAGTTTCTCTACTTCTGTAATACATAGTAACACCTCCAAAAATTGTGATGACTTGACATTCCCCATATGTCTACTTCATGTTTGAATTATTTTGGGAATGATATTTTATTTTTTGGGGATGTTACAAGGCTTAGAAGTTTAGAAGCAAATCTTGAAATTTTTCAGAAATTTACAAAAACCCAATTTTTAGGGACCACTACAGCTCTGAAGTCACTTTGCGAGGCTTACATAATAGAAACCGCCCAAAAATGACCCCATTCTATAAACTACACCCCTCAAGGTATTCAAAACTGATTTTACAAACTTTGTTAACCCTTTAGGTGTTGCACAAGAGTTATTGGCAAATGGGGATGAAATTTGAGAATTTCATTTTTTTGCCAAATTTTCCATTTTAACCCATTTTTTCCACTAACAAAGCAAGGGTTAACAGCCAAACAAGACTGTATCTTTATTGCCCTGACTCTGCCGTTTACAGAAACACCCCATATGTGGCCGTGAACTACTGTACGGCCACACAGCGGGGCGTAGAGTGAAAGGTGTGCCGTATGGTATTTGGAAGCCAGATTTTGCTGGACTGTTTTTTTTACACCATGTCCCATTTGAAGCCCCCCTGATGCACCCCTAGAGTAGAAACTCCATAAAAGTGACCCCATCTAAGAAACTACACCCCTCAAGGTATTCAAAACTGATTTTACAAACTTTGTTAACCCTTTAGGTGTTGCACAAGATTTAATGGAAAATAGAGATACAATTTCAAAATTTCACTTTTTAGGAAGATTTTCCATTTTAATATTTTTTTTCCAGTTACAAAGCAAGGGTTAACAGCCAAACAAAACTCATTATTTATGGCCCCCTAATTCTGTAGTTTACAGAAACACCCCATATGTGGCCGTAAACTACTGTACGGCCACACAGCGGGGCGTAGAGTGAAAGGTGCGCCATATGGTTTTTGGAAGCCAGATTTTGCTGGACTGGTTTTTTGACACCATGTCCCATTTGAAGCCCCCCTGATGCACCCCTAGAGTAGAAACTCCAAAAAAGTGACCCCATTTTAGAAACTACGGGATAGGGTGGCAGTTTTTTGGTACTAGTTTAGGGTACATATGATTTTCGGTTGCTCTATATTACACTTTTAGTGCGGCAAGGTAACAAGAAATAGCTTTTTTGGCACGTTTTTTTTTTGTTATTTACAACATTCATCTGACAGGTTAGATCATGTGGTAATTTTATAGAGCAGGTTGTCACGGACGCGGTGATACCTAATATGTATACTATTTTTTTTATTTATGTAAGTTTTATACAATGACTTCATTTTTAAAACCAAAAAAATGTTTTAGTGTCTCCATAGTCTAAGAGCCATAGTTTTTTCAGTTTTTAGGCGATTATCTTAAGTAGGGCCTCATTTTTTGCGGGATGAGATGATGGTTTGATTGGCTTTTTGATCGCTTGCTATTACACTTTTTGTGACGTAAGATGACAAAAAATGGCTTTATTTTTATTTTTTTACGGTGGTCTTCTAAGGGGTTATGTCATTATAGAGCCGGTCGATACGGATGCGGCGATACCTAATATGCATACTTTATTTTTATTTATGTAAGTTTTACACAATGATTTCCTTTTAGAAACAAAAAAAAAATCATGTTTTAGTGTTTCCATAGTCTAAGAGCCATAGTTTTTTTCAGTTTTTCGGCGATTATCTTGGGTAGGGTATGATTTTTGCGGGATGAGATGACGGTTTGATTGGTACCATTTTGGCGTACATGCGACTTTTTTGATCACTTTTATTACCTTTTTTGGGAAGTAAGGTGGGCAAAATTTCAATTTTCTCATAGTTTTAATTTTTTTATTTTTATGGCGTTCACCGTGCGGGGAAAGTAACATGACCGTTTTATAGATCAGGTCGTTACGGACGCGGCAATACCTAATATGTGTAGTGTATTTTATTTTTTTAATTTTTATTCAGTGATAAATGTTTTGTTTTTTTTCCTTAACTTTTTTCACTTTTTTTTAACATTTTTTTGACCCAGACCCACTTGGTTCTTGAAGATCCAGTGGGTCTGATGTCTGTATAATACAGTACAGTACAATATTACAATATATATTGTACTGTACTGTATTTTACTTACACTGAACAGATCTATGCTTTTAGCATAGATCTGTTCAGCACCATGGACAGCAGGACGCCTGAGCAGGCGTCCTGTTGCCATGGGAACCTTCCCTGTCTGCCACAACTTCGCAGACGGGGAAGGGTGAGCACGGGGCTGCGGGGGGCTGTCGGGGGGCTCTCTCCCTTTCCATCGGGGGGCTGCAAAGGCACAGCAGCCCCCCTATGGGAGAGGGAGGGAGCTCCCTGACCGATGACAGATATAAACGTCAGCACATTGCTGACACCCTGGTATAAACGACTGACATCTGTGCAGATGTCAGCCGTTTAACCTTTTCCATACAAAAATATTTTGCAGTCTTTCTTCAATACATACGCTACTCACAAAAAGTTTGGGATATTTGGCTTTCAGGTGAAATTTATGGAAAACGTAAAACGTTCACGCCACAGTGATATTATATCATGAAAGTAGGGCATTTAAGTCGAAGCATGAAATGGTGATTTCCTCATCTCAAAATATTTATTGAAACAAAAGCCAACACCAGTGGTGGGTATACCCCCACAAAAATGTCAATGTCTCAATAATTTGTCATGTGGCCTTGAGCATCAATTACAGCTTGACAACGACGTCTCATGTTGTTCACAAGTCAACTTATTGTCTGCTGAGGCATGGCATCCCACTCGTCTTGAAGGGCGGCCCTCAGGTCATTGAGGTTCTGGGGTACAGAGTTACCAGCATCTACATGGTGACTCAGCTGATCCCATTGGTTTTAATGGGATTCAGGTCTGGACAAAGTGCAGTCCACTCCATTTGAGGTACCCCAGTCTCCAGCAGCTGTTTCCATATGATGTGACCTCATGAAGATTAAATTAGGCCTGTGTTCTTCATGCATAGGGACAATGACTGGATTAATGATTTTATTCAAGTAGTATGGACTTGTCACTGTACCATTCACAAAGTGTAGGGCAGTTCTGTATTGACTAGACACACCTGCCCACACTAACACCACCACTACCAAAGGCTCGTCTGGTGACAACAGTGGCTAATGCAAAGCACTCTCCTTGACGTCTCCAACATCGTTGGCGGCCATCATTTCTGCTCAGTGTGAATTGACTTTCATCAGTGAACAGCACTGGGGGACACTGGTCCCTCATCCAGCATATATGCTCCCTGGCCCATGCAAGACGATGACGCCTTTGGTCAAGTACCCTAGCAGGTTATCTAGCATGCATACCACGCTGATGTAAATGGCTTCGAATGGTCTGACATGACACTTGGGTGCCTGTCACCTTAAATGTGCCTGGAGTTGTGTGGCATTCATCATCTGGTTCCACAGGGCATTCTTCACAATGAAGCGATCATCAGTGTGGGATGTGACAAAAGGACGTCCACTTCTATGCCTTTCTGTGACTCTTCCAGTCTCTCTGTATCTCTGCTGTAACCTGCTGATGACACTCTGTGACACTCTAAGCTCAGTGACCACTTCCATCTGCGAACATCCTGCTTGAAGCCTCGCAATAGCGAAGTACTGTTGATCAATTGTTAGGTGTTGTCTTGGTCTCATGATGTCAAAACCTGAACAGCATGATGAGGAGAACTGTTTAAATACCTATTCGACTTGAACCAGGAAATTTATTGGGCGATTCATGGATCAAACACCTGCTGTAAATTTTGCCGTTCAGCTTCTTGTTAGAGAGCAGCAAGGAAATGTAGTACCAAAGAATGAGGCCAGAGTTAAATGTAACAAAGTCTCTTTTACTAAGTGCAATGTAGAGCTTTAACCCCTTGCCGACTGCCCACTGTGTATATACGTCCTATCTGCACATGCCCTGTGCAGATAGCACGTATATACACGTGCAAGCAAAGCTTTAATCCCAACACTGATCAGCTCTGGGACCCTAAGGAGAAGAAAGGAGTGGTTTATTACCGCTTCTGCCTTCTCCTGTGCTGTCAGGAGAGCGCTAAACGAGCGCATGGTGGAGGGAACAGGAAGCGGCAGAGCCGCTTCCTCTGTTAGTCCCAGCGTTCATGTGTCTGGAGCAGGGGAAGGAGCAGAGCTGCAGGGTCTAAGGAGACCCTGATCAGCTCTGCCTGTGTGTCATGCCCCCACAGGGGGCTGTTTTCCCCTGTAACTGGGGATCCTGTGGATGCCCCAATTACAGTGGTAACAGTGGGGATAAAAAGGTTAAAATAAAAAAAAGGCAGTGTCCTCTTTTAATGACCGCCTGGGGTGCCAAAAAGAAAGTAAAATATAAGTAAAAAAAAAAAAAGTAAAAAAAAAAATGCAGTCGCTAACAGAAACCGTCACCATAGTCGCCCCATTCTCTCAAACCTATACATGTTATATATGAAAACGATCGTCACAAAATAGTGAACCCATTGCAATAATTATTTTTTCTCACTTTTAATATTTAAGAAAAGATATATTAATATTAACGATAATCTTTAAAAAAAGATATAATTAAAAAAATTACTTTTTAATAATAATTAACAGTTTCCTCCAAACCTAAAAAAAGAAGAAAAAAAACATTTTAATAAAAAGTCCTAAGTATCAAGTGTCAAGCAGGATTTAAGTGCAATTCTTCTTTGACACCAGTAAGGACATGGAAGCAGGTTGGTTGGTAGCAATTCAGCACTTACTGTAGGTGATACTGGCCTAATAATAGTTTGGTGATGAGTGGTTTGGCTGTAATCCTTCACCTTGTATTAGTGTCTTCAACGCTGATTCTACCAGTTCACTCTGCTGTCTGGAGTCTCAAGATCTCACTTGAGAAAAATTGTTTTCTTCTCTGGATAATCTGCATCAGGAGCTTCTGGCAGCAGCCTCACACAAGCGCGCAGACAGCTGCTGCCAGGACACTGCGCGGGCCCGGACCAGTGTAACCAGGGCGCATGCGCGAGATTACAGCACACTAGAAAAAAAAATCAGCCAGGAGAGGAGTGAATAATTAACAGTGGGTCGGTGCTGGGCTCCGAGATAATGGGCAAGGCTGGGCTCCAACGGACAGAGGGACAGCCCCTTGGACTCCTTATAGAGGTAATTTGCATATTAATAAAAGCGATTTTTACTCTAAATGACAAGACAGATGGGGGTAAGACTAGTATATTTTAAACTAAATCGTGGAGACTGATGTGATGATATGAAAATCTCTGTAGCTAATGACAGAATCCCTTTAAGCCTCAATACAAGTCAATGGGGATGATAAGCAGTTTTCAGATGTAAACAGTCTAGACTGAGCTTAACCAGACAGTCAAAAGTGTGCTGTGTCTTTTCGCTCCAAAACTTAATTCTGCATATTCTCTTATAGTGGAAAATAACTAGCTTCTCAGTGCATAGACTGGAAAATCTCAAAGTCTCTCAGTATTAGCTAACTGTGTATTAACCTTTTCCACAGCTCAGTGCAAATACAGTGCAAATTAACAGGATATATTGCAATAAACATATAGAATGCAGTTCAACAATATAAAACAGCACAAGTTTAAACAACAGCATAAATCATAGGCGATATCTCGCGCCTGCGCACTCATTCCTTTGGCCGGCGCACTGCGATGCCCATTCCTTGTACGGCATCACAGTAACTATTGCGCATGCGCCGGCTAACGACGCGAAAATCTGCGTCGTTAGCCGGCGCATGCGCAATAGTTACTGTGATGCCGTACAAGGAATGGGCATCGCAGTGCGCATGCGCCGGCCAAAGACATGAGTGCGCAGGCGCGGGATATCGGCAGCATAACAAGTTAGTACAAAGGCGGTCAGAGGGAAAGGATGGGCGGGCAGAGGGTAGGAAGGGGCGGGGGGACGCAATGAGAAGGCTGAGCAAGCAGGGCACCTAAGGCCTCTTTCACACAGGCATTGCTGGAAAATGTGCGGGTGCGTTGCGGGAACACCCGCGATTTTTCCGCACGAGTGCAAAACATTGTAATGCGTTTTGCACTCGCGTGAGAAAAATCGCGCGTGTTTGGTACCCAAACCCGAACTTCTTCACAGAAGTTTGGGCTTGGGATCGGTGTTCTGTAGATTGAATTATTTTCCCTTATAACATGGTTATAAGGGGAAATAATAGCATTCTGAATACAGAATGCATAGTAAACTAGCGCTGGAGGGGTTAAAAAAATAAATAAATAAATTTAAAAAAATTAACTCACCTTAATCCACTTGCTGGCGCTGCCGGCATCTCGTCTGTCTCCTTCTGTGCTGAGCATTCATTCCAGGACCTTTGATGATGTCACTCCGGTCATCACATGATCCATCACCATGGTAAAAGATCATGTGACGTACCATGTGATGACCGTCATCAAAGGTCCTGTAACTGTACTTAATGCTCACCACAGGTCCTATTCAACAAAGGAGACAGAAGCAGATGCCGGGCTCCGCGATCAAGTGGATTAAGGTGAGTTAAATTTTTTTTAATTTTTTTTTAACCCCTCCAGCGCTATTTTACTTTGCATTCTGTATTCAGAATGCTATTATTTTCCCTTATAACCATGTTATAAGGGAAAATAATAATGATCGGGTCTCCATCCCGATCGTCTCCTAGCAACCGTGCGTGAAAATCGCACCGCATCCGCACTTGCTTGCGGATGCTTGCGATTTTCACGCAACCCCATTCACTTCTATGGGGCCTGCGTTGCGTGAAAAACGCACAAAGAGGAGCATGCTGCGATTTTCACGCAACGCACAAGTGATGCGTGAAAATCCCCGATCATGTGAACAGCCCCATAGAAATTAATGGGTCAGTATTCAGTGCGGGTGCAATGCGTTCACCTCCCGCATCGCATCCGCGCGGAATACTCGCTCGTGTGAAAGGGGCCTAAGAGAGTAACGCTGCCCCTGGGCACTTGTGAGCCCTCATTTGCATATCTTATAAAGATCGTTTTTGAGGGTTCTATAAGTCCAGGATTGATGCCAGAAGTAACGTTTTTATTAACTGTATGCATGCTAGGGAGCTGTGGGAAGGGTTAAAAAAGTGAAATGCTGGTGACAGACTCCCTTTAATGCGGGCAGGTTCTTGCCCCTGTTTATACACACAAGTGTAAGTGTGTCAGAAGTTAGTGTTCTGAATGAACCTGAAAAAATCCTGTGTAAAGTAGTGGCATGCAGCAGCAATACAAGTGCCGCAGTTGCGGGAGCAGCACAGCATGGAACAGACAAGGTAATGCTGTGTAGATGTGTGTATGGCTGTTAGGAGTAGTAGTGGCAACTGTGTAAAGATAATGGCAGTGGCAGTAGAAGAATAGCAGCTGCAGTAGTGGTGGAAGCAGCAGCCATACAGTATGGAACATGATGTTAGGCAGGCAGACAGCGGCAGTGGCATGATGGAGCCAGTGATAAATAGCTACCATCAGCAATGACAGATCTAATAAACAGCCCCAGCCAGAGGTGTGTATAAATCCTCACAGATCCATGTCTCGTTTATTTTGAAAATGGGTTATTCTGTACATTGGAGGAGGAAAAGTATGTCTGTTTGGGTGTGATGATGTCACCTGCCATGCAGAAACCCCCTCTCAGATGATATTGGAGGCTACACATAGAGCATACTGGGCCAGTTCTAGCCACTGTTCCAATCTGACTGCCCAGAAGCAGTCAGATTGTCAGGGAACAGGGTACATGTGTAAGCCATGTAATGGGGTGGGCTCCCCAGGATACAGCAAAGTCACGAACGAGGAAAGCAACTCCAACACCAGTATTTGCCAAAACAGTATTTTACTTAAACGTAATGAGCACGACCAAAAATGCTGGTAAGACACAATAAAATCTACATACAACCAGCAAGAAGGCTGAGACCCTTGTGCTGCACAGAATGACGCCCTCCGGTTGATGCTGCAGGTAAACTAAAACATCCACCCCTTACTTGTTATTGCTCTAAAAATCAGGAACAACTGTTTGAGTGCGTGGTGCGGGCTTGCCTGCGGTACAGCACAACGGCTTACAATTGAACATAATTAAAGCAGAGTAATTAATCACAAAGACATCCACAGATCCCCCCTAAACAGTGCCATCCACAGATCCCCCTCCCCTAAACAGTGCCATCCACAGATCCCCCCTAAACAGTGCCATCCACAGATCCCCCCTAAACAGTGCCATCCACAGATCCCCCCTAAACAGTGCCATCCACAGATCCCCCCTAAACAGTGCCATCCACAGATCCCCCCTAAACAGTGCCATCCACAGATCCCCCCTAAACAGTGCCATCCACAGATCTCCCCCCTCCCCTAAACAGTGCCATGATGGCACTGTTTAGGGGAGGGGGGATCTGTGGATGGCACTGTTTAGGGGGGGATCTGTGGATGGCACTGCTTAGGGGGGGATCTGTGGATGGCACTGTTTAGGGGGGAGATCTGTGGATGGCACTGTTTAGGGGAGGGGGGATTTGTGGATGGCACTGTAGGCGGATCTGTGGATGGCACTGCCATCCACAGATCCCCCTACAGTGCCATCCACAGATCTCCATCCCCGACGCTCACAGCAGTATATTTATAAACTAATCAGTAACTACTTTAACTTTAATCATTGCTCATTGCTGAGCTCTTTACTTGGATTATAATTTATTTGGATATGGGATATCTTACTTTGTCTTAGCTCCGGTAATAGCAGGCAGTGTGGGGGGCGGCGCTCACTCACTGACGTCACGCGCCTGCGCCGCCTAGTGGGAGGAGCAGGCGCGTGACATCAGTGAGTGAGCGCCGCCCCCCGCACTGCCTGCTATTACCGGAGCTAAGACAAAGTAAGATATCCCATATCCAAATAAATTATAATCCAAGTAAAGAGCTCAGCAATGAGCAATGATTAAAGTTAAAGTAGTTACTGATTAGTTTATAAATATACTGCTGTGAGCGGCGTGGCCCTGTATATTCTAACCCCCAGGCAAGCGTCCCTGTCACCATGGGAATGCCTGGGGGTTAGAATATACCATCGGATTTGAGTTTTTACGATCTCACTGAGCGTAAAACTCAGATCCGATGGTATATTCTAACCCCCAGGCAAGCGTCCCTGTCACCATGGGAACGCCTGGGGGTTAGAATATACCATCGGATCTTCTGAGTTACTCAGCCGCAAAACAAGCACCGGCTCTGCTTGGCCCCGGACCAGCTCGGGGCCCCAAGCAATTGCTTGTTTTGCCTGTCTGTTAGCGACGGGCCTGGACCCACAATAGGAAGCCTCAGGCGACCCCCCGGAAAGGGCCGATCGACCCCCGAAGGGGTCGCGACCCCTAGGTTGAGAACCGCTGCTCTATAGTATCCCCGCCCCCAATAACTGGTCATGTAGCACGTGCCTTAGTGTTTCTTCTGAGTAAACGCCAGCCTGGCTTGATTTTGCGGTGCAGCTTATCAGCTCTCCGGTGTGAACTGTAGCTTTCACTGTGAAGTACTTGCAATGAACAGTTAACAATCCTTGTAACCTGACACAAATTGAAACTCTAACTAACTGACTACAGGCCTGGTCTCAGTCTCTAGGATTCTAGGCGCCAGCACTGTAATGAAGTGAGTGCATGATGTTACCTACCCGGGTCTGCTCTGCATCAGCTGATGACTGTGGATGGAACAAAGGCTTCTCCAGCAAGCGCGGTACCGCAGTGTATATTGCTTTGCTCTTCTGTCCTCTGCTCTCATCAGCGTTCCTGGCAGCAATCCTCCTTCCTCTGGACAGGATCAGGGTCTTGAACATGATCAGCTTCACTTGGCTGCAGCTCTGGTCACAGAAGGATGCTCCCACACCTGGATGTCGATGGATTCTCTCCTCACACAGGTCCTCAGTCTCACTCTCAGCGTCAGAAAATCACTGAAAATGGTGCACTACAATGGTAGATGCAATTGACAATATATGGCTAAACCCTCAAACTGATATTAAAATTTGACTTTCGCCAATATAATCTTATATCAAGAACATGTCGGAGCCCGCACACCCTGTCAAGGTATCTCAATGTGGCACAGGACCTAACGCTAACCTACCTATGCCGTATGGACAATTTATGATAGGTGCATAAAGTCCGACACACAGCCAGCAGCTCCCAGTTACCACCAGCGTGAAATCACGCATACAATAGGAGGAGAGAGGAGGCTGTGAGTCCCACCTATAACTGGGTCATGTGATGCAGGCTGCCCAGGTGCACCTGAGTGTTACCCATAGATAAAAATTAAGGCACTTTCAAACCTGAGGTTGCCCCACCTCCAGGTATACATATACAAGCAAAATCACAGAATAAAGTGGTCAAAAGGCAAAAGATGCTCAAAACCCCTAATGCTGTAGCGCATTTTTACCCGGGGGAGCAAATCCTGCCCATGTGATCCGTTGCCAACAGCAATCCCCAGCAAAAAATGCATACAATGGAGGATGACCGGAACGGACCACATGTAAAACAAATGTGTGGATGGGGCTTATAAAAAACTGAAAATCACTGAAAATGGTGCACTACAATGGTAGATGCAATTGACAATATATGGCTAAACCCTCACACTGATATTAAAATGAGACTTTCGCCAATGTATTCTTATATCAAGAACATGCCGGATCCCGCGCACCCCATCAAGGTATCTCAATGTGGCACGGGACCTAACGCTAACCTGCCTATGCCATATGGACAATTTATGATAGGTGCATAAAGTCCGACACACAGCCAGCAGCTGTTAACAACGGATCACATGGGCAGAATTTGCTCCCCCGGGTAAAAATGCGCTACAGCATTAGGGGTTGTGAGCATCTTTTGCCTTTTGAGTTTTGACCACTTTATTCTGTGATTTTGTTTGTATATGTATGCCTGGAGGTGGGGCAACCTCAGGTTTGAATGTGCCTTAATTTTGATCTATGGGTAACTGTCACAGGGCGCCGTCTTTGCGCTTCTTCCCTTTGGCTCCGCCGGCGCCCTGCGATAACTTCCAAGCATGGACGTGCCCTGCGTCCTTGTCTCCAGGGCAACGGGGGTGGAGAGGACCCGGTCGCGCACGCCTCCTTAGCGTGGTCGGCGTCCTCTGCTCCCGTACTTTTGGCAAAAAGTCTGAGCGCCGAACTGAGCAATCGCCGCTCTGCAGTTTGCAGGGGGATGAGTCATGTGACGCTGGCCATGTCATATGACTCCTTCTCTCCACTATTTAAACAGGCAGCCTGCTGGCCACAGGTTGCCTGTGATTAAGGTCCTATACCTTGGTATTTCGGCTTGTTACTTGACTCCTATTGTACTTTCGCATCTCCTAGTATTTTACTTCGGCTTGACTTTGACCAGTCCTTGCTTGCTCCCTGTGTTATTCTTGCTCCTCCTGGTTTTGACCTTGATAGTTTGACCTCTCTTTGGTTGTCTGTTTGTTTGTCCCTCCACAGTAACGCAGGCTAGGGATCGCCACCCAGTCGCGCTCCGTTGCCTAGGACGGGTAAGTACAAGTAGGCAGGGACAGAGGAGTGGGTGGAGTCAGTTGGCAACTTCTCTATTCGCCTTCTCGTGAC
Source organism: Bufo bufo (assembly GCF_905171765.1). NCBI lineage: Eukaryota > Metazoa > Chordata > Amphibia > Anura > Bufonidae > Bufo > Bufo bufo. Next base: position 331,554,796 of record NC_053391.1, on the reverse strand, counting down.
AGAATCACAGGCCGTACTACCATATCATGGATCCAATGCAAACTCTCACAGATCATGTCCAAAACCTGGCTCAGATTGTCCAGGAGTTAGGGGAGAGGTTTCAAGCACAGGAGACTGTCTGTAACCTCTCTGTTTCTTCGTCATCCGCACTACAGGCGCAACCCAATGTTAAGCTTCCTGATCGGTTCTCAGGGGAAAGCAATTGTTTTTTGGCCTTTAGGGAGAGCTGCAAATAGTATTTCCGTTTGCGCCCTCACTCTTCTGGTTCTGTTCAACAAAGAGTGGGAATTATTATATCCTTATTGCATGGCGACCCCCAAGACTGGGCATTTTCATTACCCACCGACTCTCAGTGTCTTAGGTCTGTCTTTTTCAAGCCCTCAGGGTTTTGAATGATGAACCTGACAGAGCATCAGTCGCGGAAAGTCAGTTAAAATCTCCCATGTTATTCATATCAAACAAGTGCTCAAAATTCTAAGAAAAAATCAATTATCTGTAAAATTGGAAAAATGTGTTTTTGGGGTACAAGAAATTTTGTATCTAGGTTATATCCTTACTCCACACTCGTTTAAGATGAATCCTGGTAAGGTACAGGCTATTCAAGACTGGGTAAGGCCATCTTCCCTTAAAGAATTACAGCGCTTCCTTGGTTTCTCTAATTACTATCGTAAATTTATCAAAAAATGTACTGTATAGTAATTGCTAGACCCTTAACAGACTTAACCAAGAAGGGGACTGATCTTGTTAACTGGCCAGTAGAGGCCATAGAAGCCTTCAAAACTCTCAAGAAATATTTTGGGAACGCCCCAGTCTTGATTCAGCCGGATCAAGAGAAACCTTTTGTGGTGGAAGTCGATGCTTCTGAGGATGTGGTGAGAGCTATTCTTTCTCAGGGACCCTCTAACCTCACTAATCTTAGACCTTTTTTTTCACGAAAAAATTCTCTCCTACTGAGAGGAATTACGATATTGGCAATCGTGAATTATTAGCCATTAAATGGGCATTTGAGGAGTGGAGACATTTTTTGGAGGGGGCCAAACATTGTATCACTGTTCTTACTGATCATAAAAATGTATTATTTCTCGAATCCGCAAAATGCCTGAATCCTCATTAGGCCAGATGGGCATTGTTCTTCAAGCGTTTTAACTTCTCTATTAAGAATGTGAAAGCTGATGCTTTGTCTCAAAGCTTTTGTGCATTTCAACCCCCTGACACTCCTCCTGCATCTATCTTGCTGGCTAACATCATTGTGGCATCTTTATCCGCGGATCTTGCTTCTGATATTGAGGCAGCTCAACACCTAGCTCCGGAGCAGACACCCACAGATAAGTTATTTGTTCCTCGTCATTTCCGTCTCCGGCTGCTGGGTGAGTTCCATGTTTCTGTTTTATGTGGTCATCCTGGTATTGAGGCCACCAAGGAACTGGTGTCTAGGTCTTATTGGTGGCCCACGTTATCTAGGGATGTCAGTTATTTTGTCTCTGCTTGCGAGGTATGTGCCAGATCCAAGACTCCTAGAACACGCCCTGCTGGTGAATTACGACCATTATCCATTCCTAGTAAACTCTGGTCACATATTTCTATGGATTTAATTACTGACTTGCCACCCTCTAAGGGTAAATCTGTGGTGTGGGTAGTGGTCAATAGGTTTAGTAAGATGGAACATTTTGTTCCTCTGGCCAAGCTCCCAAATGCCAAGACTCTGTTTTTATTAAGCAAGTGGTACGATTGCATGGAGTTCCGAAGAACATTGTATCTGACAGGGGTGTTCAGTTTGTTTCCAAGTTTTGGAGAGCCTTTTGTCAGAGATATCGTTGTCCTTTTCATCAGCTTTTCATCCTGAGACTAATGGACAGACTGAACGATTGAATCAGGCTGTGGAACAATTTTTAATATCTTACATCTCTGATAATCAGCAATTATGGGTGAAATCTTTTCCTTTGGCAGAGTTAGTCATCAATAACTGTGTAAACTCTTCCACTGGAGTCTCGCCGTTCTTCTGTAATTTTGGTTTCCATCCTCGTTTTAATTCTTGTTCATCTGTTTCCTCACCTAACCCTGAAGCTGATAGTTTACCTTCAGAACTGTGCACAGTTTGGGCTCGGGTTCAGTCGAACCTGGAAAAAGCTCAGGAGGTTCCGAAAATTAAAGCTAATCAGAAGCGTTCCAAAGGAGTTGATTTTAAGGTCGGGGAGAAAGTCTGGTTGTCCACAAAAAATTTGTCCTTAAAAGTGTCTTCTAGGAAATTTGCGCCACGATTTGTTGGACCATATGAAATTCTTGACATTAATCCTGTATCTTTTAGGTTGAAACTGCCAGACTCATTTCGTATCCACAATGTATTTCATAAATCTTTGCTTAAAAAATATATTCCACCCATAGTTCCGTCTCAGGCAGTTCACCACGTCACATGACTCCTTCTCTCCCCTATTTAAACAGGCAGCCTGCTAGCCACAGGTTGCCTGTGAATAAGGTCCTATACCTTGTATATACCTATACTCTGTTGGCATTTAACTCGTTTTGGTATTTGGCTTGTTTCTTGACTTTGTTTCTTGTTTGCTCCTATTGTACTTTCGCATCTCCTGGTATTTGACTTCGGCTTGACTTTGACCTGTCCTCGCTTGCTCCTTGTGTTATTCTTGCTCCTCCTGGTTTTGACCTTGCTAGTTCAACCTCTATTTGTTTGTCTGTTTGTTTGTCCCTCCACACTAACCCAGGCTAGGGATCGCCACCCACTTGCGCTCTGTTACCTAGGACGGGTAAGTGCAAGTAGGCAGGGACAGAGGAGTGGGTGGAGTCAGTTTGCACCTTCCCTATTCCCCTTCTCGTGACAGTAACATTCAGGTGCACCTGGGAAGCCTGCATCACATGACCCAGTTATAGTTGGGACTCCCAGCCTCCTCTCTCCTCCCACTGTATGTGCGATTTCACGCTGGAGGTAACTGGGAGCTGCTGGCTGTGTTTCCATACGGCATAGGTAGGTTAGCGTGCCAGGTGACCGTGCCACATTGAGATACCTTAACGGGGTGCATGGGCTCCGGTATGTTCTTGATATAAGAATATATTGGTGAAAGTCTCATTTTGATATCTATCAGTGTGAGGATTTAGCCATATATTGTCAATTGCATCTACCATTTTCAGTGATTTTCTGTTTCTTATAAGCCCCATCCGCACATTTGTCTTACATGTGGTCCGTTTCGGGCATCCTCCATTGTATGCATTTTTTGCTGGGGATTGCTGTTGGCAACGGATAACATGTGAAGGATTTGCTCCCCCGGGTAAAAATGCGCTTTAGCATTAGGGGTTTTGAGCCTCTTTTGCCTTTTGACCACTTTATTCTGTGATTTTGTCACTTTCAGCTTCACTCTAAGATGGACGATCCTTCACTTCCTTTCCAAGCTTGTAACTCCACCCCTGAGAGTTTATTTTAAGATCAGATAAATCTAGGAATGCAACCCTTTTTAGCTATTCTTACTAAACAGTGGTATCTTGTGGCCAAAGAGAAGAATGTCAGTCCAGATAATTTAACTTCATTTACACAAACACTGTGTTCGCACAATGAGAGCTGTTTCCCCATCTCACACATGCTGGAGAAAGCCCACAATCCAGGTAGGACTGAACCTGGTTGTTTAGGCGCTACATGTCAGTTTACATATTTACGTCAGCCTGGAGTGGCAAGTAAAGTTCCATCATGTTAATGAGACGGAACTGGCTACTGCTGCAGCTTCTATTTGTGGTAGAAGAAATGGCGCGAGGAAGTGACTTGGTGGGGGGCAGAGAGGAGCCTTCTGGTAATACACATGGGTATCTGCTAGCCAAAAGTTGCATCAAGCTGCATACACAGTGCATCCTGATATTACAGCAATTTGGCCTCCCTTTCAACATCAGGAAAACATGTAAAGGTCTAAATTTATGGCTATCCAGTAATCATCAGATTTCTTGATGATAAATATATGCTTGTCAGTACATAAGCAAGCATACAGTGATAATTACTCGCCAGCATGCCCGAGGACCCAGTTCTTTCTGACTCTGCCCCGTATTGGTCATCATGGTTAGTGTCATTATCAGCAACAGCCTCCTCCTCCTGCACCACAGACTTCTCCCCCCTCTAATGGTAGTTCCTCATCCGCCTCCTACATGGCAAATGCAAAAAGCTGTTTTTCTTCTGCCATCCTTTGTTGCATCAACTTGAGCGTTTGCTCTAATATAACTATCAGGGGGGTGACATTGTTCATGCCACAGATAAATCTGGTGTACCTGACACGCATCTCTGATGAGCTGCCACTGCCTGACTTCAAAACATATGCTCCCTGCTAAGGTGTTCTGGTGCATGATGAGATTATTCAGCACCTTACGCTGCTTGTACAGATGCTCTAGCATATGCAAGGGGGAATTCCAGCAAGTTGCAATGTCACAGATCAATCAACATAATGACAGACTGTTATGTCACTGAAAGTCCAGGAGGGAGTTCCTTGCCACATAAGAATAAGAATAGCTGAGATGCAAGGACAGTTATGGACATGTCCAGCACCCTCTACAAACCAAATTAGTTTTTCGATAAGCATTGGATCACTACATTTATCACATGCGCCATGCAGGTAACATGTTTTATTTCACCCAAATGCAGCATGGCTATGATCTTCTTCCCAATATTCTTCCCCTTGACCATTTGGACGTGGTGGGAAGACAGTCAGAAGGATGTTTGCTGTTTGATGCACTTTAGCAACTGATCGGCTGTGTTGCGACTCTCACCCAGGCAAAAGAGTTCTAATACCGCATGGCAAGGCTTCACCTTACACATATGAGGGGAGTGGAAGTGGCAGGGAGAGAAATGGAAGCAACGCTCTGCCTAGTTTTGTCTGAGGAGGATGTGGAGGAGGTGGATAGGCGCCTGGTGTGGGAACCAGACCAACACAATCATGGAGGAATGAACCTGGCATTGTTGCTGTGATGCTGCATCACTGCAGCCGCAAAAAACATTGATCAGTGGGCTGTGAACTGCAATGACCTAACAAGCCTATAAACACTTATGAATAGAGTTGAGCGAACCTGAACTGTAAAGTTCGGGTTCGTACCGAACTTTAGCTTTTTTTTTTACCCGGACCCAAAACCGAACATTTACGTAAAAGTTTGGGTTCGTGTTCGGTGTTCGGCGATTTTAATGGGGCTTTTTGAAAGGCTGCAAAGCAGCCAATCATCAAGTGTTTAACTGTGTGCCCTTAGAAGCCATCACAGCCATGCCTACTATTGGCATGGCTGTGATTGGCCAACTGCAGCATGTGACCCAGCCTCTATATAAGGCTGAGTCACGTAGCGCTGCACGTCACTCTGCTATTCTTAGTGTAGGGAGAGGATGCTGCTGCTGTCAGGGACAGATCAGGGATAAATACTAAGAAGAACTGCCTTATAACTCAGCGATCTCAATCCAATGTGTTTTGTGGGTGCAGTGCACAGTTTTTTTAAGCCTGCACTGAGCCAACTTCTGTTGAAAACGCATTTTTTTTTTACTTCAGTTTGTCACTATGAATACCTAATCGGCAGCCATTTTATGCAGACATGCTGGTGCAGCACTATCTATCTGCATGTCTGCTAGTCCAGAAATACAGCTTTTTTGCTGACTGTGCTTCAAATTATTTTTTTTCATATATTGGTGATCTTTGATTACACGTGCATAGGTGACAGTCACATTTAGGCCACAAATACGGCCATTCGTTTACTGCGGTTGAAATAAACCGTGTGTTCATATACTGGTCATTTTGAATTTAACGTACATAGAATACAGTCACATTTAGGCCACAAATACGGCCATTCGTTTACTGCGGTTGAAATAAACCGTGTGTTCATATACTGCTCATTTTGGATTTAACGTACATCGAATACAGTCACATTTTGGCCACAAATACCGCTGTCATATAGAGTTAAAAAAATATATTTTTTGTGCAATACCCTACATCAGGGTTTATATTGGCGGTTAATTATTTTTAACATACTTAACCAATTTTTACTTTGCTTCGTGAACGCTAACTATGAGGCAAACATCTAATAAGGGACGCGGTCATGGTCGCGGTGGTGGTGTTGGTGGAGCCTCTGGTGCTGGGAGAGGACGTGGCTGTTCTGCCACAGCTACACGTCATACTGAACCTACTACCTCAGGTCCCAGTAGCCGCCAGAATCTACAGCGATATTTGATCGGGCCTAATGCCGTTCTAAGGATGGTAAGGCCTGAGCAAATACAGGCGCTAGTCAATTGGGTGGCCGACAGTGGATCTAGCACGTTCACATTATCTCCTACCCAGTCTTCTGCAGAAAGCGCACAGGTGGCGCCTGAAACCCATGCCCATCAGTCTGTCACATCACCCCCGTGCATATCGGGGAACCTGTCTGAGCCTCAAGTCATGCAGCAGTCTCTTATGCTGTTTGAAGACTCTGCTGGCAGGGTTTCCCAAGGGCATCCACCTATGAAGGTCGTGCCACTGACTTTCAGAGTTCGGAGGAAGAGGCAGTGGTGAGACCGAGCCAACAGCGTAGCAAAAGCGGGAGCAGGGTGCAAAAGCAGAGCAGTCGTCGCCAAAACAGATCGCCTGCTACTGGCCACCATCAACAGGGACCGAGCACACCAAAGGCAGCTTCAAGGAGTTCCCTCGCATGGCACTTCTTCACACAATGTGCTGACGACAAGACGCGAGTGGTTTGCACGCTGTGCCATCAGAGCCTGAAGCGAGGCATTAATGTTCTGAACCTTAGCACAACCTGCATGACTGACCAGGCATCTACATGCAAGACACGGGCTGCAGTGGAGTAAGCACCTTCAAAACCAAGAAAGGGCTCAGGCCCCTCCTGCTCCCTCTTCTGCTGCTGCCTCTGCCTCTTCCTCCGCCTCTGGAGGAACGTTGGCACCTGCCGCCCAGCAAACAGAGGATGTGCCACCAACAACACCACCTCCGTCACCAAGCATCTCCACCATGTCACAAGGAAGCGTTCAGCTTTCTATCTCACAAACCTTTGAGAGAAAGCATAAATTCTCACCTAGCCACCCTCGATCCCTTGCCCTGAATGCCAGCATTTCTAAACTGCTGGCCTTTGAAATGCTGTCATTCAGGCTGGTGGAGACGGACGGCTTCAAACAGCTCATGTCGCTTGCTGTCCCACAGTACGTCGTTCCCAGTCGCCACTACTTCTCCAGGAGAGCCGTGCCCTCCCTGCACAACCAAGTATCGGATAAAATCAAGTGTGCACTGCGCAACGCCATCTTTGGCAAGGTCCACCTAACCACAAATACGTGATGACACCGTTATCAGCGTTACAATACCACTTCTATGTCTCCTTGAGAAAACACTTAGGGCGATGATGGAAGAGGATGTGGCCCAGGACGAGGAGGAGGAAGAGGGGTCATCTCTAACACTTTCAGGCCAGTCTTTTAGAAGTGGCTCAGAAAGAGGATTTTTGCAACAGCAGAGGCCAGGTACAAACTTGGCCAGCCAGGGCCCACTACTGGAGGACGACGAGGAGGAGGATGAGGAGGAGGATGGGGATGAAGTATGTTCACAGCAGGGTGGTTTTCAACGCAGCTGGGGCCATCACTGGTGCGTGGCTGCGGGGATACAGAGGACGCAGACGATACGTCTCCCACAGAGGACAGCTTGTCCTTACCTCTGGGCAGCCTGGCACACATGAGCGACTACATGCTGCAGTGCCTGAGCAACGACTGCAGAGTTGCCCACATTTTAACGTGTGCTGACTACTGGGTGGCCACCCTGCTGGATCCCCGTTACAAAGACAATGTGCCGTCCTTAATTCCCTCACTGGAGCGTGATCGGAAGATGCGCGACTACAGGCGCACGCTGGTAGACGCGCTCCTGAGAGCATTCCCGACTGACGCCGGGGGACAAGTGGAAGCACAAGGCGAAGGAAGGGGAGGAGGAAGAGGTCGACAACGCAGCTGTGTCAGCGCCAGCACCTCAGAAGGCAGGGTTAGCATGGCCGACATGTGGAAAAGCTTTGTCACTACGCCGCAACAACCGGCCCCAACTGCTGATATGGAGCGTGTTAGCAGGAGGCAGCATTTGAACAACATGGTGGAACAGTACCTGTGCACACGCCTACACGTACTGACTGGTGGTTCTGCCCCATTCAACTTCTGGGTCTCCAAATTGTCCACATGGCCAGAGCTTGCTCTGTATGCCTTGGAGGTGCTGGCCGGCCCTGCAGCAAGTGTACTCTCTGAACGTGTATTTAGCACGGCAGAAGGCGTCATTACAGACAGACGCAGCCGCCTGTCCACAGCCAACGTGGACAAGCTCGCGTTCATTAAAATGAACCAGGCTTGGATCCCACAAGACTTGTCTGTACCTTGTGCAGAATAGACATTTATACCACCATCAAACATACATTCTTGTACTCAACTCAAGTGCAATGATTCTTTGTTTTCTTTTCTTTTTATTTGTCCCTATATTTTGGAGGCTACCTACCCCAATAAAAAAAAAAAAAAACATTGTTGGCTACCTGTTCCTCCTCCATTGCTGCCTCCACCTACAACACCACATTCACCGCCTCCTCAACCTCCGACTCCATATCCACCTCCTTCTCTGAGTTGCAGGTTAATAATTTGTAATTTTTAGTTATTTTATTTCATTTTAAGTTATTTCCCTATCCATATTTGTTTGCAGAGCAGTTGCCATGCTCTTAAGCACATTTTACTGCCTTTTACATTTTACTGCCCTAAATTGAAAAAAATCTTATTTTCAATTGTCGGGTGACATTTTACCATTTTTGGCGTATACAAACCCCTGCTGTGCCTGGGTGACAAGGGCCTAAATCTCTCAAAATCTTCTGTTGTATTTCTGGGTGACATGAACCCCCTTTTGCCGTGAATGAACCCCTGCTGTGCCTGGGTGACAGGGGCCTAAATCTCTCAAAATCCTCTGTTCTATTGCTGGGTGACATGAACCCCCTTTTGCCGTGAATGAACCCCGGCTGTGCCTTGGTGACAGGGGCCTAAATCTCTCAAAATCCTCTGTTGTATTGCTGGGTGACATGAACCCCCTTTTGCCGTGAATGAACCCCTGCTCTGCATTGCTGACAGGGGCCTAAATCTCTCAAAATCCTCTGTTGCATTGCTGGGTGACATGAACCCCCTTTTCCTGTGAATGAACCCCTGCTCTGCATTGCTGACAGGGTCCTAAATCTCTCAAAATCCTCTGTTGTATTGCTGGGTGACATGAACCCCCTTTTTCCGTGAATGAACCCCTGCTGTGCCTGGGTGACAGGGGCCTAAATCTCTCAAAATCCTCTGTTGTATTGCTGGGTGACATGAACCCCCTTTTGCCTTGAATGAACCCCTGATCTGCATTGCTGACAGGGGCCTAAATCTCTTAAAATCCTCTGTTGTATTGCTGGGTGACATGAACCCCCTTTTGCCGTGAATGAACCCCTGCTCTGCATTGCTGACAGGGGCCTAAATCTCTCAAAATCTTCTGTTGTATTGCTGGGTGACATGATCCCCCTTTTGCCGTGAATGAACCCCTGCTGTGCCTGGGTGACTGGGGCCTAAATCTCTCAAAATCCTCTGTTGTATTGCTGGGTGACATGAACCCCCTTTTGCTGTGAATGAACCCCTGCTCTGCATTGCTGACAGGGGCCTAAATCTCTCAAAATCCTCTGTTGTATTGCTGGGTGACATGAATCCCCCTTTTGCCGTGAATGAACCCCTGCTGTGCCTGGGTGACAGGGGCCTAAATCTCTCAAAATCCTCTGTTGTATTGCTGGGTGACATGAACCCCCTTTTGCCGTGAATGAACCCCTGCTCTGCATTTCTGACAGGGGCCTAAATCTCTCAAAATCCTCTGTTGTATTGCTGGGTGACATGAACCCCCTTTTTCCGTGAATGAACCCCTGCTCTGCATTGCTGACAGGGAACTAAATTTAGTGAAAACATCTGTTACTGATCGGAAGATGCGCTACTACAAGCGCACGCTGATGATAGCATTCCCACCTGACAGCGGGGGCACAGTGGAAGCACAAGGCGAAGGCAGAGGAGGAGGAAGAGGTTGCCAACGCAGCTGGGGCACCACCAGCACCTAAGAAGGCAGGGTTAGCATGGCCAAAATGTCGAAAAGCTTTGTCAGCCTTGGAGGTGCTGACCTGCCCTGCAGCCAGTGTATAGTGTGAACGTGTGTTTAGCACGGCAGAGAGCATTATCACAGGCCGCAGCCAATGTGGACAAGCTTACGTTTACTAAAATGAACCAGGCATGGATCCCACAGGACTTGTCCGTACTTTGTGCAGAATAGACATTTATACCAGCCTCAACCATCCATTCTTGTACTCAAGTGCACTTATTCTTTGTTTTATTTTGTTATATGTCCCAATATTTTGGGGGATACCCCAATTTAAAAATAAAAAATAACACAAATCAGTGTTGGCTACCTATTCCTCCTTCACCGCCGCTTCCAAACTACACCGCCATGTCAACCTACACCGCCACATCCACCCATCCACCACCTCCTCAACCTCCTACTCCTAGATCCAGAATGTTATTTTAAATGTTTCTGTATTTTATGTTATTTTAAGTCATTTCCCTATCAACTTTTGTTTGCAGAACAGTTGCCATGCTTTTAAGCACATTTTGATGCATTTTTCAGCCCTCTAGCCCTTTCCAGGACTATTTTAGAGCCATTTTAGTGCCCAAAAGTTCGAGTCCCCATTGACTTGAATGGGGTTCGGGTTCGGGGTCAAGTTCGGGTTAAGTTCGGGTCCCGAACCCGAACTTTTTTTTTAAGTTTGGCCGAACCTGCCGAACCCGAACATCCAGGTGTCCGCTCAACTCTATGAACTGTAGAAACTTGTAGAAACTGTAGAAACTTGAGTTTTTTTTTGTTTTTTTTAAGGCTGGCTGGATGACCATTTACATAAAAATTTGAGGCTGTATGACAACTTACCATAGCTCTCCATGATCGCCGTCTTCTCAGCTTAGGCGGCTGGCACTGTTCAAGAAGCTACGCCAACACTACAGACTTTGGTGCAAACTGGCCACAACCAGCTTTATTATCACTTTTACAGCAGACAAAAACATAAATCATAAACATAAATCCTCGGCCATCTGGCCACTAACTACCCAGTATTTCCCCCTCTCTGTCGGGATCTGGGTCTACCACCCAGCTCCCCAAAACACAACTCAGTGCATACCCCACACAGGTAGAGGGTCATGGCTCCCACAGGCCTCGGCACAGCCTGCTCCTTTCCCAGATAGGTAGCCCTGATTGAGGAGCTCAGCCCACATTTACCTGAGCTCCTCAGCTGGCTGCTAATTACCTTCATTACCAGCCTGGCTGCTGCAGACAGAGAGAAAACCCTATTTTCCCAACCTTTCTTCTTCTCACCCAGCTTCCTCTGAGTGAAATACACCATTTTAATAGCCCTCATATGGCCCTCTGGCAGCTCCACTGCCACAGGCTGTTATCAGATTTTGTTGATTAGATTGCAGATTTTTCAGTGCAAAATGAACTTTTCACTATCCAGCAGCATATTTTTGTGATTTGGAGGCAAAAAGAGGTCTTCCCATTTTAACATTTGTGGCATATCATTAGGATATGCCACAAAAGTCAAATAGTTGTGCTCCTGTCTCCAGAATGGGGCCCCCAAAGGAAAAAAAAAGAGCAGCCGCTCTTCACTGCTATAAGAGTTCTAAAAATAGCCAAGCAGTGGCTCAGCAGTCCCATAGCGCCAAACGGAAAGGTCGCTGTCCTTGCATGGCTCGCTCTCCATTTCCTATTATGGGACCTCTAAAAAAAAGTCAAACACATGGCTCGGCTGTTTTCAGCAGCCTCATAGCAGAGAATGGAGTGGACGTTATGCATGCGCAGTGTGCTCTTCTTCACTATGGGGGCCCAGATCTGGAGATAGGAGCAGGACCCAGAGTTTAGATCTACACCTATCTGATATTTGTGGAATATGATCATAGCGACATACCACAAATGTTCAAATGGGAAAAGCCTTCTAAATGCAATACTTATAGGAATTTCAAGATCTTTCCCAGAGAAAATATAAATTCTACAATTTTCACACTCTCATTGACAGAGCCAAAGTAAAGGATTCTAGTAGTAATTTAGCTGGTTTTATTCTAAGTCTACATTACACACCAGTTTAGACAAAATGACCTTGAGATTCTTATTAATACAGAACTTGGCAGCAGAGCGACGATGGATATGGTTAAAAATTCATGAAGCTGGTGCTACATATCTGTTACTGATATCCAGCAAGCTGTCTGCAATGTATACACAATGGCAACATGTATTTAAATATGTAAAGGGGCTCACACCAGGACGCAATGGATATTGGGGGTTCACTACCTTACTGGGTCACCCAGTCCCAGTAAATGAGTAATTACAAAGAGAAAGAAAGCAGGTGTGCACTCCTCCTTCTAGTTTTGCATGCAGGACTAGACGTTTATTGATACAAAAATGTATTTGAAACAGATAAAACATATAAAAAATTATGAAATAAAAATATATAAATATATATATATAAAAAGTATAATTACAAAACATCAAAAATGAATGAATTAAAATCCATATATGGGCATAATTCTATTATAGATTGCTGTACATGATTATATAGAAATAAGCCCTATGTAAACTTGAATCCATTAAAAGTAATATTTCATACTACTATCATACCGTTTGTCGTCACTATAGCAGGGATCAGCAACCTTCGGCACTGCAGCTGTTGTGAAACTACAGTTCCCAGCATGCTCCATTCATTTCTATGAGAGTTCTTAGAAGAGCAGAGCAAGTATAGATGCTGGGAGTTGTAGTTTCACAACAGCTGGAGTGCCGGAGGTTGCCTACCCCTGCACTATAGTATATCAATTCATAAGGCTGCGTTCAGACCTGAGCGTATTTGATATGCGCGTTTAACGCGCGTTTCTGTTGCGCGTTTTTATGCGCGTTTCTTGCAATAGTAAATGCGCGTTTGACGCGCGTTTGTGTGATTGACTGCAGTGTCCTATGGCCACAAACGCGCGTCAAAACGCCCCAAAGAAGCTCAAGAACTTGTTTGAGCGTAGGGCGTTTTTCAGCGCGTTCAAACGCGCTGTAAAACGCTCAAGTGAGAACCAGGGCCATAGGGAAGCATTGGTTTTCATGTGTTGAGCGTTTTACAGTGCGTTTGAACGCGCTGTAAAACGCTCAAGTGTGAACCCAGCCTAAAAGTCAGTGACTTTTATGAATTGATATACTATAGTGACTACAAACGGTATGATAGTAGTATGAAGTATTACTGTTATTGGATTCAAGTTTACATAGGGCTTATTTCTATATAATCATGTACAGCAATCTATAATAGAATTATGCCCATATATGGATTTTAATTCATTCATTTTTATATATATTTTTTCATATATTTTTATTGCATTATTTTATTTTTATTTTCCTTATTTTAATATATGTTTTGTCTGTTTTAATACATTTTTGTATCAATAAACGTCTAGTCGTGCATGGAAAACTGGAAGGAGGAGTGCACACCTGCTTTCTTTCTCTTCACAATGGCAACATGGTATGTGATATAATCTTTATCTAAATGTTACTATCAGATTATTCTGTATCTGTGAAAGAGCACAGTGTGTATAATCCTCATTATCCAGTACCTGCAGCTGTAATATGAGCTAAATTGGATTGAGAGTATTATAGTGGATTAAATTGGCCACAGACAATTTGAGCAAAGCAAAATAACATTGAGGAAAAGCTGCTTCCACTTGTAAAGCCATTTTATGAAAGCACCAATTTTGGCCCAATCCATGAACTGTTCCAACAGACAGGTTTGGGAGCAATTCATATTGATGTACTGTGGAGCAGTTTTCAACGGAAAAACTGACAGATTGTTCCTCCCCCCACCTGCTCGGCACTGTAAGAAGCTGAGAGCAGATGCAGGGGAACAATTCCATTAAAGAGAATGAATTTATTGTCCACAGAGGACCATGGAGCAGCGATTGCAGTAACAATACAGCAATGCATCTCATTGAGTGCCGGGTCTTGACTTTCTGTTCAGGCATCGACATAATCTAATACAAACAAGTAACACGGCTACAGTACAGGAGACATCCCTTGTGATCACTGCTGCCGTTGTGTTTGCTTAACATAAACGTATAAAAGTAAAGTAATACCTGTAAATACGCTCCAGAATATGTCAGTTCTCCATAAATTACAGGCAAGGCATGAATAAAAATATAGTGGATATCATGTAAACATTTAAAATAGGACTATTACAGGCCTAATATGAACATGAACTGCTTTGTACAGAATGTGCAAATCTGTGCTTTTATTAAAAGGGTTGTCTGGTTTCAACAAAAATCAACAATACACGGAAATAGCATCAAATAAAAGCAGCATTAGGGGGCCTGCACACGTGGCAGATTTTGTTACAGAAATTTCTGCAAATGAAAATGAGTTCTATTCATTTTAATGGAGTTGTTTTGGCAAGCACGTGGGTCATTCAGATACATGGTACCGATTTTCAGGTGCAGAAATTTATGCAGCAAAATCTGTTGCATGTGTTACTTACCTACTTGATCAAGCGCCACTGCACTGGTCCCCCCTTCCCCCAACGAGCGTGGCTGCAACAAAGACATCCCAACAACACATATGACAGCTGCAGCCAATCGTTGTCTTGTTTTTTGATGAAACTGGATAAACCTTTTAAAAGGGTTTTCCAGGAGAACAGTATAGATAACCTATCCTCAGGATAGGTCATCAATATCTGATCGGTGTGGGTTTGACTCCTGGTACCCAGCTGTTGGCACTCTGATGAGCCTTGCGGCCTCCACACAATATACAGAGCACAGAGACATACATTGTATAGCGGCTGTGCTTGGTATTGCAGCCCAGGGCAGTTCACTTGAATGGAAATGAGCTGCGTGTAGGCCATGTGACTGATAAACGTGATGTCACTGGCCTAGAAAAGCCAGCACCACAGCCTCTTCAAACAGCTCTCGGGTGCCAGAAGTTAAATCTCTTCAAACAGCTCTCGGGTGCCAGAAGTTAGATCCCTACTGATCAGATATTGATGACCTATCTAGTAAATGCAGCGGTCTCCTCCACTGACGAGCAAGCGATTGTCAGGAGGGAACGTTTCCTTTGCTTGCTACATCGGGCAATGTAAAGGAGCCTTTAGTCACAATATATAGGTTTGTCAATGCAATGTCTACAACACGTCTAGCTATTTGTCCTAGGTTCCTTATCAGTAACATGCATATAATTCATTTAATAAGAACTTATTTTGTAGATTACAAAGAGACACACCTTGTGCCCGTTTTCTATTCAAAGTACAGATGTAGCAGGGGTAACACACACTCTTAACTCAAATTTCTTAACTCATCGCGTTATCTTGAAACTAAAGCCATTGAAAAGCAATTGCTTAACGCATTTAGTTGCATTTAGTTTAGCTAACATGTCTCATAAAGCATGTGTTAACCCTGCCACATCCGTAGCTTATCACATGAGCTTGGCGATTATGCATAAAAGGACCACAGCACTCTTCATTCAACGCCAAATAATCCTTTTTCGCCAAAAATGACCACAATGAAGGATTATTTTGCATTGAATGAAGAAACCAGGATCTAACACAAGTGCACAGATCAATGTAAAAGTTATTATCCATAGTAGTGGATGTTACCATTGTGCTGTTGATATTTGGTTTATGAACTTGGTGATTGGCACAAATTGGTGCACCATTATCATACTACAAAATCTGTGCATGTTTACATGCAGTTCTTATTATGGTTGAGTTGCATTTGCTGCATAGCTCTGTATGGTAGTGACTGAGTTAACCAACCATGACGCAGCCGTTTGCAGAAAGTTGCTAGGTGGTGGCTGGCTTCACCTCTAGCTCTAGAGTGTTCTAGGAGCATCTGAGAAGGGATTAGAGCGAAGAAGGAAGCTGTGCCTTATGCTTCTTCTTCTTAGGTCTCAGGTTCCAGAGACAGATCTCTGTCTAAATTGCTGCAAGATCTACAGCAAGAAAGAGAGAGAAAGGAGAACTTGGAATCTATGAAAAGTATCAGTTAGTAAGGTAACCACAGTATAGGGCAATACAGATTTTACTGTTGTGGCAGGATTACAGTTAAAGACACCCTACACACTTAAGGAAAGACCCAGCCAGTCATATCATTCAACCTGTACGCCGCCATGTGCATTAAAGGCATAATTGCAAAAGTACAGTTCCTTGCCATAGATTCTACTGAGAGATACTTTAGCAAGACAGAGAGGAAAGAGGGTCATAACTCCCATCCTTGACTAAATTCTTACATCAGTATCTTGGAGAGAATTTAATTGTGTAAAGTTGGAACTGTATTTTGCTTTGTTGGATGTACTACAACTCCTATTTTTTTGGCCATTGCACATTTTGCACGCTACACACCCTGCCTTGCACATCCAAATACCTAACATCACAGGTACCCCAGATACCATCAGGCAGGAGCCCCAAAACCAAGGTGTGCTGCAAGTGAAGACAGGGTGCTCCCTCCTTTCACTGCACGGCCCTAGTTAGTGACAGTGTGAGGACTGTCGACAGTCGCCATGCTTGAATGTGATAGCCAGAGCCACTACCACTCCCATCCTTCACTCTGGCTCCTCACAGGTCACGGTAACAGGTGTCAGTGAATCTACACCAACAGTTGGCTCCTAATAACATATAATTTTGTATGTATTTTAGCAACTATATGTTAAGCAAGTGTTGGATAGACTGTCTGTGAGTACACGAACTACCAGAGAGAAGGCTTTTTTCTTTCAGTAAACCCACCTTGCTTCCCTGTACATTATATTTTTACTGGATTCTCTCTCTACCTTTCTTGACAGTTCTGGGTCAGTGTAGTTAACTTGGTTATGGCTTGTGTGCACTTTCAATTCACTCTGCACAAATCATTTTGACTTGCACTTTTTGTGTTATATTTTAACCACTTTTTGTCTTGTACGGTACATTTCACCATCTTTACATTTAACAGAACAGACAGATTTTTTTTCTATACTGAATGTGTTAATACAGTAATTGTACAGTATAGTAATGTAGTTCAGTTAAACAGGTTCTCCCAGTTTTACCTAAATTCTGTGTATCAGCTAACTGTACACCAGTATGTAACTTTGGTGTAGCATGCACTGTAGTCATTAACACAGCACTCTGTTTGATAAATACACTGTTAGCTACTTTCGGTTGTACCTGTTGTGGATTACAATTACACAGATTTCACAGGAAAAATTTTAAGCTGCCTTGTCACATTTGAAGACCCCCTGATGCACCCCTAGAGTAGAAACTCCAAAAAAGACCCCATTTTAGAAACTACAGGATAATGTGGCAGTTTTGTTGGTACAATTTTAGAGTACATATGATTTTTGGTTGCATTATATTACACTTTTTGTGAGGCAAGGTAACAAAAAATAGCTGTTTTGGCACCGTTTTTATTTTTTGTTATTTACAGTGTTCATCTAACAGGTTAGATCATGTGATATTTTTATAGAGCAGGTTGTTAAGGACGCAACAATACCAAATATGACTTTTTTAGTTGTTTGTTTCAGTTTTACATAATAAATATTTTAGAATTTTTTTTTTTTTTGTGTCTCAATATTCTAAAAGCCATAGTTTTTTAAAAAATTTTGGGCAATTGTCTTATGTAGGGGCTCATTTTTTTCAGTATGAGATGATGGTTTGATTGGTACTATTTTAGGGTGCATATGACTTTTTGATCGCTTGGTATTACACTTTTTGTGATGTAAGGTGACAAAAAATGGCTTTTTGACACACTTTAAAAAAAATATGTTTTACAGTGTCCACCTGAGGGTTTAGTTCATGTGATATTTTTATACAGCAGGTTCTTATGGACGTGGCAATACCAAATATGTATACTTTTTTTTAATTTATTTAAGTTTTACACAATAACAGCATTTTTGAAACAAAAATATCATGTTTTAGTGTCTCCATATTCTTAAAGCCATATATATATATTTTTTTGGGGCGACTGTCTTAGGTAGGGTATCATTTTTTGCGGGATGAGATGAGGTTTGGTTGGCACTATTTTGGGGTGCATATGGCTTTTTGATCGCTTGCTATTGCACTTTTTGTGATGTAAGGTGGAAAAAAATGGCTTTTGACACCGTTTTTATATTTTTTACGGTGTTCACCTGAGGGGTTAAGTCATGTGATTATTTTATAGAGCAGGTTGCTATGGATGCGGCAATACCTAATATGTATACTTTTTTATTTAAGTTTTACACAATAATATCATTTTTGAAACCCTAAAAATCATGTTTTAGTGTCTCCATAGTCTGAGAGACATATTTTTTTTATTTTTTAGGCGATTGTCTTAGGTAGAGGCTCATTTTTTGCGGGATGAGGTGACCGTTAGATTGGTACTATTTTGGGGGGCATATGCCTTTTTGATCGCTTGGTGTTGCACTTTTAGTGATATAAGGTGACAAAAAAATAGCTTTTTTAGCACAAATTTTATTTTATTTTTTTGACGATGTTCATGTGATATTTTTATAGAGCTGGTAGATACGGACGCGGCGATACCTAATATGTCTTTTTTCCCTATTTTTTACAAAATGTTTTACTTTATTTTGGGAAAACAACGCTTTTTTATAACTTTACATTTTTTTGGTAAAACTTTTTTTTTTTTACTTTATTATTTGTACCACTCTGAGACTTTAATATTACAGGGTCTGATCCCTGTTTCAATGCAGCACAATACATCTGTATTGTGCTGTATTGAACTATTAGCGTCTTACACTGTAAGACGCTAACAGTTGCCTAGGAGACCCGTACATGCCGGGCCCCAAGCCTTGGGACTGCCATGGCAACCATCGAGCCCGCCACAGCAGCGCGGGGACCCGATGGATAAGGTAGCGAAAACCTCTCATATGCCGCGGTTAGCGCTGACAGCGGCATATGAGGGGTTAATCTACCGGCATCGGCATCATCACCGATGCTGGTGGATGCAGCAGGGATCCGGTTGTCAGTAACAGCTGGATCTCTGCCGATGACAGCTGGATCTCTGCGGGGGGGAGGAAGGACCGCAGGACGAGAATGCTCATCCTGGGGCACTAAGTACCAGCCCTATAGGACGAGCATACTCATCCTGGGTCCTTAATTTGTTAAAAGAATCAGTCACATGCATAATTAATGCAATCCAAGGGACATCTCTCTCTGATTTCAGTTGTTCACTCTTCTTTTCTTCTCCATTTGGTCCAGACCATCATTATGATTTCTCCTGAAAACTCCATAGTTTACTGCACAGACATCTTTGACCAGGGGTGTGCCACCCCCTCTGCCATATAAGATGACACCAGTACTAATAGATGACACATGATAGATGGAGCCCTTTTACAGATTTTGCAATAAGGAGATTCAGGTTATACCTCTGACTTTAACTCATTGCTTCTACAGTCCATGTCCACTCTCTATAGTTAATAAACCCCTATCCAGCTGCCCTCTGCCATCCTTTAACTTCCATCAATGCTGTGCCTGCTGCTGTTCAATGTGTCCACATTACTGTACTGAGAGTGCTGCCAATCACCCGAAGTACTGTACTGCCAAAATAAAAGTACCCAAGGATGCAGATACAGACCTAGAAAATGGTGGGCCCTAAAGGAAGTTTTAAGCATCAAACCCCAGACCAGACCCAACCCCAAAATAGAGTCAAATTTAAGACCAGATCTCAGAATTAATGAGGTTGTTCAGTTATGTAGAATTTTTAAGCTTAGAATGGGATAAAATAATAAAAGTAGCAATAGCTTACTGATCCCCGCAGCTCACTTCACAATCAATGGCTGTAACAGTCACATGTCTGACTAGAGAGGGACTTGGTTTTACATAGACCACCAAGAACATGGGAAGCAGTGGTAGGAGAGTGGCAAGGAATGATAAAGGTAGGACAGCATTTATTATTTTATAACATTCTAATCAGTTTTCAAAAATAACTTTTAAATGGCTGGACAACCCCTTCTTAATACAGACCCCAGATGAGACACCAAAAGTATTAGATTCCCATATCAGATCCCCAAATTAATACAGACCCCACCAGGAGAGAAAATTAACACAGACTAGACCCCAAATTAATATAAAAATCCAGGCTCCAAAATTAATAGTACAGTACAGACCTCCAGTTCCCAAAATTAAAACAGACCTCCAAACCATAAAATTATTAGACTTCAAAATTAATACAAACCTCCAGAAAGACCGCAAAATTAATAGAGAATCTCAGACTAGACTAAAGAATTAATACAGACTCGCAGACTAGAACCCAAAATTAATTCAGATGCCAGATCAGCCCCCAAATTTATACAGACCTGAGATCAGTCCCGAAATTCATACTGAACCCAGATTAGCCCTGAAATCAGCCCCAAATTTATTAAGACCCCAGATCAGTCCCTAAATTCATACAGACCCTAAATTCATCATAACCCAGATTGGGCCTCAAATCATCCACCAAATGTATGCAAACTCCAGAACAGCCACAAATTTGTACAGACCGCAGATCAGCTACTTTGTCAGGTCATAGCATGTGCCTACACACACTACGTATTGAAGCTCTATGCTGTCAGGACCCAGAACGGCACTGACACCAAGAAAAGAAGACCATTGAGTAGTGACTAATGCCAGCGTTGGCTGCTCTATACTTACCTTTCGCTGGGCCTCCTGTACTTTTGAGCATTTCTACAATGGAAAAGCTCATTAGTTACAATTGCCCTGAAAAAAAATTGAACCCCTCCCCCCTTGCAGAAAGCAAGGTGGCACCCTAGGTGGGCACCTACCAGTCTCTCTGACTTATGACATAATGATGTTATCCCAATATTTGCAATGTGATAAGCTATATGGCATATATAGCCTTTCTGCCGGCTAGCACAAAACCACAGTAGGCTCAATGGCACAGATACCCCCTCCTTATTTTCTAATGTTGCAGTTAGTGTTGAGCGAATCGAAGCATCCAAGGTGGAATTTGATCTGAAGATTAGGAAAAATTTGATTATCCACAAATCTGAATTTCCTCGAGTTTCATAGTAACAAATCATTTTTTCTAAAATGGCTGCTGCATGTGTTAAAACGTGAGAGTAAGAAGCCTGGGAATGTGATATGACCCATAATGCTGTGTAGCCAGCCAATCCATAGGTAGCCATCCCTTGTGATATCACAACCCTATAAAACCCTCATCCTGCACGGTCTCCACCATTCACTGTGAGCTGAGCATAGCAGGAGATGTCACAAGCGCTTATGCACTAGGGAAAGTGTTACAGAAAGCTATATATTGAAGAATATTGGATAGGGAGAGTGCAGGGACAGTGTAGGGAGATCATAGGGACAGTTTTTAGAGACTGTAGAGAGAGCATAGGGAGACAGCAGGGACAGTGCAGGTTGAGTGTAATCGCTGTGTGCATCTTGTTAAACTGCTGCCTCATTCCCAGTAAATTTGTTAGATTATACATAGAATTACTGTGCCTCAGTATTTAAGGGCAGTCTAATATATCACCGTGTTTATCTTGTTCAGCTGCTGCCACAATCCCCATTAATCTGTTAGTTTATACATAGAATTACTGTGCCTCAGTATTTAGGGGCAGTTTAATATATCGCGTGTTTATCTTGTTCAACTGTGTCACTCCTGACTGTTTTTCTCTGCTCTTCATATGTAGTTTCAGGATGCAAGGGTTAAAGGTAAGTATAAGTGCGTTTTTGAAAGTTTTTCATTGTTTGTTTTGTTTTCAGAGCATGTAGTATGAGTCCCATTTTTTGTTTTGCATTTTCGTTTTTTCCTCCCAACTTTCCAATAGCTATAACTTTTTAAATTTTCCATTCATACAGCCATGGGTTGGGGGAGAAGTTGTACTTTTTAAGAGCACCATACAATTTACCATGTCTGTTATTGGAAAATGGGAAAATAAGCCTTATTTTATGGGGTTTATATGCAAAAAAAATACATAATATTAATATTCTGCGTCTCAATATGAATATGGCGATATCAAACTTTTATATATTTTTTTAGTTTTACTACTAAAACTAAAAAACCTTTTAAAAAATCTAAATTATCTTTGCATCACCATTTTCTGACAGCCATAACTTTTTTATATTTTGGTCTACAGAGCTATGTATATGAGGACAAAATTTAGATTTTATTGATTTTATTTTTGTGGTAGTACAACTTTTTGATCACTGTTATTCAATGTTTTGGGGTGGAAAAGATACATTTTTATTAAGATTTTAATAGTTCAGACATTTTCAGACGGGGCAATACCTAATTAGTTTTTTTGTTTACATTTTTATATGTAAAATAGGGAAAGGGAGGTGATTGAAATTCTTATTTATTACTGTTACAACTTTTAACCCACTTAGGTGGTTAGAACCTGGGATCTTTTGATCCCTTGTCCTATTCACCCTAATGCCTCATTCACCTAGTCAGTGTTCGGTAAGTGGTTTCCATCAGTGATTCTGAGCCAAAACCAGGTGCGGCTTTAAACATAGAACAGGTGCAGAGCTTTCCCTTATACCTTATGTCTGTGCTCCAACCTGGTTTTGGCTCACAATCACTGATGGAAATCACTGACCAAAACACTGACGTGTGAATAAAGCTTAATAGTGCTCCTTGCTGCGCTGCATCTTGCACAGTGGAAAACCACTTTAAAACTTGAAACTGAACTCGGCTTTGATTCTGAGGTACCAGTCGGAACCAAAGCCAAAATACCAAATTACTAAAGTTATTCAACGAAGTCACGCGCAACTTCGCAAATAACTGACTTCGGCTCATCGGAACCCATACATTTTAGTACTCTACGGAGATGGATCTCCATACGTCTCCATACAGTATTAATCCAAAGTCTTCTCCCTTCGCTCATCACTAGCCCTGACCCATTATGACTGGAATGCATGAATGGCATATGAAAGCACTTTTAAATTGACATCTGCATAACCCTGCCTCTTTTTTTGTATTCGAAAGTTAGCAAGATGACCTAACTGATTTAGTGCAGCTTCACTAGAGGTAAAATAGCGGTAACATACAGGGATTTATATATAGAGAGAAAGAGATGATTAGATATAAATGGATAGCTTGCTTGCTGTATTAGAAATTAAAGTTATCCAATATCGCCACCCAGTGTTGTGTTGTAGATACAACAAGTTAACAAAAACGCAGCAAAAGAAAAATAGATAAATAGTGAAACAACCTAGTTTTTACCTTTTATTCCAGATTGAAATAATATTTAGCACCACGCTTCAATAGATATTTTGCAGGTACATTGATCTCAGCTATTTATACATTTATGAAATCCCAATTCACAAAGTGTAATAAAATGTGAAGACATATCCCTCCAGATTTTATTAAGTCTGTTGCTACTTGTTTCATATATATTCTATAGGACTGTTGATTTTATGTAAATGGTGCTGACACTGTTTGGAATGTTTTTTTCTGCTTTAATACCTTCATTAGGCTGTGCCCTTTCCAATGTAGCGGTCGGGAGATACAGCCACAGACACCATGATTGGTGTGAATTACACGGTAGTTGGTCCCTTAAGTGGGAGAATGCATAGGTGAAGAGACACTGCATTCCTCATGTGGTCCTAGTGGCTGTGACATAAGGAGTTTTTTCCACCAATGCCAAGAAGGCATATGCTCAAGCTGTATGACAATGTTTCACAAACTGGGCTGCCTGGTAAAGGCCGCAGAAGAGGAGAAGACATGAGTGAGTGATGACTGACACTGTGGGCATACATTTGGGAAGCCAGATGCCACAATATTTTTATATTGAACATTGGCTAGGACTACTACAGGGTGGCCCACGAAACAGTAGCCTGCCTTCACCGATAGTATGACAAGATAAACAAGCAAGTGGATTGTTTTTTGTTAATTGCCCACAAGTCACAAAAGATGCTGAAAGTGGTCCCCGTTCACGTCTAGGCATCTTTGGGCACGTCGGATTATGTAGGCTGATACTGCTTGTAGCTCTTCAACAGTGATGCTGCAGAAGAAAAATGTCCTGCTTTTTCCAACAAGATGGGCCAATATGGAACTCACTGGCACGGGTTCATGAACTGAATATGGAGGCGCGAACTGTAAGCAAGGAGTTATGGCCACCACCTTCCCCAGACTTGTCCACATGCAATTTTTATCTGTGGGGAAATATAAACCACAAAGTGTCCGCTAACAATCCACATCTTCTGGATGAACGCAAGGAAAACATTGCAAACACTATCCCCAGCATCACTGTTGAAGAGCTACAAGCAATATCAGCCAACATAATCCGACGTGCCCAAAGATGCCTAGACGTGTACGGGGACCACTTTCAGCATCTTTTGTGACTTGTGGGTAATGAACAAAAAAACAATTCATTAGCTCGTTCATCTTGTCATAGTATCGCTGGAGGCTGGCTACTTTTCGCGGGCCACTCTGTAGAAACACATGTGACTAGAGGCTCTGTTACAAACAGCCACAAAAACCTTTTGATCAGGGAAATATTCCATATTGCTACACAAGAAAGAGCAATCACCTTGTCACATTGCATTTGTGACTTTGACTGTTCAGTAACATTTAAAAACTGCACCTCTCCGATGAGAAGACTGTGTGTAGCCACAATTTGTCATGAGTGTATAACTACCAATTACCATATGCATTGTCTCTAATGTTAAGGTATTGCGCCCTCTGCATGAGAGACTGTGACTGAAAGTCTGTCGAGCAGGAACTCAAAGTTCCTACATTTGAGCTGTATGTCACCCTGCCATTCAAAGCCATCAAATTTCCTATGGGGCATCTCTCCTGGTTGCCATCACCGCATCATCTTTACTTACCCGTGGTGCCACAATATTGCTTGCCATACAAACACTTTCGGGAACATTTCCCTAGAACTGTGTCCACTTGCAAAAATGTGTGTGTTTACATGTACAGTGGATATAAAAAGTCTACACACCCCTGTTAAAATGCCAGGTTTCTGTGATGTAAAAAAATGAGACAAAGATAAATCATTTCAGAACTTTTTCCACCTTTAATGTGACCTATAAACTGTACCACTCAGTTGAAAAACAAACTGCAATCTTTTAGGTGGAGGGAAGAAAACAAAAAAAACTAAAATAATGTGGATGCATAAATGTGCACACCCTCTTATAACTGGGGATGTAGCTGTGTTCAGAATTAAGCAATTACATTCCAAATCATGTTAGATAGGAGTCAGCATACACCTGCCATCATTTAAAGTGCCTCTGATTAACCCCAAATAAACCCCAAATAAAGCGCCATTCATTCCACAGCGCTGTACATATGAAAAGGAGTATACTTACATAATACAGACAACTGCACTAAGCAGGAACAAGACGAGTTACAAACTGGTACAGAAGGAGAGAGGGCCCTGCCCGTGAGGGCTTACAATCTACATGGTATGGGAGAAGGACACAGTAGATGAGGGTAAAGCTGGTCATGGCGGTATAGATGCAGCAGGGTCACTGGTTGTAGGCTTGTCTGAAGAGGTGGGTTTTCAGGTTTCTTTTGAAGGATTCCACTGTAGGTGAGAGTCTGATATGTTGGGGTAGCAAGCTCCAGAGTGTGGGGGATGCGCAGGAGAAATCTTGGAGGCGATTGTGGGAAGAGGTGATAAGAGGAGAGGAGAGAAGGAGGTCTTGTGAGGATCAGAGATTGCGTGTGGGGATGTATCGGGAAAGTGGCTCAGAGATGTAGGGAGAGGACAGGTTGTGGATGGCCTTGTATGTATTTGTTAGTACTATAAACTGAATTCGCTGGGCAATGAGGAGCCAGTGAAGGGATTGGCAGATGGGGAAGGCAAAGGAGTAACCATATCTCCCAACTTTTTAGACAGTCAGAGAGGGACATTTATAGTTCATGGTGTGAAGGATCCATTTTTCCTGCATATCTATACCCTTCAATTGTTTTCTCTTTCAAACTAAAGCAAAAATGACCTAAATTATAGTTTATAGCTCCTCCCACCCACAGTTAGTTACATAAACACTCTCCTATCACTGCCCTTAACAATGTCCAGCTAGTTTATAGCTCCTCCCACCCAGCTAGTTACATAGCCACTCCTCTATCACTGCCCCTAACAACACCCAACTATTTTATAGCTCCTCCCACCCAAATAGTTACAATAGACACTCCTCTATCACTGCCTTTAAGAACACCAGCTAGTTTATAGCTCGTCCCACACAGCTAGTTACATAAAACTCTCCTATCACTGCCCCTAACAACACCTAGCTAGTTTATAGCTCCTCCCACCCAGCTAGTTGAATAGACACTCCCCTATCACTGCCCCTAACAACATCCAGCAAGTTTTTAGCTCTTCCCACTCTGCTAGTTACAGATACTCCCCTATCACTGTCCCTATTGCTGCTTTGACATGTCCATGGACATAACATTACAGGACTTAAAGGGAACCTGTCACCGGGATTTTGTGTATAGAGCTGAGGACATGGGTTGCTAGATGGCCGCTAGCACATCCGCAATATCCAGTCCCCATAGCTCTGTGTGCTTTTATGGTGTAAAAAAAAAAGATTTGATACACATGCAAATTAACCTGAGATGAGTCCTGTACGTGAAATGAGTCAGGGACAGGACTCATCTCAGGTTAATTTGCATATGTATCAAATCGTTTTTTTTACACAATAAAAGCACACAGCGCTATGGGGACTGGGTATTGCGGATGTGCTAGCGGCCATCTAGCAACCTATATCCTCAGCTCTATACCCAAAATCCCGGTGACAGGTTCCCTTTAAGAAAGAGCTGCATGGACATGCTCATTTGACCGCAGCCCAGAATGGAATATTCTAGCCCATATTATAGGTCATTTGCTTGCAGCTATTTTAAATCATTCCTGGAGAACCCCTTTAACTAAACCTTACATATGATCTACATTCGGGCCCAGGTTGTTTTACTTGTAACTTGGTTCCGATAAAGAAGCTAGACTACAAAGGAGCTCATTGAGAAACTGGACGTTTGACCCCATTTCCCCTATGCAAATTCATCAACTAATTTGCACTGACTTATACTGTTTAGTAATGTGTAACTGCATTTTATATGTTTGTTATGATATACAGTGATCCTTCAAGATACAATGGCCTCAGGATACAATATTTTCAACATACACTGCCTGTCCAAAAAAAAAGTCGCCACCTGGATTTAACTAAGCAAAGAGTTATGAGCCTCCTATTGGATAATTACTGCATGGGCGATTATCTTTTAGCTGGCAATGAGTTATTTAACCCCAACTAGTGCAATAAGTTGCTTCTCATTTCTTAAACAACCATGTCGAAAGACACATCTCGTGGTCGTGGAAAAGATGTTAGTCTGTTTGAGAAGGGTCAAATCATTGGCATGCATCAAGCAGAGAAAACATCTAAGGAGATTGCAGAAACTACTAAAAGTGGGTTAAGAACTGCCCAACGCATTATTAAAAACTGGAAGGATAGTGGGGACCCATCGTATTCGAAGAAGAAATGTGGCGGGAAAAAAATCCTGAATGATCGTGATCGGTGATCACTTAAACGTTTGGTGTGAGAGCATTTCCACACGCACAATGTGAAGGGAACTCAAGGGATTGGGACTGAACAGCTGTGTAGCCGTAAGAAAACCACTAATCAGTGAGGCAAACCAGAAAAAAGGCTTCAGTTTGCTAGGGAGCATAAAGATTGGACTCAATGGAGCAATGGAAGAAGGTCATGTGGTCTGATGAATCCAGATTTACCCTGTTCCAGAGTGATGGGCGCATCAGGGTAAGAAGAGAGGCAGATGAAGTGATGCACCCATCATGCCTAGTGCCTACTGTACAAGCCTGTGGGGGCAGTGCTATGATCTGGGGTTGCTGCAGTTGGTCAGGTCTAGGTTCAGCAACAGTATGTGCTCCAAGAATGAGGTATGAACATACTGAATGACCAGGTTATTCAATCAATGGATTTTTTTCTTCCCTGATGGCACAGGCATATTCCAAGATGACAGTGCCAGGATTCATCGGGCTCAAATTGTGAAAGAGTGGTTCAGGGAGCATGAGACATCATTTTCACACATGGATTGGCCACCACAGAGTCCAGACCTTAACCCCATTGAGAATCTTTGGGATGTGCTGGAGAAGGCTTTGCGCAGCAGTCAGACTCTACCATCATCAATGCAAGATCTTGGTAAAAAATGTTTGCAACACCGGATGGAAATAAATCTTGCAACATTGCAGAAGCTTATTGAAACAATGCCACAGCGAATGCGTGCCGTAATCAAAGCTAAAGGCGGTCCAACAAAATATTTTTGGTGGCGACAATTTTTTTAGACGGGCAGTTTATACTCGTCTTTTCTGACCCTTCGTAAGTTGAAACTAGACCCAACATACAATGCCTCAGACTGAAATCCAACCAATCCAGGCCACTTCTTTGGTAAAATAGCTGTATTTGTTGTTAGTTAGCAGCTTTTCCTGACTGTTATATGAAAGGACTTGTTTTATCTGTCTTAGTTACCTGCTTATTTTTCATAAATCTTTATTTTCTCTTAGCTTGGATGACATTTTGGGGCTTTGGAACCAATTGCTTAAGTTACAATGGTTTCAACATATAATGGTCTTCCTAGAACCAATTAATATTGTAACTTGAGGGACCACTGTATATCCTGTTTATTTGCACAGCACGGTCGAAAGGGTTAAAGAATACAGATTATTTCTATCTAATAATGAGCAGATAGTCATTTTCCAGTTACCACAAGGGTTTGGAGGGAAAAATCCAGACTTGTTTATCACCAAAACCAGACAGACTGACCTTTTGGATGTCAGGTTTGGCTATGTTATTATTATGCCATTGAGTATTATTGAAGCTCTAATGCAAGTCTATGAGATACAGGAAACTGTAACTTTGTATCTGTTTGGGTTGAATTTCTCCACTCCACCCATCCCACTAGAAGGTTTCAGTTCAACTTGAAACTGTGTATAAGGAGAGCAGTCAGAGCCTCTAGTGTTCTGCAGTTAGGGATCAGTGCTTAGAAGAAGAGACTCTACCAGACTACTTGAGTGACCAGAAGAAGATGCTGAGAGATGGGGATACTCTGCCACAGACCCTGGATCACCAGCCTTTATCCAGGGTATCAGCCTTCTGAGAGAGAGAGAGAGAGAGAGCGAGAGAGAGAGAGAAGGACAGCTGGCTCAGGGCTTCCTCCGCATCAAACCCTTCTTCTGCCCGGGAGGAGACTGAAGAAGCTAGCCCAATGCCTCGCCTGTATTGTTTTGCATCTAAATTCCTCCAGTAAAGAAGCACACTGGTTAACTGCAGACCCTGACTGGACTTGGAATTCCCATTGGAGTTCCAGAGGCCAGTAACACTTGGTGACACCTAAACGGTGTCCAGGGGACCCAGCATAGCATTAGGGCCCCTCCAAACCTGGCCACTGCACTAAGTTAAGTTACCACTCTTAATAAATTAGGTGCATCTCTGTCCTGCCATGCACCAGATACTGAAGTCAGCCACAGGCTGGCGTAGACTTCAGGTATCACACCGCTTTATGGCAAAAACTGAAAGTAATACCAGCTCACAAGTCACTGTGGATGCATGGATGTGCTGGAAACGCATGAGATGAAGGTTTTAGTTCAAATCCCAAAAAATCCAAAGCAGGAAACATTTTCTGTAGACATGTTTCACCCAGCAGCGTGGTCTTAGTCATAACATAAAAAACATAATGATGTGGAAATGTGGATATAAAGTGGTCACCAATTAAACCAGTCCTAAATAACACGTGATTTCTAATATCAAAAACACCTGAAAGCATACCTCCCAACTTTTGAAAAGCACAATTTTTTCATACTACGCCTCGCCTAATGCTGCCACATAGTTATTATTCCCCTTTTATGCCACCATGCAATAGTTATGCCCACTTTGTGCCCCCTTCACAGTAATTATGCCCATATTGTGCCTTTTCACAGTAGTAATGCCCACATTGTGCCCCCTTTACAGTAGTAATGTCCACATGTGCCCCTTTCACAGTAGTTATGCCCAGATGTGCCACCTTCTCAATAGTTATGCCCAGATGTGTGCCCCATTCACAAAAGTTATGCTCAGATGTGCCCTTCACACTAGTTATGCCCAGATATGTGCTCCCTTCACAGTAGTTATGCCTTGATGTGCCCCCTTTACAATAGTTATGCCCAAATTGTGCCTCCTCACAATAGTTATGCCCAGATGTGCCCCCTTCACAGTAGTTATGCCCAGATGTACCCCTTCACAGTAGTTATTCCCAGATGTGCCCACTTTACAATAGGTATGTCCACATTTGACCCTTCACATTAGTTTTGCTCAGATATGTGCACCCTTTACAATAGTTATGCCCACATGTGCTGCCTTCACAAAAGTTATGCCCATATATGTGCCCTCTTCACAGGAATAAAAAAAAAAAAGGAAATACCTAGTTTCTCTGATAATCTGCGCTCCCCAGCAGCAACAGCAAGCAGGATACACATTGCTCTGCTGGACTGTGTCAGAGTCCACAGGCTGATTCCCGGCCTGAACAGCTCCTCCTACACAGACCAGCAGTGGGGAGTGCCAGCAGCTGATGTGAATAGTAAAGTGGGGAGCGGACAGATCCCTGCTTCACCATTACAGGCAACTATCTCTGCGTCCTATGGATGCAGAGACAGCTGAGAGCAGGACATACCTCAGCCATTCCAGGATTGTAGGACAGCCACCGAAAATCCAGGACTGTATGAGAAAGGTGAGGCAGAAGCCTAATAGTGCAGAATCAAATCTGTTTTCCTATTAAGACGCAGGGGGCGCATGTTTTCAACAGGAGTAACCAAAAGGTTTCTTGATTGAACAACGTCTTTTGATAATCACCCATCTTGGAGGTCTGGAAACATGTTTGATTACCTACACTCACATGCTGGAAATATTTTTACCGTTGATCTGCATAAAATGTAAAGAAACAACAAATAGACTATAACTTTCTGGAGAAAGTTATAGTAAATCCTGCAGATGGTGTGAAGCCCCGAACTCTGCTAAGGGCTCTTTCACACTTGCGTTCTTGTCTTCCGGCATAGAGTTCCGTCGTCGGGGCTCTATGCCGGAAGAATCCTGATCAGGATTATCCTAATGCATTCTGAATGGAGAGAAATCCGTTCAGGATGCATCAGGATGTCTTCAGTTCCGGTACGGAACGTTTGTTGGCCGGAGAAAATACCGCAGCATGCTGCGCTTTTTGCTCCGGCCAAAAATCCGGAACACTTGCCGCAAGGCCGGATCCGGAATTAATGCCCATTGAAAGGCATTGATCCGGATCCGGCCTTAAGCTAAACGTCGTTTTGGCGCATTGCCGGAGCCGACATTTAGCTTTTTCAGAGTGGTTACCATGGCTGCCGGGACGCTAAAGTCCTGGCAGCCATGGTAAAGTGTAGTGGGGAGCGGGGAGCAGTGTACTTACCGTCCGTGCGGCTCCCCGGGCGCTCCAGAGTGACGTCAGGGCGCCCCAAGCGCATGGATCATGTGATCACATGGATCACGTCATCCATGCGCATGGGGCGCTCTGACGTCATTCTGGAGCGCCCCGGGAGCCGCACGGACTGTAAGTATACTGCTCCCCCGCTCCCCGCTCCTACTATGGCAACCAGGACTTTAATAGCGTCCTGGGTGCCATAGTAACACTGAACGCATTTGGAAGACGGTTCCGTCTTCAAATGCTTTCAGTACACTTGCGTTTTTCCGGATCCGGCGTGTAATTCCGGCAAGTGGAGTACACGCCGGATCCGGACAACGCAAGTGTGAAAGAGGCCTAAGCATCACCACTTTTCTTTGCACCTTTCTGAAGCTTATTAAGGTGCAAATTAAGGTGTACATATGGCATGGACCACAATCTGTTACTTTTTACACTACAATAGTGGTGTAATAAGCTTAAAGGGGTTATCCCATGACTAGTGTAAAAAATGAAAACCAGACATCATTTAGTACATGAAAACCTCTTTCTAACAAAGCCAGAACCAGCCCAGTACCTCACATGGGTTCAGAGATCTTCACATTCATTGTTCTGCTAGATTTATATCAAGCTGGCAGCTCAAGGGGAGTGTCTTATCTACTAAAGCTAAGGGGGCGTGTCTCAGCTCTCCCTATCACAGCTCAGGAGGAAGGTGAAGGATGAAACTGAGCATGTGCGGCCTTCTCAGTGAGCAGGTCAAAGAAATAAGAAAAAAACAAACAGCAGGTGGCATTGTACAGATACATTTCATTGAATAACTCAGTGGCTATGCTACATTTTTAATTACATGCAATTACAAAAGTATTCAGATCCAGGTGCTGGTTTGAAACCTGTAGAATATTTTTCGTGGGACAACCCCTTTAATAAATGTCGCCCATTGTTCAATTCTGATTTTATTAACATGTTTGTGCTTTCTCCGTCCCCATGAACCAGTTGTCAGGCTCGACTATCATGCTAAATCTTAATTAATTTTATGATCATAACATCACCACAAATTTGTTCAACAATTTAGTGAGCACAGTTTCTCAGTCGATAAAACAGATGCATTCAGGGAAAAACGCTTTTCACTATGCAGAGAAATTGAAATGGAGCTTTTGGTTTCATATTCATTTGTCAGTCCCTTCAGACTCGGCTCAGGTCTTTGATTATGGAAATGACTGGTTTATTCTTTATTCTAGAGAGTGTCACGAGCAGTCATATCTCATATCTGACACTGCTAAATGACAATATGATGGGATCAATTCAATTTAGTCTCTGGTTGCTGAGGGTAAAACATTCATGTTTCCAGTGTCAGAGGCAGAGGAACAATTACTGATTCCAATTCATTACACAGAAGTCATTATGGGATGTTGCAAAATGAACCACCATCCTCACTTACAAGGATTTCTGTGCACAGAGACTCCAGCACGGTAATCATATTAGGGATATTTTACCGCTCTATTAAGCTTATATCCATATGGTTGCAGAACTGCAAATCAGACTATTAAACCTGAACTAATTGAAACACAATCAGTTAATGGATGTGTTAGGGAACAAAAGCAGATGCATGGTATGTCTGCTTATGGAGATAACACACATGTCCACCAGTGTATACCACTGGGCTTATTCAAGATGAGCAGAGCACTCAAGCGTGTGCCTACTTGACCACACTACAGAGTATCTCTCAGTCATATTAGTGGGTTGCATATGTAAAAGTACATACCTGGCACAATCCACGCACTTGGCCAAATGTGCTGAGTTTCTAAACTTAGACACTCCATCTGTGACAGCATTTATGGGTCTTATGTTGCAGTTTTGCTTTTAATATGCTATCATAAATTATCAATGTTATGGTTTTATAACAAGACATCCGTCTGTGTTATGTTCACACAAATGTGAATGGTTTCATTCAGTTACTAATTTAATGCAATTCTTTTATGCATACTTTAGGCTTAACTGGGTCTGACCAAGGAGGTTAAATTGGCTTAAGTTGTAGTTTCCGAAATAGAAGTCATTGCAAGAGAATTTATATGGCAATGTAACATAGTAACATAGTATATAAGGCCGAAAAAAGACATGTGTCCATCCAGTTCGGCCTGTCATCCTGCAAGTTGATCCAGAGGAAGGCAAAAAAAAAACTGAGATAGAAGCCAATTTTCCCCACTTAAGGGGGGGGGGGGGGGGGGGGGAATTCCTACCTGACTCCAATCAGGCAATCAGAATAACTCCCTGGATCAACGACCCATCTCTAGTAGCTATAGCCTGTAATATTATTACACTCCAGAAATACATCCAGGCCCCTCTTGAACTCTTTTAGTGAACTCACCATCACCACCTCCTCAGGCAGAGAGTTTCATAGTCTCACTGCTCTTACCGTAAAGAATCCTCTTCTATGTTTGTGTACAAACCTTCTTTCCTCCAGATGCAGAAGATGTCCCCTCATCACAGTCACAGTCCTGGGGATAAATAGATGATGGGATAGATCTCTGTACTGACCCCTGATATATTTATACATAGTAATTAGATCTCTCCTCAGTCGTCTTTTTTCTAAAGTGAATAACCCTATGTGCAGACACAATATTGGATTTAGTCAGATCCAAAGTAGGAAGCCTTTCCTAAACAAAACCTTTCCATGTTTTTTCTTGATGGGATTTCACCCCATTCTTGTCTTTAACCACCTCCCATCTGCCCGTTGACTATAAACGTCTGGGAGGTGGATCTCTATTTCTGAATGGACATTTCTGAACAGTGACAGCAGGGCAACCCAGAGAGAAGTCAGGGACAGTTCCCAGGTGTCCCTGCCTTCTAGATCTCTGTATACACAGCGCTCAATGTGACCAGGTCCGTCTTTAATAAGGGGCAAAAGGAGCAGCTGCCCCGGGCCCAGTTGCTCCTGGGGGGCCCAAGGCAGCTGCCTCTTGAGCCCTGCTAGCCACTGCCCCAGGTGTCAGGCTGTCAGCTACACAGGGGGTGCTGCCATGCCATGCCTGCCGGCACTCCAGGCAGCGTACTGTGAGAGCTGTGATTCTCTAGGACCTTAGATGACATCATCACCATGTGACCAGTAACCTAGCAATATTACTGGTCACATGGCTATGAGGTCATCAAGGTCATTTCTACCAGGAGTGTTGCTGTAGAAGTTTGCCTTAACTGTGGAGCTTTTTTTGTGAAGATTACATCAGAAAAAGGTGACAGGGGCTGTTATGCTAATATACTGTAAACTACTGTATAGTGGGGTGCTGTATAGTGTGGGGGCCTGTGGGGGGCTGTATACTGTGGGGGCCTGTATACTGTCGGGGCTTGTATACTGTGGGGGGCTGTATACTGTGGGTGCTGTATATTGTGGAGTGATATACTGCTGTACTGTATAGTGTGGGGATGTATACTGTATACTGTGGGTGCTGTATATTGTGGAGTGCTATACTGCTGTACTGTATACTGAGGGGGGCTGTATACTGTGGGGGGCTGTATACTGTATACTGTGGGTGCTGTATATTGTGGAGTGCTATACTGCTGTACTGTATACTGTGGTGGGCTGTATACTGTGGGTGCTGTATATTGTGGAGTGCTATACTGCTGTACTGTATAGTGTGGGGGGCTGTATACTGTGTGGTGCTGTATACTATAGGGTGCTATACTGCATACTGTGGGTTGCTATATACTATAGGGTGCTATACTGCATACTGTGGGGTGCACTGTAACAATAGGCTGAGCCGAGCCCTGGTCTCCTTCCTGAAGAGAGGTGCCCACTTCCAGCCTGAGCCCAGCTGCCCAGAGCACTGATCCTGAGCCGCTGGAGCCTTCAGAACTGGAAGTATTTACAGTCATTTACTGTACTCTACCAGATGTGTGGATTTTTTGTGTGTGTGTTGTGGTGGAGGGCTTGATTGCCTGCTAAGGTGTGAGAAGGCGGGATCCAGGGGGCCCAAGTAAATTTTTGCCCAGGGTCCGATCAATATTAAAGATGGCCCTGAATGTTACCGCCAGGGCTGGGAGAGTGCAGGAGCTGTCGGGTCTACTACAGACCTCGATCAGCCCTGCATTGAGGCTGTGCAGTGTTGTATAGTGCTGTACAGCCTCTCTGGGGGGTGTATTTCTCCTGTAACTGGGGTTACTATGTCAGCCCCAGTTACAAGAGAAATCAATAGTGGAAGAAAAAAAAAAGTTAAGTTAAATGTCCCCCAGAGGTCTTGTATGACGCAAAGTGTAAAATAAAAAATAAAAAATAAAAAAAGAAAGTGTTAAAATAAAAAAAGGTTTCACATGTAAAAAAAAATTCCCCAAGTAAGGCTACTTTCACACTTGCGTTCGGGGTTCCGCTTGCGAGTTCCGTTTGAAGGCTCTCACAAGCGTCCCCGAATGCATCCGTACAGCCCCAATGCATTCTGAGTGGATGCGGATCCGCTCAGAATGCCTCAGTCTGGCTCCGCTTGGCCTCCGTTCCGGTCAGCAGGCGGACACCCGAACGCAGCTTGTAGCGTTCGGGTGTCCGCCTGGCCGTGCGGAGCCAAACGGATCCGTCCAGACTTACAATGTAAGTCAATGGGGACGGATCCGTTTGAAGATGACACAATATGGTGCAATTTCAAACGGATCCGGCCCCCATTGACTTTCAAGTCCGTCTGACTAACTTTCACACTTAGTTTTTTTTCTGAAATATAATGCAGACGGATCCGTTCTGAACGGATACCATCGTTTGCATTATAGGAGGGGATCCGTCTGTGCAGACACCAGACGGATCCGCTCCGAACGCAAGTGTGAAAGTAGCCTAAGGAATTTTAAAAAAATAGTAAAAAATAATTTTCGTAAATTTGGGATTTTTTCATAAATAAAGGTGAACTATATTGACTCAAATTTATGACTATCATGAAGTACAATGTGTCACGAGAAAACTGTCTCTGAATGGCTTGGATAAGTAAATGTCTTCCAAAGCTATTACCACACAAAATTAGGCCTGGTCAGGAAGGGGGCAAATGGCCCGTATGTGAAGTGGTTAAATGAAATTCGTCATTAGAAAATGACCTATTGTTTAAATCACGTTTTTATGTTTAACAAATTTTAAAGAATTTCTGATGATGTTATTTTTATTTTTCCATGTCAAAAACCATAAAATTCTGTAGTTTTCGCACTGGCCACTAACCCTAATAATAGGTGCCACTTCTTGGTCTGTACAGATCACTTTACTGCAGTTATCCTATCTAATAAAAGCCCTGTGTGCCTGCGCTGTGTCCGTGTGTGTGTGCAAAGTGTGCATGCGCGGCTCACCGGCCAATAGAAACACTGCCCACCACACGCTGCCCGGAACACCCCCACAGCAGCGCAAGCTCCTTTTGCCTGCTACCTGTGAATGGGAGCACACGGCATCTCTGTTCACACTGATGCCGTGCGCTCCAGGGCACCAGCAGTAAGATAACCTGCACTTCACCCAGCGGCAGACAATACCTCCCCCCTACAGGGAGCTCCTTTTGCCTGCTATCTGTGAATGGGAGCGCATGGCATCAGTGTGTACAGAGATGCCGTGCACTCCCATTCACAGATAGCAGGCAAGAGGAGCTCCCTGTAGGGGGAGGTGTGGCAGGCGTAGCACTATGAAGTGCCT
Source organism: Bufo bufo (assembly GCF_905171765.1). NCBI lineage: Eukaryota > Metazoa > Chordata > Amphibia > Anura > Bufonidae > Bufo > Bufo bufo. Next base: position 331,517,768 of record NC_053391.1, on the reverse strand, counting down.
TTTGCGCTGTGGCATTAAAAGAATTTTGATATCTCTGACCTTTTAGTCTAACCAGACCCTTTATTACTCTGTAATTCCTCTAGCGCCAGTCTATGGAAACAGTAGGTTTAAAGAGTACACCAAATGCTTGAAATAACTTCTTTATTAACTTCAACTTTTCTTCATATATAAAACTGCCACCTCTGCAGCAGATAGTCCATGTACAAAACACTTGTTGAATAAAGTATCATAAAATGGCGGCATGTATAAGATGGTGATTCAACTGTTCAATTTTGTCATTCAACATAAAATGGTGAATATATTTCTCTCTTGAGTATCTGTACTCTCACTTTAAGTTATTTAAGCACTTTATGATCTCTCTGAGAGGTATATCTGAATTTAACCAATAGTTCACTTGCTTTACTTGATTTGTAGTTTTCTCTATACAATTGCTCATGATCTGGTATGAGCAGTTTGCATTTGTATGCAATTTGTTTGGATTGTATGATTGTATGGCTCAGTAGTTCGTTTTTATAGTGGAACTGTAAGTAAACATGCATATAATCAGTTCAGTATACAGTTCTAATCACTATATTAACAGTAGGAACATTATATAACTGTTTTAAATACCTATTTTGGCCTCTTGCTTCCATAAAACACAGCTCTTAGTAGAGTGTGTGTCTGTTCATCTCCTCTCTCTGGTGAAAGATTCCAGCAGCTCCTGCTAGGGGAATTTCCCACACAGGCAGTGTGTGAGGCTGGCTGTGATTGGTAAAAACTCCTGCTGTGTGTGAGGCTGGCTGTGATTGGTCGAGACTCCTACCCAGCAACAACAGTTTAACTCTATGCTTTCTGTTATTTCTGCTGTGTCATTGAGCTTACCTTACATTATATAATGAATCTTAAAGGCATATTATCTTTTCTGCTTCTGTGAACACAATACACTGCGTGCAGAATTATTAGGCAAATGAGTATTTTGACCACATCATCCTCTTTATGCATGTTGTCTTACTCCAAGCTGTATAGGCTTGAAAGCCTACTACCAATTAAGCATATTAGGTGATGTGCATCTCTGTAATGAGAAGGGGTGTGGTCTAATGACATCAACACCCTATATTAGGTGTGCATAATTATTAGGCAACTTCCTTTCCTTTGGCAAAATGGGTCAAAAGAAGGACTTGACAGGCTCAGAAAAGTCAAAAATAGTGAGATATCTTGCAGAGGGATGCAGCACTCTTAAAATTGCAAAGCTTCTGAAGCGTGATCATCGAACAATCAAGCGTTTCATTCAAAATAGTCAACAGGGTCGCAAGAAGCGTGTGGAAAAACCAAGGCGCAAAATAACTGCCCTTGAACTGAGAAAAGTCAAGCGTGCAGCTGCCAAGATGCCACTTGCCACCAGTTTGCCCATATTTCAGAGCTGCAACATCACTGGAGTGCCCAAAAGCACAAGGTGTGCAATACTCAGAGACATGGCCAAGGTAAGAAAGGCTGAAAGACGACCACCACTGAACAAGACACACAAGCTGAAACGTCAAGACTGGGCCAAGAAATATCTCAAGACTGATTTTTCTAAGGTTTTATGGACTGATAAAATGAGAGTGAGTCTTGATGGGCCAGATGGATGGGCCCGTGGCTGGATTGGTAAAGGGCAGAGAGCTCCAGTCCGACTCAGACGCCAGCAAGGTGGAGATGGAGTACTGGTTTGGGCTGGTATCATCAAAGATGAGCTTGTGGGGCCTTTTCGGGTTGAGGATGGAGTCAAGCTCAACTACCAGTCCTACTGCCAGTTTCTGGAAGACACCTTCTCCAAGCAGTGGTACAGGAAGAAGTCTGCATCCTTCAAGAAAAACATGATTTTCATGCAGGACAATGCTCCATCACACGTGTCCAAGTACTCCACACCGTGGCTGGCAAGAAAGGGTATAAAAGAAGAAAATCTAATGACATGGCCTCCTTGTTCACCTGATCTGAACCCCATTGAGAACCTGTGGTCCATCATCAAATGTGAGATTTACAAGGAGGGAAAACAGTACACCTCTCTGAACAGTGTCTGGGAGGCTGTGGTTGCTGCTGCACGCAATGTTGATGGTGAACAGATCAAAACACTGACAGAATCCATGGATGGCAGGCTTTGGAGTGTCCTTGCAAAGAAAGGTGGCTATATTGGTCACTGATTTGTTTTTGTTTTGTTTTTGAATGTCAGAAATTTATATTTGTGAATGTTGAGATGTTATATTGGTTTCACTGGTAAAAATAAATAATTGAAATGGGTATATATTTGTTTTTTGTTAAGTTGCCTAATAATTATGCACAGTAATAGTCACCTGCACACACAGATATCCCCCTAAAATAGCTAAAACTAAAAACAAACAAAAAACTACTTCCAAAAATATTCAGCTTTGATATTAATGAGTTTTTTGGGTTCATTGAGAACATGGTTGTTGTTCAATAATAAAATTAATCCTCAAAAATACAACTTGCCTAATAATTCTGCACTCCCTGTATATAACCAAACATGAAGTCACTGTAAATAACTCTGCTTTTGTCTTTAACACACAAACATAGGAACTGTATTAAGGTTATTTGCAGGTCTAGCTGTATAAACACACAAGCTATATTAGCAACCTAGGACAAGTTTTAGCTGGCCAGCTACAGGAGGGTGGGTATTGCCTGCTGCTGGACTGAGTGCAGGTTATCTTATTGCTGGCTACCCTTTCACTGCCTGTACCCTCGAGAGCACAGCATCCCTGTAACTCTGTGATGTCCTGCGTTCCAGTAAACAGAAGCATAACTCCTGTACCCTGGAGCGCACGGCATGGGAGTGTACAGAGATAGGGTGTGATCCCATTCACAAAGCTGGGCCAATAGCAGGCAAGAGGAGCTCATTGTCCCATGAAACAATAAGGGACTCTGTGTGCAGGCCACTGTTCAGGGTGCTGTTTCACTGCTCTGATGGCATGGAGGCACTGGGTGAGGGGACGTGGCAATTGATGGCATAGAGGCACTGGGGGAGGGGGACATGGCAATGAATGAAATGGAGGCACTGGGGGAGTGGGACATGGCAATGAATGGCATGGAGGCACTGGGTGAGGGGGACATGGAAATGGATGGCATGGAGGCACTGGGGGAGGGGGACATGGCAATGGATGGCATGGAGGCACTGTGGGAGGGGGACATGGCAATGGATGGCATGAAGGGGAAGATGGCACTGAGGGAGTGGGTGACATGGTATGGATGGGCTGATCTGATGGCACTGGGGGAGTGGGGGACATGGCATGGAGGGGCTGATCTGATGGCAGTGGGGGACATCACATGGCAATGGATGGCATGGAGGCACTGAGGGAGTGGGGGACATAGCAATGTATGGCATGGAGGGGATTATGGCACTGGGGGAGTGGAGCTGAAGGCATTGGGGTGGGGGAAAGCTGAACGCACTGGGGGCATGGAGCTAATGGCACTGGGGGATAGTGGAGCTGATGGCACTGGGGGGAAAGAAGGGTGTTGGGGACTGATGGCAGGGGGTCTGATGAGTTTTTATAAAGGAAAACAGTCTATTAATTCATTTTTTCTTATTATATTACTCGATTAATCGTTAAAATAATCGGTAGAATACTCGATTACTAAAATAATCGCTTGCTGCAGCCCTAGCGCTGACCAATGAGCAAACAGTGCTACACACGCCCCCCCCCCCCCCCCTCCCACACACACACACACGCAGCAGTATTAGCCACAATGCGCCGGCAAGCATGTCAGAGCGCCGTCATTTCAGTCAGTCACATCACTATAAGCTATATAGAGAGGAAGAGTGCCGCCATTTCAGTCAGTCACATCACTATAAGCTATATAGAGAGGAAGAGTGCCGCCATTTCAGTCAGTCACAAGCACTATCAGCCATATAGAGAGGAGCCCCTATCAGCAGTCTGACCTACCAGCCGCCATTTCTGTTCGTCCGTCCAAGCCGCCATTTCTGTTTGTCAGTCACAGCACTATCAGTCATATAGAGAGGAGCCCCTGTCAGCAGTCTGACCTACCAGTCGCTACCAACAGTCTCAGCACCAGCAGTCAGTGCCACTAGCCACAGCCACCAGTCAGTGCCAGCAGTCTCAGCCACCAGCCATACGCAGCAGTCAGAGCCACAGCCATCAGTCAGTGCAAGCAGTGTCATCCGCAGCCAGTACTCTCAGCCACAGCCAGTACCAACAGTCTGACCCACAGCCAACAGTCGGCCACCAGCCACAGCCACCAGTCAGTGCCAGCAGGCTCAGCCACCAGCCATACGCAGCAGTCAGAGCCACAGCCATCAGTCAGTGCAAGCAGTGTCATCCGCAGCCAGTACTCTCAGCCACAGCCAGTACCAACAGTCTGACCCACAGCCAACAGTCGGCCACCAGCCACAGCCACCAGTCAGTGCCAGCAGGCTCAGCCACAGCCACCAATCAATGCCAAAAGTCTCAGCCACAAGCCACAGCCAGAAGTCTCCAGTTTCACCCAGAGTCTCAGCCACAGCCATCAGTCTTGGCCACCAGCCACACACAGCAGTCAGAGACACAGCCATCAGTCAGTGCAAGCAGTCTCAGCCGCAGCCAGCACTCTCAGCCACAGCCAGCAGTCAGTGCCAACAGTCTGAGCCACAGCCAGATTCTGTTGCCAGATTCAGACAGAATATTTACAAAAAATGTTGTCTATAAAGATATTGTATATTGCAAATTGTTACAAAGTTTTACACTAAGGCTATAATAATTATACTTACTGTATTGTGATATATACGTTTCCATTTTAATTTTATCATTATTTTATAATAATTTTGACAAAAAATAAAACAAGAAATACAATGCGGTCAAATTACCTTGCTATTTAACCACCTCAGCCCCCATGGCTTAAACACCCTGAAAGACCAGGCCACTTTTTACACTTCTGACCTACACTACTTTCACCATTTATTGCTCGGTCATGCAACTTACCACCCAAATGAATTTTACCTCCTTTTCTTCTCACTAATAGAGCTTTCATTTGGTGGTATTTCATTGCTGCTGACATTTTTACTTTTTTTGTTATTAATCGAAATTTAATGATTTTTTTGCAAAAAAATGACATTTTTCACTTTCAGTTGTAAAATTTTGCAAAAAAAACGAGATCCATATATAAATTTTGCTCTAAATTTATTGTTCTACATGTCATTGATAAAAAAAAAATGTTTGGGTAAAAAAAAAATGGTTTGGGTAAGGCTACTTTCACACTAGCGTTCGGAGCGGATCCGTCTGATGTTTCATCAGACGGATCCGCTCCGATAATGCAGACGTTCGCATCCGTTCCGAACGGATGCGTCTGCATTAAAACTTAGAAAATTTTCTAAGTGTGAAAGTAGCCTGAGCGGATCCGTTCAGACTTTACATTGAAAGTCAATGGGGAACGGATCCGCTTGAAGATTGAGCCATATTGTGTCATCTTCAAGCGGATCCGTCCCCATTGACTTACATTGTAAGTGTGGACGGATCCTCTCGCCTCCGCACGGCCAGGCGAACACCCGAACGCTGCAAGCAGCGTTCAGGTGTCCGCTCACTGAGCGGAGCGGAGGCTGAACGCTGGCAGGCGGATGCATTCTCAGTGGATCCGCCTCCACTGAGAATGCATTGGGGCCAGACGGATGCGTTCGGGGCCGCTCGTGAGCCCCTTCAAACGGTGCGCACGAGCGGACACCCGAACGCTAGTGTGAAAGTAGGCTAAAAGTTATAGCGTTTACAAACTATGGTACAAAAATGTGAATTTCCGCTTTTTGAAGCAGCTCTGACTTTCTGAACACCTGTCATGTTTCCTGAGGTTCTACAATTGCCAGACAGTACAAACACCCCACAAATGACCCCATTTCGGAAAGTAGACACCCTAAGGTATTCGCTGATGGGCATAGTGAGTTCATAAAACTTTTTATTTTTTGTCACAAGTTAGCGGAAAATGATGATTTTTTTTTTTATTGATTTTTTTCTTACAAAGTCTCATATTCCACTAACTTGTGACAAAAAATAAAAGCTTCCATGAACTCACTATGCCCATCAGCGAATACCTTGGGATGTCTTCTTTCCAAAATGGGGTCACTTGTGGGGTAGTTATACTGCCCTGGCATTCTAGGGGCCCAAATGTGTGGTAAGGAGTTTGAAATCAAATTCTGTAAAAAATGGCTGGTGAAATCCGAAAGGTGCTCTTTGGAATGTGGGCCCCTTTGCCCACCTAGGCTGCAAAAAAGTGTCACACATGTGGTATCTCCGTATTCAGGAGAAGTTGGGGAATGTGTTTTGGGGTGTCATTTTACATATACCCATGCTGGGTGAGAGAAATATCTTGCCAAAAGACAACTTTGTATAAAAAAATGGTAAAAGTTGTCTTTTGCCAAGATATTTCTCTCACCCAGCATGGGTATATGTAAAATGACACCCCAAAACACATTCCCCAACTTCTCCTGAATACGGAGATACCAGATGTGTGACACTTTTTTGCAGCCTAGGTGGGCAAAGGGGCCCATATTCCAAAGAGCACCTTTCGGATTTCACTGGTCATTTTTTACAGAATTTGATTTCAAACTCCTTACCACACATTTGGGCCCCTAGAATGCCAGGGCAGTATAACTACCCCACAAGTGACCCCATTTTGGAAAGAAGACACCCCAAGGTATTCGCTGATGGGCATAGTGAGTTCATGGAAGTTTTTATTTTTTGTCACAAGTTAGTAAAATATGAGACTTTGTAAGAAAAAAAAAATAAAATCATCATTTTCCACTAACTTGTGACAAAAAATAAAAAATTCTAGTAACTCGCCATGCCCCTCATGGAATACCTTGGGGTGTCTTCTTTCCAAAATGGGGTCACTTGTGGGGTAGTTATACTGCGCTGGCATTTTCCAGGGGCCCTAATGTGTGGTAAGTAGGTAAATGACCTGTGAAATCCTAAAGGTGCTCTTTGGAATGTGGGCACCTTTGCCCACCTAGGCTGCAAAAAAGTGTCACACATGTGGTATCGCCGTATTTAGGAGAAGTTGGGGAATGTGTTTTGGGGTGTCATTTTACATATACCCATGCTGGGTGAGGGAAATATCTTGGCAAAAGACAACTTTTCCCATTTTTTTATACAAAGTTGGCATTTGACCAAGATATTTCTCTCACCCAGCATGGGTATATGTAAAATGACACCCCAAAACACATTCCCCAACTTCTCCTGAGTACGGCGATACCAGATGTATGACACTTTTTTGCAGCCTAGATGCGCAAAGGTGCCCAAATTCCTTTTAGGAGGGCATTTTTAGACATTTGGATACCAGACTTCTTCTCACGCTTTGGGGCCCCTAGAATGCCAGGGCAGTATAAATACCCCACATGTGACCCCATTTTGGAAAGAAGACACCCCAAGGTATTCAATGAGGGGCATGGCGAGTTCATAGAAATTTTTTTTTTTTGGCACAAGTTAGCGGAAATTGATATTTTTTATTTTTTTCTCACAAAGTCTCCCTTTCCGCTAACTTGGGACAAAAATTTCAATCTTTCATGGACTCAATATGCCCCTCACGGAATACCTTGGGGTGTCTTCTTTCTGAAATGGGGTCACATGTGGGGTATTTATACTGCCCTGGCATTCTAGGGGCCCTAAAGCGTGAGAAGAAGTCTGGAATATAAATGTCTAAAAAATTTTACGCATTTGGATTCCGTGAGGGGTATGATCACCCCCCTGTCATTGATCACCCCCCTGTAAGGCTCCATTCAGATGTCCGTATGTGTTTTGCGGATCCGATCCATGTATCCGTGGATCCGTAAAAATCATACGGACATCTGAATGCAGCCTGACAGGGGGGTGATCAATGACAGGGGGGGGGTGATCAATGACAGGGGGGTGATCAGGGAGTCTTTATGGGGTGATCACCCCCCCCTGGAAGGCTCCAGGGAGACGCCTGTATGTGTTTTGCGGATCCGATCCATCTATCAGTGGATCCGTAAAAATCATGCGGACGTCTGAATGGAGCTTTACAGGGGGTTGATCAATGACAGGGGTGTAATCAATGACAGGGGGGTGATCAGAGAGTCTATATGGGGTGATCACCACAGTCATTGATCACGCCCCTGTAAGGCTCCATTCAGACGTCCGTATGCGTTTTGCGGATCCGATCCATCTATCAGTGGATCCGTAAAAATCATGCAGACATCTGAATGGAGCTTTACAGGGGGTTGATCAATGACAGGGGGGGTAATCAATGACAGGGGGGTGATCAGGGAGTCTATATGGGGTGATCACCACAGTCATTGATCACGCCCCTGTAAGGCTCCATTCAGACGTCCGTATGCGTTTTGCGGATCCGATCCATCTATCAGTGGATCCGTAAAAATCATGCGGACATCTGAATGGAGCTTTACAGGGGGTTGATCAATGACAGGGGGGTAATCAATGACAGGGGGGTGATCAGGGAGTCTATATGGGGTGATCACCACAGTCATTGATCACGCCCCTGTAAGGCTCCATTCAGACGTCCGTATGCGTTTTGCGGATCCGATCCATCTATCAGTGGATCTGTAAAAATCATGCAGACATCTGAATGGAGCTTTACAGGGGGTTGATCAATGACAGGGGGGTAATCAATGACAGGGGGGTGATCAGGGAGTCTATATGGGGTGATCACCACAGTCATTGATCACGCCCCTGTAAGGCTCCATTCAGACGTCCGTATGCGTTTTGCGGATCCGATCCATCTATCAGTGGATCCGTAAAAATCATGCGGACATCTGAATGGAGCTTTACAGGGGGTTAATCAATGACAGGGGGGTAATCAATGACAGGGGCGTGATCAGGGAGTCTATATGGGGTGATCACCACAGTCATTGATCACGCCCCTGTAAGGCTCCATTCAGACGTCCGTATGCGTTTTGCGGATCCGATCCATCTATCAGTGGATCCGTAAAAATCATGCGGACATCTGAATGGAGCTTTACAGGGGGTTGATCAATGACAGGGGGGGTAATCAATGACAGGGGCGTGATCAGGGAGTCTATATGGGGTGATCACCACAGTCATTGATCACGCCCCTGTAAGGCTCCATTCAGACGTCCGTATGCATTTTGCGGATCCGATCCATCTATCAGTGGATCCGTAAAAATCATGCGGACATCTGAATGGAGCTTTACAGGGGGTTGATCAATGACAGGGGTGTAATCAATGACAGGGGGGTGATCAGGGAGTCTATATGGGGTGATCACCACAGTCATTGATCACGCCCCTGTAAGGCTCCATTCAGACGTCCGTATGCGTTTTGCGGATCCGATCCATCTATCACTGGATCCGTAAAAATCATGCGGACGTCTAAATGGAGCTTTACAGGGGGGTGATCAATGACAGGGGGGTGATCAATGACAGGGGGGTGATCAGGGAGTCTATATGGGGCGATCAGGGGTGATCAAGGGTGAATAAGGGGTTAATAAGTGACAGGGGGGGGTGTAGTGTAGTGGTGCTTGGTGCAACATATTACTAAGCTACCTGTGTCCTCTGGTGGTCGATCCAAACAAAGGGGACCACCAGAGGACCAGGTAGCAGGTATATTAGACGCTGTTATCAAAACAGCATCTAATATACCTGTTAGGGGTTAAAAAAAACACATCTTCAGCCTGCCTGCGAACGATCGCCGCTGGCAGGCTGGAGATCAACTCTCTTACCTTCCGTTCCTGTGAGCGCGCGCGCCTGTGTGCGCGCGTTCACAGGAAATCTCGCATCTCGCGAGATGACGCGTATATGCGTGACTGTGCGCAGCGCTGCCACCTCCGGAACGCGAATCTGCGTTAGGCGGTCTGAGGTGGTTAATATAGACTGTTCCTACTAAAGCTTATGCACTACTGTTCTAGCGCCCTTAATGTCTAGTATTGTATATTATTCTAATCCTACCCGTAATGATAAGGAAAGATCACCTCTGTGTAATGATAACACAGGATCCACCATTAACAATAGGTGATTGTCAGAATGCATCTATTCTTTCATTGTACAATTGCAATGAGCAGGACACTGGGTCCGTGGGGATGCTATGCAGTGGGTCAGTTTATATGTATATAAGTTTGTGACGCCAGTTGCAGCTTGCGCAGGTACTGTAGCAGGGCCCTTTAAGATGTTATAAGCTCACGTACCAGGTGAGGAATGCCAGAGGGGGATATTGTCTCTGTATAGCAGATATAGTAGTGTCAACGGTGTCTCCTACCTGTGGTACGGCTGGACTCCTGTATCCTGGCTCACATGCAACAAAATGAGTGCTGTTGATAGGAGTAATTGAGGAATGATGGAATTCCACACAGATAATAGGGTCCAACTTGTCTTTACTTGATGTTATGATATGCAGCTTTGATCCATACAAGTTACAGCTTTAGTCCAGGGTCCCAGCAGGTATTGGCAATATGTGGCAGGAATTTATATGTATTCTGCATCTGATCATATGCCTAGAGAAACTGGCAGGTATCTATCTTCTGCTCTGTCTTTAGTCTTCTTAGTTTGGGTCTGACTAGCTGAAGAGGTACTTATCTTCTCTTTATCTTTGGATCTTTACTTATAGGACTGCTCGCAGGGTATGATGTTGTCTTCCTGGAGATCTATACGTCTGTAAAGGGCTGCTTTCTTTTGGTCTATCAGCTGAGGTAAGGGACTCAGGCTAGGACGGTTGATCTTGGGCCTCAGCCGAGGCTTGGATCCTTGGTTGGGGTCCCTGTTTCTGGGAGCTCCTACTAACACAGCCTACCCCAGCAGGGGGGTGGCTCACACTCTGACTAACTTCCTTCTCCTCCTCATAAAGCATGGCATGGGACATCCCACTTCTGCTCATGTAGGGGAGACTAGACTGGAATGGTCTGTTCCAGGCTAAAAGCTAACTCTGACCTGCTGCATACTGCTGCCACCTGCTGGTGTACATTAAGAATTACAGCATATATACAGTATAAAACACAGGCATGAAATATATATAAAGGCAAATACACAGTTAAATCACACAAGATGGTAATACACATTTACATTAACATTATGAAGCAGGGGAAAAGAAGTTTGGTGGCATACTTCAGGATGTTACATACCCTGTTACTTGTGAAGCCGTCCTCGGCGCATGGTAGGCGGGTGAGGAATAAGCTCTGGACACCCAATACAATACAACGTGCTGCATGAATTCACGTATAAGGGCCCTTTTACACTTGCGTTCTTTTCTTCCGGCATAGAGTTCCGTCGTCGGGGCTCTATGCCGGAATAATCCTGATCAGTTTTATCCTAATGCATTCTGAATGGAGAGAAATCCGTTCAGGATGCATCAGGATGTCTTCAGTTCCGGACCGGAACGTTTTTTGGCCGGAGAAAATACTGCAGCATGCTGCGCTTTTTGCTCCGGCCAAAAATCCTGAACACTTGCCGCAAGGCCGGATCCGGAATTAATGCCCATTGAAAGGCATTAATCCGGATCCGGCCTTAAGCTAAACGTCGTTTCGGCGCATTGCCGGATCCGACGTTTAGCTTTTTCTGAATGGTTACCATGGCTGCCAGGACGCTAAAGTCCTAGCAGCCATGGTAAAGTGTAGTGGGGAGCGGGGGAGCAGTATACTTACCGTCCGTGCGGCTCCCCGGGCGCTCCAGAGTGACGTCAGGGCGCCCCACGCGCATGGATGAAGTGATCACATGGACAAGTGATCCATGCGCATGGGGCGCCCTGACGTCATTCTGGAGCGCCCCGGGAGCCGCACGGACAATAAGTATACTGCTCCCCCGCTCCCCACTACTACTATGGCAACCAGGACTTTAATAGCGTCCTGGGTGCCATAGTAACACTGAACGCATTTTGAAGACTGATCCGTCTTCAAATGCTTTCAGTTCACTTGCGTTTTTCCGGATCCGGCGGGCACCTCCGGCAAATGGAGTGCACGCCGGATCCGGACAACGCAAGTGTGAAAGAGCCCTAAGACATTACATAGACAAAACATTTAACGGTTTCCTCGAGGTTCCTGCCCGCTAGAGTAAGGTGTCCAACACACAGTTTCCTTCTCTTTGTATAACCAGTGAACCTATAACTGCACAAAGCAAACATCACTGACTGACTTTGTATGTCCTGGCCCTGAACATCAAAGAAAGCATGGGAGTGTCTTTACTCCGTAATCCCACCATTATGTAATGCAAAGCCAGCAAATAGAAGGGTGGCTTTATCCTGTATTCCCTTCCCTGCATCATAGCCTGAAGAAATTTGGCTTGTAGCACGATCACTATGATGTCTAAGAGGAAGCTAAGTTGTGGCTCTAAGGTTTGAGGCGCCTTACCTTAGGCAAACGCTCAGAAGGGGAGGTATGTATCGTCTCCGTGTCTTCTGGCAAGTCACAGGAGGAGGGTCTTTAATCCCGTGCGCTCCTGGAAATGAGACACCTCCGGATGGGAACAATCCGGAACATAAAAAAAGCGGGAAGGAGCAGCCTAGGGCTTCTAACGATTCCCAAAGTAGCAGGGGTACCTGTGAAGTAATTAGACCTGTCAGGACTTACCACTTAGTCCTACCCTGGGTACCTATGGGTATATATCACCGGGTGTAGGCCATTAGTATTCAACGTCCCTATAATGACAGTCCGTATGAAGGGGGAGAGAACAAGAGCTGTGAAAAGGCACACTTTAGTAAGTTGCTACATTTTTGTTAAGTGCAATGGTTAAGTGCAATCATTACAAACAGTGCATAAATTCACATTGCGGCATCTGGAATGATAATAATGTAAACAGGTACATTAGTGCAAAATTATCAAAGTAGGAAATCACAAAGAGCTCAGGTATCACGTTTGAGTCTTTTCTTTGGCACAAAGAGCTCAGGTATCACGTTTGAGTCTTTTCTTTGGGTGCAAGCTTTTATGTTACTGTAAAACATTTAATATAAAATAGTGCAAATTTATAAGTGCAAGGATAGGCTCAACAATAACTTGCGTCCTTATTCCTGGAAGTGCTTGAAGTTGCAGAATCCTCTGGAAACTGATAAAAGTTCTTTGCAATCCACAGGGCAAAAGAGTTAATTGTAATCCAAAGGGTTAAAATGTTATAAAATAGCAGTAACAGGCTATCAAGTAACCTGAGAAAGGGGATAAAACGGTTAACTTGGAGATGAGGGGGTTAAGTGCTGATGGGGAGAGTCCTAACTGGTATGACCATCTGGATGAGGACAAACAATGGCAACCTGGAACAAAAGGTTAAAACACACAACATGCCAACAGGTCCTCACCCGTCAGGTAGCAGTCCACGGAGTGGCTCCCAGAACAATGTCACTTGTTGGTTATTTGTAGTGGGTACACCTTATAGGTAGGTGTCCAGCTCCTCATCACTGCTAGAGCTGCTAAAATGCATAAGAGGGTGCTCTAGCCTCTGCTGGTAGCTGAGGGTAGTGTTGGTAGTGGTGCGCCACTGCCCTCTACCGGTTGCTGTAGGGGTTGGCTGTGCAGACAGCCTGGAGAATGCTGCAGTGGCAGGAATTGGCAGAACCTCTGGCTGCATGGGTGCAGGGAGAGCGGGAGCAGCTTGCTTGGGCTGCTTCCAGGGCAGCATGTAGGGGGGCATGAAACACGGTTGCACCTTGGGGTTGAATGTCAACACACTGTTATTTATTTGTCCTACCCTCAGGTTTGGTGGTGGTGACAGGTCTGGAATGAGAGGCGCAGGTGCAGGTGGTGACCTTTCTTTAAACTGTAGACGGCCATCCGGTGCTTCTTGCAGACATCTGGTCCTGCACGCAGAGCCTGGATCCTCCTGCCAGGTCTCTGGGGTAATGACAGGGGAAAGTGGCTTGTCCAGGAGTGTGACTCCGGCAGCAAAAAGTCCTTGCATGGACCGCATAGGGGTATATTCTATTTGATCCCCAGAGTACAGGTTATGCCGGGCCTGGGGCAAGTAGTGCCTCTTCACGGACCTTCGGCCCACAAACAGCTCTGTGCTGGAGTGGCTATCCTGCACGAAACCCACGCCTCGTTTGACAGAGAACCACAGGACGGTACCGGTTCTTCTGGTAAGCTTGGGGTCTCCGGTCTGGGGGTTATCTATTACTTGCTTCACCCATTCCTCAACCGCGGATTTGTATTCCCATGCGGTCTGGGCAAAGGCCGTGATTTCATGGGGAACCTCCAGGTTAAGGCTGCGGAGCTGGGAAGAGCTGGGCGGCGGAGTGGAATCTCCAGCCGCCTCCGCCGCACCAGTTGGCGGTATTGGCGTGGTAGGCCTAAGGTTAATGGCCGGTGCTGGGGTTTCAGGACGTGGCGGATGGACGGACACGGACCGGGCCGGGGGTCAGGGAGCGCGGCAGCTCCTACCTGAAGTTGCGGCCGGGCGGCCGGTTCCGGTACCTTCTGGATGCCATCATGGGACTCTGGCGCCATCTTCGTCTCAGCCAGCGACTTGTCAGTGACGATGGGTGCTGCGGGAACAGGCTTGACGTCGACTTCCGCGGGGGCACTTGATGATGCGGAGGGATCCACAGCCTCCGGGAATTCCATCAGGTCAGGGCCTTGTGCAGCAGGCACCGGGACTTCAATAGCGGTCTCCTCCGGAATGCTGGGCAAGGTGAGCGGTGCTTCGGCCTTGGCCAGGGAGGAATACACAGCCTCCAGCATGGTAACAAATACCGAGGGGTCCACCTTTCTTCAATATTTGGGAGACATGGATCTCCGGTGGATGCTCCTCATAGACGGCTTCTCCACAGATTGCCATCTGGTTCCACTTAGGCTGGGGAAACGCCATCTTGGCCTCTTCTTCCTTCTGGCAAATAGCAGATTCTGAGGGCGCAGCCCAGGGGGCGGAGACTTTATCACTTCGGTCCACAATAGAAAGTTCATGGTGGGCAGTCTCGATTTTTCCCGCTCCTGAAGGGGCATATTCGACATCTTCGCGCCTTTCTTGAGGGGTGTCGCTAGTTTTTCCCGCTTCTGGGGGCGAAGACAGCGTTTTCGCGCTCTTGAGAGGGCGTTCCTTTGTTCCTTTGTCTTTGGGCATGAAGATGAGGCGCCATTTTAAACGAATATGGCGAATTCCACAATATCAAATTAACTCTGTGAATGCTGTAGCGCATGTCTAGCGATTTCTTGGCACAGCAATACAAGTAAGAAAGTCACTTTTTTAGCGATCTTTGTACAAGCGGCAGTGCTTGCAATACTGCGAGACATGCGGTTTTAAGTCCGTTTTTTGCGCACAATTAGATGCAGTTCTGTTGTTAGGGATGGACACACAATTCAATCCGATCCTGTTCGTGACGCCACTTGATGCAATGAGCAGGACACTGGGTCCGTGGGGATGCTATGCAGTGGATCAGTTTATATGTGTATAAGTTCGTGGTGCCAGTTGCAGCTTGCACAGGTACTGTAGCAGGGCCCTTTAAGATGTTATAAACTCACGTACCAGGTGAGGAATGCCAGAGGGGGATATTGTCTCTGTATAGCAGATATAGTAGTGTCAACGGTGTCTCCTACCTGTGGTACGGCTGGACTCCTGTATCCTGGCTCACATGCAACAAAATGAGTGCTGTTAATAGGAGTAATGGAGGAATGATGGAATTCCACACAGATAATAGGGTCCAACTTGTCTTTACTTGAAGTTATGATATGCAGCTTTGATCCATACAAGTTACAGCTTTAGTCCCAGCAGGTATTGGCAATATGTGGCAGGAATTTATATGTATTCTGCATCTGATCATATGCCTAGAGAAACTGGCAGGTATCTATCTTCTGCTTTGTCTTTATTCTGCTTAGTTTGGGTCTGACTAGCTGAAGAGGTACTTCTCTTCTCTTTATCTTTGGATCTTTACTTACAGGACTGCTCACAGGGTATGATGTTGTCTTCCTGGAGATCTATACGTCTGTGAAGGGCTGCTTTCTTTTGGTCTACCAGCTCAGGTAAGGGACTCAGGCTGGGAAGGTTGATCTTGGGCCTCAGCCGAGGCTTGGATCCTTGGTTGGGGTCCCTGTTTCTGGGAGCTCCTACTAACACAGCCTACCCCAGCAGGGGGGTGGCTCACACTCTGACTAACTTCCTTCTCCTCCTCATAAAGCATGTCATGGGACATCCCATTTCTGCTCATGTAGGGGACACTAGACTGGAATGGTCTGTTCCAGGCCAAAAGCTAACTCTGACCTGCTGCATACTGCTGCCACCTGCTGGTGTACATTAAGAATTACAGCATATATATAAATATATAAAACACAGGCATGAAATATATATAAAGGCAAATACACAGTTAAATCACACAAGATGGTAATACACATTTACATTAACATTATGAAGCAGGGGAACAGAAGTTTGGTGACATACTTCAGGATGTTACACAATGACCTCTGCACAGGTCACAGAGCATGCCTAGAAAACTCTCCCATAGAAGTCAATGAGGACCCCTCCTGACCACTGTGCCTATGGACCATGGGGCTTCGGTAAAGGAATGCTGTGTAAATCCAGTTAAGAACAGCTCAGGCAAGATGACTTCCCCCATAATCATGTTCAGCAAATAGAATTTAAAAAAATATACAATCAGAAAATAAAAACAGATTAGATAAAAAAAGGATATGTGTCGCTATCTGGTTTTAACTGGCAGATATATTTTTGGTGACACATTTCCTTTAAGTATATGCCTCCCAGAACGGCAGAACTGAGCAATTTAGGTATAAATCCAGTTGTGAAATAAGACAGTAAATCACTTAAAAGTCTCTTGTCAGTCTTTTTGCTTGTACCTGTGTGCAGCAGCCCCTCCCTTCTCCCTTTCTTCCTCCCCCTCCATAAACGTATCTGATTCTTCAGTGAGCAGAAATCCCATCTTCAATGGTATTCACTGAACACATATCTAAGCTGTGGATTTAGCAGAGGAGGGGGAGAAGGAAAGGAGCCTGATAAGAGGAAAAGGAAATATATTTCTGTGACATGATATATTACAAAGTTTCTTGTCATATAGAGAGGAGCCCCTGTCAGCAGTCTGACCTACCAGTCGCTACCAGCAGTCTCAGCACCAGCAGTCAGTGCCACTAGCCACAGTCACCAGTCAGCCATTTATACAGGATTGAATTCATACTAGGAGTACTTTGCCTAGTGCTGGTGTCTTTTCTATATTTGTACATAAATTAGACCTAAAACGACATCAGATTTTTTCACACAAGTCTTAAAAGTAGATAAAGATAACCAAATCAAACAAATGACTGAAAAGTATTATTTTTGGTCATTAATTTATTATGGAAAAGGATCCAATATCACATGTCTGTGAGTGGTAAATGTATGTGAACCTTTAGCATTAGCAATTCATTTAATTTTTAATCGCTGGGATCAGGTGTTAGTAGGCAACCTATTCTATTTAAAGAACAGGGATCTATCAATGTCTGATCTTCACAACACATTTGTGGAAGGGTATCATGGCACAAACAAAGCAGATTTCTGAGAACCTCAGAAGAAGAGTTGTTGATGCTTATCAGGCTGGAAAAAGTTAAAAACCCACATCTACAAAGTTCCACAGTCAGATTGAGTACAAAATTGTTGATCAACCCAGGAGTGGGTGAACAACAAATATCACGCCAAGAACAAGGAGTGTAATAGCCTGCAGGTCATAAAAGGATTCAAAGGTAACCTCTAAGCAACTAAAGGCCTTTCTCATATTAATTAATATTCATGAGTCCACCATCAGGAGGACACTGAACAGCAATGGTGTGCATGGCAGAATTGCAAGGAGATAGCCACTGTTCTCCAAAAGACACATTACTGCCCAACTACAGTTTCCCAATTAGCTCAGGTGTTTTTAGTCGGCAGGATACTTTATAAGGGTGGTCGCCATGTGGCGGTGTGCCATTTTAAATTAGGGAACCTCTAATGTACTGTTTATAAATTATTCTGAGCTTTTTTGCTTCTTTTCTTTTTGTCAGTATAAAGAAGAATAAAGTTAAAGATTTGGAATGGCAAAGCCCAGACCTTTGTCCAAAAGAAATATTGCGGAAGGACCTGAAGTGAGCAGTTCATGGGAGGAAACCCACCAACATAAGAGAGTTGAAGCTGTTTTGTACTAGAATTCTTCTAAGCTGATGTGCAGGACTTATCAGCAATTACCGGAAACATTTAGTTGCAGCTCTTGCTCCACAAGGTGGTCACACCAGATATTGAAAGCAAAGATTCACATACTTTTGCCAATCACAGTCATGAGATATTGGATCATTTTCCTTAATAAATAAATGACCAAGCCTGATATGTTTGACTCATTTATTTGATTTGGTTATCTTTATCTATTTTTAGGACTTGTTGGAAAATCTGATGTAGTTTTTGGTCAAATTTATGTAGAAATATAGAACATTCTGAAGGGTTTGCATACTTTCAAGTACCACTCTAAATGACGATGAATATATTTCACAACTCTATGCACAGCCCTCACTTTCATATATAGATTTTTTTAAATTGTACTGCACTGTGAACAAAACTACTCCAAGCAGAACACCGGTATAACCAGAGAGATAGGGGAATCTCAAGGTCATTTATTTGTCACTGCCTGTTAGCGTCCATTATTCATGCTTGTTTAAATCCCAAAAACATTGTTTCTATTAGAAGCACAGATAATGCAGTGTCTGAGATTCTCCTTCTGCAGATCTACCTTAAATTCAGAATGATGATAACTTTGCTTGTCCTTCATACAAAACTAATGCTCTGTGTCCCGTAGGATGGTGTTAATAGAGCATTTCAGGACATTATTTGCATCACACAAGGACAGCAATGTGACGGTTACTTCTTAACACATAAATGCTATTACCAGTTCTCGCTCTCAGGGTCTTAGACTACTAATAAATTCTGTCAGGACACTGGTTAAAGAATAAAATTCCTTTTCTTATGCTTCTTGCGGCAAATTAGAAAATATGCAATGGATAAAAAATATTCAAGATCATTTATTTTTTTACTGCTTTATTTTTCTTTAAAGGCAAAAGGACACAAAAAGACAAAATAAATAGGAACTAGGTGGTAACAAAAGAGGATAGAAAATGAGAAATATAGGGTTAAAAATACATTAAAAGAAAATAACCACTATAAACATGCTAGAGGAGTAAAAGATAATGGAACGGGAATAAAAAAAATAAAAGAAATATGAGGCACTGTGCTACAAATGCACCATGAGTGACCCTTAGCTTCAAGTTGTTTTCATGCAGTAAGAACTGAGTGGGGTGAGGGTTACCATTGTATTAAAGGTTTATTAAAGGGTTTTCTAGTACTCAGATATTGATGGCCTTTCCTCAGAATATGTCATCAATGTTCAAATCAGTGGAGGTCAGATAGGGTCATATTTAGAGTTCATGCTGCCCTTGCCCCCCCTTCCCCCATTGATGTCCAAACAATTTAGATAGCTGGCGGTGAAACGCTCCCTAGATTGTCAGCTAACCCCCCCCCCCTTCCCATCTCTCCCATATACTTGCAAACTAAACCTAAAGTCACGCTGCAAAAAAAATTACAAAACACCATGGGGCAGAATATACTAAGGCAGACGTTTCCTATGTCAGTGCTATTAAGAAGCCCACTGGAGTTAGGTGCACCTAATTTATTAAAGGGGTTGTCCCGCAAAAAGTATTTTATAAAGAACATGCCCCCTTGAGCTTCCAGCTTGATATAAATCTAGCACGGCAATTGGAGCAATGCATATAAGATCTCTGGATCCATGTGAGGTACAGGGCTCTTTCTAGAGATTGCCATGTACTATATGATGTCTGATTTTCATTTTTTACATTAAAGGGGTATTCCCATCACATATAATGGGGCATATCGCTAAGATATGCCCCCATTGTCTGATATGTAGGTGCGGGTCCCACCTCTGGGACCCGCACCTACAAGGAGTAGGGAGCGGATAGAGCTATGGCTGGAAGACCCCAGGTTTCCCAGGGTCCGTCCACCATGAAGTGCTGCTCCCCGATGCTCCCATACAAGTGAATGGGAGCGCACCGCGCACACCTGGCCCCTGCTCCCGTTTATTTCTATGGGGCAGACGTAAATAGCCAAGCCAGCGCTTGGCTACTTTCGGCGGCTCTAGAAATAAATGGAGGGCGGCTGCGCATGCACAGTGCGCCCTCCAGAGGTGGGACCCGCACCTATCAGACAATGGGGGCATATCCTAGCGATATGCCCCTATAGTATATGATGGAAAAACCCTTTTAACCACCTCCGGACCGCCTAACGCAGGATCGCGTTCCGGAGGTGGCAGCGCTGCGCACAGTCACGCATATACGCGTCATCTCGCGATGGCCGAGATTTCCTGTGAACGCGCGCACACAGGCGCGCGCGCTCACAGGAACGGAAGGTAAGAGAGTTGATCTCCAGCCTGCCAGCGTCGATCGTTCGCTGGCAGGCTGGAGATGTGTTTTTTTTAACCCCTAACAGGTATATTAGACGCTGTTTTGATAACAGCGTCTAATATACCTGCTACCTGGTCCTCTGGTGGTCCCCTTTGTTTGGATCGACCACCAGAGGACACAGGTAGCTCAGTAAAGTAGCACCAAGCACCACTACACTACACTACACCCCCCCCCCCCGGTCACTTATTAACCCCTTATTAGCCCCTGATCACCCCTGATCACCCCATATAGACTCCCTGATCACACCCCTGTCATTGATTACCCCCCTATCATTGATCACCCCCCTGTAAAGCTCCATTCAGATGTCCGCATGATTTTTACGGATCCACTGATAGATGGATCGGATCCGCAAAACGCATCCGGACGTCTGAATGAAGCCTTACAGGGGCGTGATCAATGACTGTGGTGATCACCCCATATAGACTCCCTGATCACCCCCCTGTCATTGATTACCCCCCTGTCATTGATTACCCCCCTGTAAAGCTCCATTCAGACGTCCGCATGATTTTTACGGATCCACTGATAGATGGATCGGATCCGCAAAACGCATCCGGATGTCTGAATGAAGCCTTACAGGGGCATGATCAATGACTGTGGTGATCCCCCCATATAGACTCCCTGATCACCCCCCTGTAAAGCTCCATTCAGATGTCCGCATGATTTTTACGGATGCACTGATAGATGGATCCGATCCGCAAAACGCATCCGGACGTCTGAATGAAGCCTTACAGGGGCATGATCAATGACTGTGGTGATCACCCCATATAGACTCCCTGATCACCCCCCTATAAAGCTCCATTCAGATGTCCGCATGATTTTTACGGATGCACTGATAGATGGATCCGATCCGCAAAACGCATCCGGACGTCTGAATGAAGCCTTACAGGGGCATGATCAATGACTGTGGTGATCACCCCCCTGTCATTGATTACCCCCCTGTAAAGCTCCATTCAGATGTCCGCATGATTTTTACGGATGCACTGATAGATGGATCGGATCCGCAAAACGCATCCGGACGTCTGAATAAAGCCTTACAGGGGCATGATCAATGACTGTGGTGATCACCCCCCTGTCATTGATTACCCCCCTGTAAAGCTCCATTCAGATGTCCGCATGATTTTTACGGATGCACTGATAGATGGATCCGATCCGCAAAACGCATCCGGACGTCTGAATGAAGCCTTACAGGGGCATGATCAATGACTGTGGTGATCACCCCACTGTCATTGATCAACCCCCTGTAAAGCTCCATTCAGATGTCCGCATGATGTTTACGGATGCACTGATAGATGGATCGGATCCGCAAAACGCATCCGGACGTCTGAATGAAGCCTTACAGGGGCGTGATCAATGACTGTGGTGATCACCCCATATAGACTCCCTGATCACCCCCCTGTCATTGATTACCCCCCTGTCATTGATTACCCCCCTGTAAAGCTCCATTCAGACGTCCGCATGATTTTTACGGATCCACTGATAGATGGATCGGATCCGCAAAACGCATCCGGACGTCTGAATGAAGCCTTACAGGGGCGTGATCAATGACTGTGGTGATCACCCCATATAGACTCCCTGATCACCCCCCTGTCATTGATTACCCCCCTGTAAAGCTCCATTCAGATGTCCGCATGATTTTTACGGATGCACTGATAGATGGATCGGATCCGCAAAACGCATACGGACGTCTGAATGAAGCCTTACAGGGGCGTGATCAATGACTGTGGTGATCACCCCATATAGACTCCCTGATCACCCCCCTGTAAAGCTCCATTCAGACGTCCGCATGATTTTTACGGATCCACTGATAGATGAATCGGATCCGCAAAACGCATACGGACGTCTGAATGAAGCCTTACAGGGGCGTGATCAATGACTGTGGTTATCACCCCATATAGACTCCCTGATCACCCCCCTGTCATTGATCACCCCCCTGTCATTGATCACCCCCCTGTCATTGATCACCCCCCCCTGTCATTGATCACCCCTCTGTAAGGCTCCATTCAGACATTTTTTTGGCCCAAGTTAGCGGAATTTTTTTTTTTTTTTCTTACAAAGTCTCATATTCCACTAACTTGTGTCAAAAAATAAAATCTCACATGAACTCACCATACCCCTCACGGAAACCAAATGCGTAAAATTTTTTAGACATTTATATTCCAGACTTCTTCTCACGCTTTAGGGCCCCTAGAATGCCAGGGCAGTATAAATACCCCACATGTGACCCCATTTCGGAAAGAAGACACCCCCAGGTATTCCGTGAGGGGCATATTGAGTCCATGAAAGATTGAAATTTTTGTCCCAAGTTAGCGGAACGGGAGACTTTGTGAGAAAAAAATTAAAAATATCAATTTCCGCTAACTTGTGCCAAAAAAAAAAAATTTCTATGAACTCGCCATGCCCCTCATTGAATACCTTGGGGTGTCTTTTTTCCAAAATGGGGTCACTTGTGGGGTATTTATACTGCCCTGGCATTCTAGGGGCCCCAAAGCGTGAGAAGAAGTCTGGTATCCAAATGTCTAAAAATGCCCCCCTAAAAGGAATTTGGGCCCCTTTGCGCATCTAGGCTGCAAAAAAGTGTCACACATCTGGTATCGCCGTACTCAGGAGAAGGTGGGGAATGTGTTTTGGGGTGTCATTTTACATATACCCATGCTGGGTGAGAGAAATATCTTGGTCAAATGCCAACTTTGTATAAAAAAATGGGAAAAGTTGTCTTTTGCCAAGATATTTCTCTCACCCAGCAAGGGTATATGTAAAATGACACCCCAAAACACATTCCCCAACTTCTCCTGAATACGGCGATACCACATGTGTGACACTTTTTTGCAGCCTAGGTGGGCAAAGGGGCCCACATTCCAAAGAGCACCTTTAGGATTTCACAGGTCATTTACCTACTTACCACACATTAGGGCCCCTGGAAAATGCCAGGGCAGTATAACTACCCCACAAGTGACCCCATTTTGGAAAGAAGACACCCCAAGGTATTCCGTGAGGGGCATGGTGAGTTCCTAGAATTTTTTATTTTTTGTCACAAGTTAGTGGAAAATGCTGATTTTTTTTTTTTCATACAAAGTCTCATATTCCACTAACTTGTGACAAAAAATAAAAACTTCCATGAACTCACTATGCCCATCAGCGAATACCTTAGGGTCTCTTCTTTCCAAAATGGGGTCACTTGTGGGGTAGTTATACTGCCCTGGCATTCTAGGGGCCCAAATGTGTGGTAAGGAGTTTGAAATCAAATTCTGTAAAAAATGACCTGTGAAATCCGAAAGGTGCTCTTTGGAATATGGGCCCCTTTGCCCACCTAGGCTGCAAAAAAGTGTCACACATCTGGTATCTCCGTACTCAGGAGAAGGTGGGGAATGTGTTTTGGGGTGTCATTTTACATATACCCATGCTGGGTGAGAGAAATATCTTGGCAAAAGACAACTTTTCCCATTTTTTTATACAAAGGGGTCCACAAAAACGGGGTCCGTAGGTCCGTGATCCATGACCGTTTTTTCGTCCGTGGGTCGATTTTTGGGGGATCCACAGACATGAAAAAAAAGTCATTTTGGTGTCCGCCTGGCCGTGCGGAGCCAAACGGATCCGTCCTGAATTACAATGCAAGTCAATGGGGACGGATCCGTTTGACGTTGACACAATATGGTGCAATTGCAAACGGATCCGTCCCCCATTGACTTTCAATGTAAAGTCAGGAGTCCCTTTTATACCATCGGATCGGAGTTTTCTCCAATCCGATGGTATATTTTAACTTGAAGCTTCCCCATCACCATGGGAACGCCTCTATGTTAGAATATACCATCGGATTTGAGTTAGATCGTGAAACTCAGATCCGACAGTATATTCTAACACAGAGGCGTTCCCATGGTGATGGGGACGCTTCAGGTTAGAATATACTAAAAGAACTGCGTACATGACTGCCCCCTGCTGCCTGGCAGGTGCTGCCAGGCAGCAGGGGGCAGACCCCCCCCCCGTATTTAACTCATTGGTGGCCAGTGCGGCCCCCCCTCCCTCCCCTGTAGTTAACACATTGGTGGCCAGTGCTGCCGGCCCCCCCTCCCTCCCCTGTAGTTAACACATTGGTGGCCAGTGCGGCCGCCCCCTCCCCCCTCCCCCTCCTAATTAAAATCTCCCCCCCTATCATTGGTGGCAGCGGAGAGTACCGATCGGAGTCCCAGTTTAATCGCTGGGGCTCCAATCGGTAACCATTGCAACCAGGACGCTACTGCAGTCCTGGTTGCCATGGTTACTTAGCAATTTTTAGAAGCATTATACTTACCTGCGAGCTGCGATGTCTGTGACCGGCCGGGCGCTCCTCCTACAGGTCTGATGGGCACAACTAGAGTGAGGGGGCACAAAAGTTGGTATCTCTACTGAGGGGCGCCTAATCTGCCATAACTAATTTGAGGGGGGCACCTAATCTGCCATAACTAATTTGAGGGGGCACCTAATCTGCCATAACTACTGTGAGGGGGGCACATATAAAGGCATAACTATGAGGGGGCACATATGAAGGCATAACTACTGTGACAGGGCATGTAATCTGGCATAACCAATGTGAGGGGCACATATGTGGGCATTACTACTGTGAGGGGACACATAATCTGGCATAACCACTCTGAGGGGGCACATATCTGGGCATATTTACTTTGAGGGGGCACATAACCGGGCATAAATACTGTGAAGGGGCACATAATCTGGAATTACTACTGTGAGGGGACACATAATCTGGCATAACCACTCTGAGGGGGCACATATCTGGGCATATCTACTTTGAGGGGGCACATATCTGGGCATATCTACTTTGAGGGGGCACATAACTGGGCATAAATACTGTGAGGGGCACATAATCTGCCATAACTACTGTGAGGGGCACATAATCTGGCATTACTACTGTGAGGGGCACATAGTCTGGCATTACTACTGTGAGGGGGCACATAATCTGGCATTACTACTGTGAGGGGGCACATAATCTGGCATTACTACTGTGAGGGGACACATAATCTGGCATAACCACTTTGAGGGGGCACATATCTGGGCATAACTACTGTAAGGGGACACATATTTGGCATAACTACTATGAGGGGGTACATATCTGGGCATAATTACTGTGACAGGAACAAAGGTGGGCATAACTACTGTGAGGGGCCACAAGGTGGGCATTAGTACTGTGTGGTTGCACTTAGGGGAAATGTCCTAGATTACCCTGCTATACATTGGCATGGCTCAGTCTTACAGGCCAGCACAGCGCCCCCTGCTGGTGATTTCACAGGGGCAGTCACCATCCCTTCCTTATGTGATTATTCTTTTTTTCTCACCACAGGGACCTTGTTCTGGATCCAGCGGACATCATGCCGACACCAGTGACACCCTGGATGAGGTAGGACCAGATTTTATTAGGACTGGGTGAGTGTAGCCATGCATTGGGCTTAGGGCTCTTTAACAGGAGCGGATCCCGGGCGGGTAATCCACTGCGTGAAGGAGAGCCAAGCCCCGTTCCGGACAGAAGAGACACGGAGCATTAACATGATTGGTAATGCTCTGTGCCTCTCTGTGATCTTTTTACTACAAAATCACAGAGACATAAAGTTGTCACCGTGATTTTGTAGTAAAAAGATCACAGTAAATCATGTTACTGCTCCGTGTCTCTGCTGTCCAGAATGCGGCTTGGCACTCATTCACGCAGCAGATTACCCGCACGGAAAGAGCCCTTAGTAAGAAAATCTGCCGGTTCTTTGTAAAAATATTTGCACTGTGGCCCATTACACTATAGTTACAACACTAGTAGGGGAGGTAGTGGGGGGGGGCGACGGGGGGGCCCACATAGATCAGTTTCGCACAGGGGCCCCATGGATTGTGTGTACGCCACTGAGCTGAGTGTCTGGCTCCTGCAGTCAGTTACTTCTAGGCTAGGCCCTAGGGCCTAGGGCAGGAGGTGGCAGAAGCACTCACAGGCAGGCGGGTGGGTGTTCCAGTAGTCATAGCTCTCTAGCTTCCTCCTTGTCACCGCGGATAGTGTTTGTCACTGCTGGAGTGTGTGTGACTGAGTGGATTGGTGAAGCAGCATATCCTGCTCACTTCTGCTCCACCAATCAGTGTAAGGCCCCTTTCACATGGGCGAGAATCCCGTGCGGGTGCAATGCGTCAGGTGAACGCATTGCACCCGCACTGAATCCGGACCCATTCATTTCAATGGGCCTGTGCAGATGAGCGGTGATTTTCACGCATCACTTGTGCGTTGCGTGAAAATCGCAGCATGCTCTATATTGTGTGTTTTTAATGCAACGCAGGTCCCATAGAAGTGAATGGGGCTGCGTGAACATCGCAAGCATCTGCAAGCAATCTTTATTATTTTCCCTTATAACAAAGTATATAGTGCATTTGGATTGTGCAGCAGTTGTGTGCGGTTCTGCTGCGATACTGCAGGTATATAGAGGGACAAGTGCTATTGGAACAACTATTTGCAACGGGTGTGATATATCTGTTGCCCCAAATAAAAATGATTGAGGGGTGCAATA
Organism: Bufo bufo; assembly: GCF_905171765.1. Taxonomy (NCBI): domain Eukaryota; kingdom Metazoa; phylum Chordata; class Amphibia; order Anura; family Bufonidae; genus Bufo; species Bufo bufo. The sequence continues at coordinate 331,490,921 of NC_053391.1, read as the reverse complement.
TACCTGCTTCCACAAAATACTGATTAAGGGGTTTGATATACCTGCTTCCATGAAATACTGATTGAGGGGTGCCATATACCTGCTTCCACCAAATATTGATTGAGGCCTGCGATATACCTGCTTCCACAAAATACTGATTGAGGGGTGCGATATACCTGCTTTCACCAAATAATGATTAAGGGGTTCTATATACCTGCTTCCACAAAATACAGATTGAGGGGTGTGATATACCTGCTTCCACAAAATACTGATTAAGGGGATTGATATACCTGCTTCCACAAAATACTGATTAAGGGGATTGATATACCTGCTTCAACAAAATATTGATTGAAACCTGCGATACACCTGCTTCCACAAAGTACTGATTAAGGGGTTTGATATATCTGTTCCACAAAATACTGATTGAGGCCTACGAGATACCTGCTTCCACAAAATACAAATTAAGGGGATTGATATACCTGCTTCCATCAAATATTGATTGAGGCCTGCGATACACCAGCTTCCACAAAATACTGATTAAGGGGATTGATATACCTGCTTCCACCAAATACTGATTGAGTCCTGCGATACACCTGCTTCTACAAAATACTGATTTAGGGGTGCAATATACCTGCTTCCACCAAATATTGATTGAGGCCTGCAATACACCTGCTTCCATTAAATACTGATTAAGGGGATTGATATACCTGCTTCCACCAAATATTGATTGAGGCCTGCGAAACACCTGCTTCCACAAAATATTGATTAAGGGGTTTGATATACCAGCTTCCACCAAATACTGATTGAGGCCTGCGATATACAGTCAGGTCCATAAATATTGGGACATCAACACAATTCTAACTTTTTTGGCTCTATACACTACCACAATGGATTTGAAATGAAACAAACAAGATGTGCTTTAACTGCAGACTGTCAGCTTTAATTTGAGGGTATTCACATCCAAATCAGGTAAATGGTGTAGGAATTACAACAGTTTGCATATGTGCCTCCCACTTGTTAAGGAACCAAAAGTAATGGGACAATTGGCTTCTCAGCTTTTCCATGGCCAGGTGTGTGTTATTCCCACATTATCCCAATTAAAATGAGTAGATAAAAGGTCCAGAGTTCATTTCAAGTGTGCTATTTGCATTTGGAATCTGTTACTGTCAACTCTTAAGATGAGATCCAAAGAGCTGTCGCTATCAGTGAAACAAGCCATCATTAGGCTGAAAAAACAAAACAAACCCATCAGAGAGATAGCAAAAACATAAGGCGTGGCCAAAACAACTGCTTGGAACATTCTTAAAGAGAAGGAACGCACCGGTGAGCTCAGCAACACCAAAAGACCTGGAAGACCACGGAAAACAACTGTGGTGGATGACTGAAGAATTCTTTCCCTGGTGAAGAAAACACCCTTCACAACAGTTGGCCAGATCAATAACACTCTCCAAGAGGTAAATGTATGTGTGTCGAAGTCAACAATCAAGAGAAGACTTCACCAAAGTGAATACAGAAGGTTCACCACAAGATGTAAACCATTGGTGAGCCTCAAAAACAGGAAGGCCAGATTAGAGTTTGCCAAACGACATCTAAAAAAGCCTTCACAGTTCTGGAACAACATCCTAAGGACAGATGAGACCAAGATCAACTTGTACCAGAGTGATGGGAAGAGAAGAGTATGGAGAAGGAAAGGACCTGCTCATGATCCTAAGCATACCACCTCATCAGTGAAGCATGGTGGTGGTAGTGTCATGGCGTGGGCATGTATGGCTGCCAATGGAACTGGTTCTCTTGTATTTATTGATGATGTGACTGCTAACAAAAGCAGCAGGATGAATTCTGAAGTGTTTCGGGCAATATTATCTGCTCATATTCAGCCAAATGCTTCTGAACTCATTGGACGGCGCTTCACAGTGCAGATGGACAATGACCCAAATCATACTGCAAAAGCAACCAAAGAGTTTTTTAAGGGAAAGAAGTGGAATGGTATGCAATGGCCAAGTCAATCACCTGACCTAAATCCGATTGAGCATGCATTTCACTTGCTGAAGACAAAACTGAAGGGAAAATGCCCCAAGAACAAGCAGGAACTGAAGACGGTTGCAGTAGAGGCCTGGCAGAGCATCACCAGGGATGAAACACAGTGTCTGGTGATGTCTATGCACTCCAGACTTCAGGCTTTAATTGACTGCAAATTTGATTTGCAACCAAGTATTAAAAAGTGAAAGTTTGATTTATGATTATTATTCTGTCCCATTACTTTTGGTTCCTTAATAAGTGGGAGGCACATATGCAAACTGTTGTAATTCCTACACCGTTCACCTGATTTGGATGTAAATACCCTCAAATTAAAGCTGACAGTCTGCCGTTAAAGCACATCTTGTTTGTTTCATTTCAAATCCATTGTGGTGGTGTATAGAGCCAAAAATTTTAGAATTGTGTCAATGTCCCAATATTTATGGACCTGACTGTACCTGCTTCCACAAATATTGCTCTTCTCTAGGGACTTTGGCACAGGGTCATTTTGAAAATTACAGGCAGAGGAAGAGGCAGGCCATTCTGCAGCGGTTGTATGGGTCGGGCAGGTGCACCAGGCCGGAGCATAAGTGGGAAGTTGAAGAAAGTGCGTGCGATTACGTCAAAGAACGCACCAGAGTTGGTTGAGTGGCTCACTCAGCCTACCACTTCTGCACCCTCCTCTTCCTCTGTATCTGCACCCTCCTCACTCTCTGCTGTGTGCACCGCCAAAGATACCACCACCATAGCCCCCTCCCCCACTCGAGTCAGAGGAATTATTTTCCCATCCATTGCCAGACCTTACCAATACGCAGCCATTCTTGGCATAGGATGAGGAAGAGGAGGTACCAACGGCCGCCACCCAGCGGTCTGATGACATTACCCAGATCAGCCCAAAGAGGGTGGTCCCCGCTGTTGCTGACGTGTCGATGGACGTCACGTGGGTGCCCACAAAAGAGGAAGAGGAGGGGAGATCAGAGGGAGAGACGGAGCAGCAGATACCGGAGGAGAAGGAGAAGAAGCAGGCAGAACTTGCAGTGCACAGGAGGCAAAAAGCAGACTGCAAATGTATCCGGAGTGAGCCATCCACCATGCACAGTCACATCTTGCGCTCCCAGGACGCCGGCACATCCCACCGCAGTGTGGGCTTTTTTTAAAGCCATCTGCAGCCTGTGCTGTCAACGCATAAGTCACGGTGAGCCCAACACTCACTTAGGGACGACCGCCTTAAGAAGGCACCTGGCCTCCCATCACCGAGCCCAGTGGAGCAACACCGTCAGAACCCACAAAGCCACACTCCTGGCGCTCCACATCCTGCCTCTTCTCCTTCTCCTCTGTCCTCCCATTTGTCCTCCACTCCACCTTTCACCTTGCCGCCGTCGTCACGTTCATCTGGCAGAAGGCAGGCTTCCATGGCCCAAATGTTTGAGCGGAAAAAGATGATGACGGCGGATAACCCTCTTGCTCAACGGCTGACCGCTGGCTTGTCGGAACTGCTAGCCCGCCAACTACTGCCATATAAACTGGTGGACTCGGAGGCCTTTAGAAAATTTGTGGCCATTGACACACCACAATGGAAAGTCCCCAGAAGGAAATATTTCTCCCAGAAGGGCATCCCAGATCTATATGGCCACGTTCAGCGGCAAGTGAATATATCTCTGGTACACAGTGTCGGTGCCAAGATACATCTGACCACAGACACGTGGTCTAGCAAACATGGGCAGGGAAGGTACATAACTTTTACTGCCCACTGGGTGAACCTTCTGACTGCCGTCAAGCATGTAACCCGTGGCACCCATGTGGATTTGGTGTTACCACCACGGATTGCATGCAGGCCTGCCTCTTCTTCTCCTCCTCCTACTCCATCGTCCGTCTCCTCCTCGGCTGACTCCTCCTTTTCCACTGCTAACGCCTCTTCCGCTGCACCCCCCAAGCTCCCTAGAACCTATTTGACTTGCCAGGTGAGACGTTGCCATGCTGTGCTGTGGGTGTTGTGCCTGGAAGCCAAGAGCCACACCGGTCCTGCACTGATTTCAGCTCTGCGGTCACAGGCCGATCAGTGGATAACCCCGCTCAATTTGACAGTTGGTAAAGTGGTGTGCGACAACGGTGCCAATCTGCTGAGCGCACTGAAACAGGGCAAAATGACACACGTGCCGTGCATTGCACACGTCCTGAACTTAGTCGTACAGCGATTCGTTGTCAAATACCCCGGGGTCCAGGACATATTGCGGCCATTTTAGAAGATCTTACACAGCCATGGCTCGCCTTGCTGACGTTCAGCGGCGACACCACCTCTCCGGCAGACGTCTGATTTGTGACAGCCCGACACGCTGGAACTCCACCTTGTATATGCTTGATAGGCTGCTCCAGCAGAAACGTGCCGTTAACGACTACCTGTACGAACTCTGCAGCAGGACAGGTTCTGGGAGCTTGGTTTCTTTTCACTGCGCCAGTAACTGCTCATGTGCGACGCATGCAGATTTCTGCGGCCATTTGATGCAGGGCCGTATTTAATATTGATTGGACCCTGGGCAAGAATTTACTTGGACCCCCTAGATCCCGCCTTCCCACACCCTGGCATGCAATCATGCCCTCCACCACAACACACACACACAGAAAAACCAAGTAATATATAAAATATAGCTTACAGTGAATTACTGTATACTTACAGTTAGGAAGACTCCAGCAGGCTCAGGGTCAGTGCTCTGGGCAGCTGGGCTCAGGGCTGGAAGTGGGCACCGGTCTGCAGTTCAGGAAGGAGACCGGAGCTCGGCTCACCCTAGCGTTACAGTGCGGCGTATGCAAAGGGAAGGGGAGGTCGGGAGGAGGAGCAAGCAAGTACTGTATTTTTTGCTCTATAAGACGCACCGGCCCATAAGCCGCACCTAGGTTTTAGAAGAGGACAATAAGAAAAAATATATTTTCCATTACACCTCAGGTCAGACCACCAATTAGACCCCCAATGTTAATCAGACCTCAGCTGACAGCCCCAATCAGACCCCCAATATTAATAAGACCCACAATCGGACCTCATATCAGACCCCCAATGCCATATATCAGCTCCCCAGCCTCATGTATCAGCCCCCCAGCCTCATACATCAGCCCCCAGCCTCATATATCAGCCCCCCAGCCTCATATATTAGCCCCCAGCCTCATGTATCAGCCCCCCAACCTCATGTATCAGCCCCCCAGCCTCATGTATCAGCCCCCCCAGCTTCATGTATCAGCCCCCAGCTTCATGTATCAGCCCCCCAGCCTCATATATCAGCCCCCCAGCCTCATATATCAGACCCCCAGCCTCATATATCAGCTCCCCAGCCTCATATATCAGCCCCCCAGCTTCATGTATCAGGAATGGAAGCGCTGATTAGTATTCACCCAATAAGACGGAGGGGCATTTCCCCCCCACTTTTGGGGGAAAAAATGCGTCTTATGGGATGAAAAATAATTTGTGGGCAGTGGCCAGCGGGGCTCAAGAGGCAGCTGCCTTGGTGTCAGACTACATCGGTTTAACGGCCAATGTGGACGCTCTGAGAAGCGATGAACCCCTGGACAACTAGGTGTGCAGGCTTGACCTGTGGCCAGAGCTGGCAAAATTTGCCATGGAACTCTTGGCTTGCCCCTCGTCGAGTGTCCTATCCGAAAGGATGTTCAGCGCAGCAGGGGGGATTGTGACCGATAAGTGCACTTGCCTTGGATCTCAGAGGAATTCAACTCCTGTGACGACCAAGTGCAATTCAATTTCCTCATGCCAGCCCACACATATCTGCCACCACACAGATCAAAGAATGGTCCTAGTCTTATGTAAATACAGCGGCATAAAATTTATTTTCTGTCAGGTGAATGCCTTATTTTTGGGGCCTCTACTCCAGTGGCCTACAGTAAAATTGTTATCCAGTAACCGCCTAATGTACCTCCAGCCACATGATCGCTTTTTCTTTTCTTTCAGGTGAATGCCTAATTTTTGGGGCTTGTACTGGCCTACAGTAAAATTGTTATCCAGTGACCGTCTAATATATCTACAGCCACATACGGTAATCACTTGTTCTTTTCTGTCAGGTGAATGCCTAATTTTTGGGGCCTGTACTGGCCTACAGTAAAATTGTTATCCAGTGACCGCCTAATGTTCCTCCAGCCACATAATCACTTGTTCTTTTCTGTCCTGTGAATGCCTAATTTTTGGGGCCTGTACTCCACTGGCCTACAGTAAAATTGCTATTCAGTGACCGCCTAATGTACCTCCAGCCACATAATCACTTGTTCTTTTCTGTCAGGTGAATGCCCAATTTTTGGAGCCTGTACTGCCCTACAGTAAAATTGTTATCCAGTGACGGTCTAAAATACCTTCAGCCACATAATCACTTGTTCTTTTCTGTCAGGTGAATGCCTAATTTTTGGGGCCTATACTCCACTGGCCTACAGTAAAATTGTTGCTCAGTGACCGCCTAATGTACCTCCAGCCACATAATCACTTGTTTTTTTCTGTCAGGTGAATGCCCAATTTTTGGGGCCTGTACTGGCCTACAGTAAAATTGTTATCCAGTGACCGCCTAATGTACCTCCAGCCACATAATCACTTGTTCTTTTCTGGTCAGGTGAATGACTATTTTTTGGGGCCTGTACTGGCCTACAGTAAAATAGTTATCCAGTGACCGTCTAAAATACCTCCAGCCACATAATCACTTGCTCTTTTCTGTCAGGTGAATGCCTAATGTTTGAGGCCTGTACTCCACTGGCCTACAGTAAAAATTTTATTCAGTGACTGCCTAATGTACCTCCAGCCACATAATCACTTGTTCTGTCAGGTGAATGCCTAATTTTTGGGGCCTGTACTCCACTGGCATACAGTACAATTGTTATCCAGTGACCGCCTAATGTACCTCCAGCAACATAATCACTTGTTCTTTTCTGTCAGGTGAATGCCGAATTTTTGGGGCCTGTACTACCTTGGCCTAAAATAAAAATTTGCTAGGCTCCAGCAGGGCACATTTTTGAGAGTTTCCCTTTAAGACGCATAAAAATGGCCCCTGATTAAAATATATATTTTTTTGTGGGAATTTTTGCCATTGATCCCCCCTGGTTTGTCACTGTCCATGTTGTGGGACTATTTGTGCACTTCTAGTAAGTATTTGGTGGTTGCAAATATGACCTGAAGGTTTTTCAGGTTCGCCCACTATTAAATGGGGCCCGCCGTGAACGCGCGGTCCGCGAACATCCCGGGCCGATGTCTATCACTATTAATGAATATCTTAAGCATCCTAATATCCTATATAATGACTTTGTGAGTGTTGATATTTATACAAAGCACTATACTTTTCCAGCTAGAAGCAAGTACAGTCCTGATCAAACGTTTAAGACCTCTTCAAAAATGGCAAAAAAATCATATTTAGCATGGCTGGATCTTAACAAGGTTCCAAGTAGAGCTTCAACATGCAACAAGAAGAAATGGGAGTGAGACAAAACATTTTTTGAGCATTCAATTTAATGAAAACAACGAATAAACTGAAACTGGCTGTTTTTCAGTTGATCAAAGGTTTAGGACCACACCTCCAAAAAAAAAACTAAACCCCCCAAACCAGAAATCCAACTTCCAAACATGAACTCAGTAATGAGTAGCTCCGCCGTTATTGTTTATCACTTCAAAAATTTGTTTCGGCATGCTTGATGCAAGCGTTTCCATGAGGTGAGTGGGAACATTTCTCCAAGTGGTGAAGACGGCCGCACGAAGGCCATCTACTGTCTGGAACTGTCCATTTTTGTAAACTTCCCTTGCAATCCATCTCCAAAGGTTCTCAATTGGATTTAGATCAGGGGAACACGCAGGATGGGCCAAAAGAGTGATGTTATTCTCCTGGAAGAAGTCCCTTGTCCTGCGGGCATAGTGTACTGTAGCGTTGTCCTGTTGAAAAACCTAGTCCTTACCACACAGATGAGGGCCCTCAGTCATGAGGAATGCTCTCTGCAACATCTGGACATAGCCAGCGGCCGTTTGACGCCCCTGCACTTCCTGAAGCTCCATTGTTCCACTGAAGGAAAAAGCACCCCAGACAATTATGGCGCCCCCTCCACTGTGGCGCGTAGAAAACATCTCAGATGGGATCTGCTTGTCATGCGAGTAACGTTGGAAACCATCAGGACCATCAAGGTTAAATTTTTTATCATCAGAGAATAAAACTTTCTTCCACCTTTTAATGTCTCATGTTTGGTGCTTTCTTGCAAAGTCCAAACGAGCAGTTCTGTGGCGTTCAAGGAGACAAGGTCTTCGAAGACGTTTTTTTTTTTTTTAAGCCCTTCAGTCTCAGATGCCGTCTGATGGTTATGGGGCTGCAGTCAGCACCAGTAAGGGCCTTAATTTGGGTCGAGGATCGTCCAGTGTCTTGACGGACAGCCAATTGGATCCTCCGGCTCAGTGCTGCTGATGAAATTTTTTTGGGGTCTTCCACTTGACTTTTTTGTTCCATAACCCTCAGGATCATTTAAGAAATTCCAAATGACTGTCTTACTGCGTCCCACCTCAGCAGCGATGGCGCGCTGTGAGAGACCCTGCTTATGTAGTTCAACAACCCGACTATGTTCAAAAAGGGAGAGTTTTTTTGCCTTTGCCATCACAACGTGTGACTACCTGACAGAAAATGACAATGAATCCACATCTGTGTACAGATTTGGCCTTTTAAAGGCATGTGGTCCTAAAATTTGGATCAGCTGAAAAACAGCCTGTTTCAGTTTAATCGTTATTTTCAATTAATTGAATGCTCAAAAAATGTTTTGTCTCACTCTCATTTCTTCTTGTTGCATTTTGAAGCTCTACTTGGAACCTTGTTAAGATCCAGCCATGCTAAATATGATTTTTTTGCCATTTTTTAAGTGGTCTTAAACTTTTGATCAGGACTGTATATATAGTGGATATAAAAAGTCTACACACCCCTGTTAGGCTACTTTCACACCTGCGTTAGGTGCGGATCCGTCTGGTATCTGCACAGACGGATCCGCACCTATAATGCAAACGCTTAGATCCGTTCAGAACGGATCCGTTTGCATTACCATGAACAAAAAAAAAAAATATATATTTTTTTTTTTTTTTGTTCATGATAATGCAAACGGATCAGTTTTGACTTTACATTGAAAGTCAATGGGGGACGGATCCGTTTGAAAATTGAGCCATACTGTGTCAACTTCAAACGGATCCGTCCCCATTGACTTACATTGTAAGTCTGGACGGATCCGTTTGCCTCCGCACGGCCAGGCGGACACCCGAACGCTGCAAGCTGCGTTCAGGTGTCCGCCTGCTGAGCGGAGGACAAACGGTGCCAAGCTGATGCATTCTGAGCGGATCCGCATCCACTCAGAATGCATTAGGGCTGGACGGATCCTTTCGGGGCCGCTTGTGAGAGCCTTCAAACGGAACTCACAAGCGGAGCCCCGAACGCTAGTGTGAAAGTAGCCTTAAAATGTCAGGTTTCTGTGATGTAAAAAAATGATTATCATGGGGAGAAAAACAGAACTGGATCGCACATCCACAGTGCTATGCTTTGATCTGAACTCGCTTCTCAGCGCCATTTTAAAGTGTACAGCCCCCCATACTGCATGCTGTACCAGAGGCATTAGTGTACATTTTGATCAAAAGGCATAAGCCCACTCACCACGCCAAGGTCGCCTCTTTGAGTGGGACCTACTCTGATAAAAAGGTGCAGCACAATGCGGTGACAAAGCTGCACTGCCCTAGTAGGCGGCGGGACCCAGGAGTCAAACAGCAACCCTGCTGTCCGACAATGCCACCCAAACAGCAACCCTGCTGTCCGACAATGCCACCCATGGCACTGGGTCCCACCAACCCACCAGAACAGCACCACAAAAACAATGGCCACCACGCAGTACTGCACCATGTAAACAGTTGTCTAACACAACATGTCCACTACTATTAGGAGCTGCAGGTCAATGACCACTTTATGTAAACTACTGTGATTAAAACCACCTGTGCCGAATGGGAGGAGTGCTGATACCAGTAATAAAGAAGAAAAAGTCAAATAACAATTATCATGGGGGAAAAAACAGAACTGGATCGCACATCCACAGTGCTATGCTTTGATCTGAACTCACTTCTCATCGTCATTTTAAAGTGTACAGTCCCCCATACTGCATGCTGTACCAGTGGCATTAGTGTACATTTTGATAAAAAAAAATTAGATAATAATTTCAGAACTTTTTCCACCTTTAATGTGACCTATAAACTGTACCACTCAATTGAAAAACAAACTGAAATCTTTTAGGTGGAGGGAAGAAAAAAAAACTAACTCAAATAATGTGGTTGCATAAGTGTGCACACCCTCTTATAACTGGGGATGTAGCTGTGTTCAGAATTAAGCAATCCCATTCACATTCACGTTAGATAGGAGTCAGCATACACCTGCCATCAGTTAAAGTGCCTCTGATTAACCCCAAATAAAGTTCAGCTGCTCTAGTTGGGCTTTCCTGAAATTTTCTTAGTCGCATCCCACAGCAAAAGCCATGGTCCACAGAGAGCTTCCAAAGCATCAGAGGGATCTCATTGTTAAAACTCCATCAAAACTCACCCTTACCTGTTGATGTGCATGGTTCCACACCTGACTGAGGAATGAAGTGTCATGGCTGATGCCAGGTAGGTAAACAGCCAGGGCCCATTGTCATGTCATTGTGCATGGATGCTAAGAAGCTCCATTATGAAATGCTCAGTGTTCCATCTTTGGAAATTTTCAAAGAGGCTGCCATAAAGATTTTTTTAGGCTGCCATTTTGATCTGCAGTTGGACAGATCTGTCAATCCTATGAATTAGTGCTGTCATGAATGATGTGGATTGCAACAGCGAAAACCTGCAAGGAAGAAACATCGGTGGTCATTTACGAACAGATATACGCCACTTTTGTCTCACGCTATGTTGCAGAATCTGCAACTTCTTCCCCGCTCACACCAGGTCTAAAAAAGAAGGAAGGGGATAGGCTGGCAAAAAAGTGGCCTAGCCTGCAAGGAGGAAACCTCGGCTCAATCCTACTGTCAGGTTTCTGGAAAAGATATGTCAGGTGCAGGGCTCCTTGGAAAGTTTGGTACCAGTAGAGTGAGATGAATGAACAGACAGGAACAAACTCTATTTCCCTGATCCAAAACTTTTAAAAAAGTATGCCATTATACGAAAGGGAACATGCAAAAAAATAAATAAACTTATCTGAACCTGCAATGCAGCGGCCAAGAATCAAAAATAAGAAATGGTTTTGCCCTGGCTTTGGCAAACTGAAATACCCTAGCTGCTACATCGGGTGGACATGTTTACATTTAAGGTTTATTGGACTATCCTGCCAGAAATGGGTAAGGCAGCTTGTGTGTTCTGCAATTACCAAAATGTGCTGCAGTATTCCAAATTGCACAAAAGCGCCTTTTTGGACAACGCCCTCCTACAGTAAAAGCGTACCCTTGACCCCAACACATACAGACGCACCCTCACCTGTTGATGTACACGGTTCCATACCTGACTGAGGAATGAAGCTTCATGGCTACTGCCAAGTCAGTACGCCAATATTAGGTTTTTCTGGCACAGAGGTTGTTTAAGCTGCAAACTGCAACATTTCCCTGCTCACGCCAGGTCTAAAAAAGTGGGCATGGCGGGGAAAAGGACAGGTCATTCATCATTTTCTATGCCTCTTTTAAGTGTAGCAAACGGTCTAAATGTAAGCCAGCAAGGAAGCTTGATGCACATGGAGGTGACTAGGAGCAGCACACCATATGTGCGGGGTCCGCGCTCCTGAACATAGAAGCCCAATGGCTTAGGTAGGTTTAGCGTAGGACCCGCCTGACCTGAGACCACTTTGGCTGTGTTTTGATCAAAATATATTGGCTAAGTGTCTCAGATTTTATCATATCAGAGTGAGGACTTTGTCCATATATAATGCTTGCATCTACTTTACTAAGTGCATTATTATCTTATTTCTGTGATTTTCAGCAAGGAAGCTGGCTTACATTTAGACTGGCACTGGATGCGCCAAAGTTATGTACAGGCCGGCGCCTCTACATAACTCATAACTTCAGCGGATCCACCGCCAGCACAGGGGCTTATTGAGACCAGCGTCTAAAACGCCAGTCTTCATATATGACCCCCAGAGTCTCTGTGTACAACGCTTGAAGCTGTGCTGCAGCGATGGGCTGGATCCTACTCTCAGGATTCTGGAACACAGCACAGCGAGTTGATCTGCCAGACAGGCAAAACATTTTATTTCCCTTATCCAAAACTTTTAAAAAGGTATACCATTATATGACAGGGGGACATGCAGAAACTAAACTAATCTGAAAATGCAATGCAGCGGCTAAGAAATGGTTTTGTCCCAGCGTTGACTGATCGATATCCTTTTACTGCGACAGCTGGTGGGCAGCTTTATATTTCAAGCTTAGAGGGCAATACTGCCAGAAATGGGTAATGCAGCTTGTGTGTTCCGCACTTGCCAAAATGCGTTGCGCCAATATTTCAACCAGCACAAAAGGGCCTTTTTGGACAATATCCTCCCTCTGTAAAAGCATCCTCAGACGCATCCTCACCTGTTGATGTGCACAGTTCTACACCTGACATATGAATGATACGTCATGGCTACTGTCAAGTCGGTAACAAGCCAGTGCCCATTGTGATGTCATCATCCATGGATCCTAAGGGGCTCCATTATTACACGCTCAGTGTTTCGTAGGCTCTCCCAAAAAGATTTTCTGAGGCTGCCTTTTTAATCTGCAGTTGGACAGATCTGTCAATCCAATCAATTAGTGCTGTCATGAATGGTGTGGATTGCAACAGCGAAAACCTGCAAGGAAGAAACATCGGTGGTTATTTACGAACAGATATACGCCACTTTTGTCTCACACTATGTTGCAGAATCTGCAACTTCTTCCCCGCTCACGCCAGGTCTAAAAAAGGGGGAAGGGGATAGGCCGGCAGGCCTGTCTCATTCATCATTTTCTACGGCTGGTTTAGGTATAGAAAATGGTCTAAATGTAAGACGGAAGCAAGGAAGCTGTCTTACTTTTAGAATCGGCAGTGGACACGCTGAGGTTATGTAGAGGCCGGCTCCTCTATATAACTTTGGCGCACCACTGCCAATGCAGGGGCTTATTAAAACCGGAGTATAAAACGCTGGTCTTAATAAATGTGCCCCATAGTCTCTGTGCAAAATTGCTTGAAGCTGCATTGGAGCACTGGGCTTGATCCTACTCTCAGGATTCTAGAGCAAAGAGGGCAAACCCAGAGTTTCTGCTGAAGTTCCATACCAGCACAGAGAATTGACAGGACAGATAGGCAAAAAGCTCTATTTCCCTGATACAAAACTTTTAAAAAGGTAAGCGATTATAGGATAGGGAACGTGCAAAAAGTAAACTGATCTGAACCTGCAATGCAGCGGACAATAAGCAAAAACAAGAAATAGTTTTGCTCTGGCATTGGCAGATTGATATCCCCTTGCTGCATCAGCGGGTGGATAGGTTTACATTTTAAGTTTGCCAGAAATGGGTAAGGCGGTTTGTGTGTCCTGTAGTGAATTCACGATTATTTTCTTGATTGCGAAAATCGGCAATGTAATATGCGCGTATTGCGTGCGCAATACAGGCGTGGGTCACTGTTGCTACATTTTTCAAGCTGCTAGAGGTTTCCTGACACTGGAGAAAATGGTTGGCTTGGCAGAACATTACAATAGCTTTATATGCAGGTAGAGTGCTCCAATCTATTCGCTATTGCGCAAATCGGCAATTAATGATGCACATATTGTTGCGCAATACATGCAACTTCATATTTTAGCAGGTCTGACTACATATTACTGATTGGTGTATTGTCACACTACCTAACACACTATCTAACACACTGTACTGGAACCTATCAGCTACACTATATCAGGATATAACCTACACTGACTATCTCCCACTAACTATCTGTATTATATATATCAGCTAACTAACTTAGGCTACTTTCACACTACCGTTCAGAGCGGTATAGATTTGGATAGAACCGGCACTCAAAACAATTGGAATAAGCGTGGAAGTAAATTAAAATTATTTATTAAACAGTAAGCATTAGTTATGCTATATTCTGTGTACATCAGAGTAAAAATTCATAAAAATGACATAAAAAACATAAAAAATATATATACCAAATATATATCTCCAATATAGAGGGGTCTCAAATGCTGGGCACAGCAGACTGCATCCGTGTCCCTCCCAGTTGGGTAAGGCTATTAGATCGCAGGCGTCTATGCCAAAGCAGAATATTTGAGATATACACCGCGGTACATAGCATAAAATACTATATTTGAGGGGATTCAATGGCAGGTATCCCACATAATCCTAATTGCATAAATTGCTCCAACGTGTAGGGTAGGGAGTCTAAGATAGTCAGATGTGGTCTATATTTTGGACCATGAATGGATCGTCCAGCACCTGTAACAGTCTCAGATTCAAAGTCACTTGTCCAGCACGTCTGTAATCACAGTGCCTGTGCCGTCTCTCATGCAGAGAATCGGTGTAGTTCCTCTGAACTAAGTGTTACTCACTGTGTCTCCGTATAGGATCACTCGATTGGATCTGCGGCGGAATTTCTACCCACGCTTCAGCTTTTTCTCCGCTGTGTTTGTGTTGGATCCGGTTAGTAATAGGATCCCATCTCTACTCTCGCGAGAGACCTGTGTTGGACCTGTGTTAGCTATTTCAGCTGTTACACTTCAGTGAGTCTTACAACACTTGCAGATCTTCTATAGATGGATATATTCTCTCCGTCCTTTTAGTACATGGCCATGTACTGCTGAGATGAATCCCCTCAAATATAGTATTTTATGCTATGTACCGCGGTGTATATCTCAAATATTCTGCTTTGGCATAGACGCCTGCGATCTAATAGCCTTACCCAACTGGGAGGGACACGGATGCAGTCTGCTGTGCCCAGCATTTGAGACCCCTCTATATTGGAGATATATATTTGGTATATATATTTTTTATGTTTTTTATGTCATTTTTATGAATTTTTACTCTGATGTACACAGAATATAGCATAACTAATGCTTACTGTTTAATAAATAATTTTAATTTACTTCCACGCTTATTCCAATTGTTTTGAGTGCCGGTTCTATCCAAATCTATATCTATCTACCAGAACTAAGGGGTGTTTTTTGAACCTGTGCACCTGTCGTGACAAATCAGAGTGAGCCACCTGCTTAGCACTTTCTGTATACCGTTCAGAGCGGGTCCGTCTAATGTCTGCCCAGACGGATCCGCTCATATAATGCAGACTTGGGATCCGTTTAGAACGGATCCGTCTGCATTATATTGTAGAAAAAATTCTAAGTGTGAAAGTAGCTTCAGACGGATCCGTCGAGACTTCACATTGAAAGTCCATGGGGGACGGATCCGTTTGAAAATTGAGCCATACTGTGTCAACTTCAAACGGATCCGTCCCCATTGACTTACATTGTAAGTCTGGACGGATCCACTTGCCTCCGCACGGGCAGGCGGACACCCGAACGCTGCAAGCAGCGTTCAGGTGTCCGCTTGCTGAGCGGAGCGGAGGCTGAACGCTGCCAGACTGATGCATTCTGAGCGGATCCGCGTCCACTCAGAATGCATTAGGGCAGTACGGATGCGTTCGGGGCCGCTTGTGAGCCCCTTCAAACGGAGCTCACAAGCGGACACCCGAACGCTAGTGTGAAAGTAGCCTAACTGTCTAATGTAATGACACAGCAAAGCACAGAGCACAGCAATTACACTGCTATCTCTCCATAGAACTACTGCAGAACTCCATAAAACTACAGAAAATGGCTGCTGGGAGGTTCTTATATAGTAAGGGGTAGGCAATTTTTTATTGGTTGCTAGGGATATTGCTAAGCTCAGACAAAGACATTGCAGCCTTCTCATTGGCCCACAAGCAAGAAGGGAGGTTACTGATGAAAAGAAAATCTAGAATATCCGTGAATACGAATATACAGCACTATATTCTAAATCTTTGCAAATTCTCGAAGTGGCGATATTCGCAATTAAAATTCGCAATTCGAATATTCGCACCCAACAAAAGAGTCCAACACTTGCCAAAATACACTGAGGAATGCCAGGGCCCATTGTGATGGCATCGTCTATACAGGGAGTGCAGAATTATTAGGCAAGTTGTATTTTTGAGGATTAATTTTATTATTGAACAACAACCATGTTCTCAATGAACCCAAAAAACTCATTAATATCAAAGCTGAATATTTTTGGAAGTAGTTTTTAGTTTGTTTTTAGTTTTAGCTATTTTAGGGGGATATCTGTGTGTGCAGGTGACTATTACTGTGCATAATTATTAGGCAACTTAACAAAAAACAAATATATACCCATTTCAATTATTTATTTTTACCAGTGAAACCAATATAACATCTCAACATTCACAAATATACATTTCTGACATTCAAAAACAAAACAAAAAAAAATCAGTGACCAATAAAGCCACCGTTCTTTGCAAGGACACTCAAAAGCCTGCCATCCATGCATTCTGTCAGTGTTTTGATCTGTTCACCATCAACATTGCGTGCAGCAGCAACCACAGCCTCCCAGACACTGTTCAGAGAGGTGTACTGTTTTCCCTCCTTGTAAATCTCACATTTGATGATAGACCACAGGTTCTCAATGGGGTTCAGATCAGGTGAACAAGGAGGCCATGTCATTAGATTTTCTTCTTTTATACCCTTTCTTGCCAGCCACGCTGTGGAGTACTTGGACGCGTGTGATGGAGCATTGTCCTGCATGAAAATCATGTTTTTCTTGAAGGATGCAGACTTCTTCCTGTACCACTGCTTGAAGAAGGTGTCTTCCAGAAACTGGCAGTAGGACTGGGAGTTGAGCTTGACTCCATCCTCAACCCGAAAAGGCCCCACAAGCTCATCTTTGATGATACCAGCCCAAACCAGTACTCCACCTCCACCTTGCTGGCGTCTGAGTCGGACTGGAGCTCTCTGCCCTTTACCAATCCAGCCACGGGCCCATCCATCTGGCCCATCAAGACTCACTCTCATTTCATCAGTCCATAAAACCTTAGAAAAATCAGTCTTGAGATATTTCTTGGCCCAGTCTTGACGTTTAAGCTTGTGTGTCTTGTTCAGTGGTGGTCGTCTTTCAGCCTTTCTTACCTTGGCCATGTCTCTGAGTATTGCACACCTTGTGCTTTTGGGCACTCCAGTGATGTTGCAGCCTTGAAATATGGCCAAACTGGTGGCAAGTGGCATCTTGCCAGCCTCACGCTTGACTTTTCTCAGTTCATGGGCAGTTATTTTGCGCCTTGGTTTTTCCACATGCTTCTTGCAACCCTGTTGACTATTTTGAATGAAACGCTTGATTGTTCGATGATCACGCTTCAGAAGCTTTGCAATTTTAAGAGTGCTGCATCCCTCTGCAAGATATCTCACTATTTTTGACTTTTCTGAGCCTGTCAAGTCCTTCTTTTGACCCATTTTGCCAAAGGAAAGGAAGTTGCCTAATAATTATGCACACCTAATATAGGGTGTTGATGTCATTAGACCACACCCCTTCTCATTACAGAGATGCACATCACCTAATATGCTTAATTGGTAGTAGGCTTTCGAGCCTATACAGCTTGGAGTAAGACAACATGCATAAAGAGGATGATGTGGTCAAAATACTCATTTGCCTAATAATTCTGCACGCAGTGTAGAGGTGCAAAGTCATCAACTCCTTACATTATTTTGCTTTAAAAGGTTAACTGGAATTGACTTCTACTGTTTAATACTGTGTAACTGCATTTTATATGTATATTGTGATTTACAATTGCAAGAAAAAGTATGTGAACCCTTTGGAATGATATGGATTTCTGCACAAATTGGTCATAAAATGGGATCTGATCTTCATCTAAGTCACAACAATAGACAACCACAGTCTGCTTAAACTAATAACACACAAAGAATTTAATGTTACCATGTTTTTATTGAACACACCATGTAAACATTCACAGTGCAGGTGGAAAAAGTATGTGAACCCCTAGACTAATGACCTCTCCAAGAGCTAATTGGAGTGAAGTGTCAGACAACTGGAGTCCAATCAATGAGATGAGATTGGAGGTGTTGGTAACAGCTGCCCTGCCCTATAAAAAACACACACCAGTTCTGGGTTTGCTTTTCACAAGAAGCATTGCCTGATGTGAATGATGCCTCGCACAAAAGAGCGCTCAGAAGACCTACTATTAAGAATTGTTGACTTACATAAAGCTGGAAAGGGTTATAAAAGTATCTAAAAGCCTTGCTGTTCATCAGTCCACAGTAAGACAAATTGTCTATAAATGGAGAAAGTTCAGCAATGCTGCTACTCTCCCTAGGAGTGTCCGTCCTGTAAAGATGACTGCAAGAGCACAGTGCAGACTGCTCAATGAGGTGAAGTATTCTAGAGTGTCAGCTAAAGACATACAAAATCTCTGGCATATGCTAACATCCCTGTTAGTCAATCTACGATACATAAAACCACAGAGGAAGCCACTGCTGTCCAAAAAAAAACATTGCTGCACGTTTACAGTTTGCACAAGAGCACCTGGATGTTCCACAGCAGTACTGGCTAAATATTCTGTGGACAGATAAAACCAAAGTTGAGTTGTTTGGAAGAAACACACAACACTATGTGTGGAGAAAAAGAGGCACAGCACACCAACATCAAAACCTTATCCCAACTGTGAAGTATGGTGGTGGGGGCATCATGGTTTGGGGCTGCTTTGCTGCGTCAGGGCCTGGACGGATTGCTATCATCAAAGGAAAAATTAATTCCCAAGTTTATCAAGACATTTTGCAGGAGAACTTAAGGCCATCTGTCCACCAGCTGAAGCTCAACAGAAGATGAGTGTTGCAACAGGACAACGACCCAAAGCATAGAAGTAAATCAACAACAGAATGGCTTAAACAGAAGAAAATAGGTCTTCTGGAGTGGCCCAGTCAGAGTCCTTACCTCAACCCGAGACGCTGTGGCATGACCTCAAGAAAGCGATTCACGCCAGACATCCCAAGAATATTGCTGAACTGAAACAGTTCTGTAAAGAGGAATGGTCAAGAATTACTCCTGACCGTTGTGCACGTCTGATCTGCAACTACAAGAAACGTTTGGTTGAAGTTATTGCTGCCAAAGGAGGTTCAACCAGTTATTAATTTCAAGGGTTCACATACTTTTTCCACTTTCACTGTAAATGTTTACATGGTGTGTTCAATAAAAAACATGGTAACATTTAATTATTTGTGTTATTAGTTTAAGCAGACTGTGATTGTCTATTGTTGTGACTTAGATGAAGATCATATCACATTTTATGACCAATTTGTGCAGAAATCCATATCATTCCAAAGGGTTCACATACTTTTTCTTGCAACTGTATATCCTGGTCATTTGCACTATTTTTGCACGGCACTGTGGAAAGGGTTAATGAATAGTGGGAGACTCTAGGTACAATTCTAGCTAATAATGAGAAGCTGGTAATTTTCCACAGCTACCAAAAGGTTTAAAGAAGAATGCCTTGGAGGAAAAAAGCCAGACTTGGTTACCACTAGGGATGAGCGAACCCGAACTGTATAGTTCGGGTTCGTACCGAATTTTGGGGTGTCCGTGACACGGACCCGAACATTTTCGTAAAAGTTCGGGTTCGGTGTTCGGCGCTTTCTTGGCGCTTTTTGAAAGGCTGCAAAGCAGCCAATCAACAAGCGTCATACTACTTGCCCCAAGAGGCCATCACAGCCTTGCCTACTATTGGCATGGCTGTGATTGGCCAGTGCAGCATGTGACCCAGCCTCTATATAAGCTTGGGTCACGTAGCGCTGCACGTCACTCTGCTGATTCAAGCATAGGGAGAGGTTGCTGCTGCGACGTTAGGGCGAGATTAGGCAGATTAACTCCTCCAAAAGACTTATTTCAGTGATCGATCTCCAGCTGTGGATCATTGAAGTGCTGATATTGAATTGCTCACTTTTTTTAGGCTGCCCAGAGCGTTTTTATATCACTTTTTTTCTGGGGTGATCGGCGGCCATTTTGTGGCTTGTGGTGCGCCAGCACAAGCTACCACCAAGTGCATTTAACCATCAATAGTGTGGTTATTTTTTGCTATATCCTACATCAGGTGCAGGCTGAGCCTGTGTCACCCAAGTGCATTTAACCATCAACAGTGTGGTTATTTTTTGGCCATATACTACATCAGGTGCAGGCTGAGCCTGTGTCACCCAAGTGCATTTAACCATCAATTGTGTGGTTATTTTTTGGCCATATACTACATCAGGGGCAAGTTGAGCCTGTCACCCAGCGCGTAAAAAATAGACCTGACATTTATATTTCTCCAAATCAGTACTGTTTTAGCTGGTCAAATTATTTGTAGTGACCGTAAAAGCACAGTTTTTGTTCTGGGTTGAAAAACTATTCCCAAATTTGCCATTCTCAAAATTAGTAGTTTCTGTTATATCAGGCCTACTTTAAATCTATCCCAAAAAGGATATCTTAGATTGAAGGTGCTGATAGTGTCATTCTGAAAAACTTAACACACACGCTACCGTGCAGATACAAGTCTAATTCTGTGATTAAAGGTGAATCTGTCACACAGCGCGTAAAAAATAGGCCTCACATTTATATTCAACCAAATCTGTCATTACTTGTGTGCCTGTATTAGTGTAATACGGTACCTAAATAGATAGCCAGACAGTGTTAGGTGTCTGTAAAAAAAAGGCCTGAATTTTAATTCAATACATTGGCCCAAATAATATTTTTCTTATTGTGGTGAACGGTAACAATGAGGAAAACAACTAGTAAGGGACGCGGACGTGGACATGGTCGTGGTGGTGTTAGTGGACCCTCTGGTGCTGGGAGAGGACGTGGCCGTTCTGCCACAGCCACACGTCCTAGTGTACCAACTACCTCAGGTCCCAGTAGCCGCCAGAATTTACAGGGATATTTGGTGGGGCCCAATGCCGTTCTAAGAATGGTAAGGCCTGAGCAGGTACAGGCATTAGTCAATTGGGTGGCCGACAGTGCATCCAGCACGTTCACATTATCTCCCACCCAGTCTTCTGCAGAAAGCACACAGATGGCGCATGAAAACCAAGCCCATCAGTCTGTCACATCACCCCCATGCATATCAGGGAAACTGTCTGAGCCTCAAGTTATGCAGCAGTCTCTTATGCTGTTTGAAGACTCTGCTGCCAGGGTTTCCCAAGGGCATCCACCTAGCCCTTCCCCAGGGGTGGAAGAGAATGAATGCACTAACGCACAACCACTTATGTTTCCTGATGATGAGGACATGGGAATACCACCTCAGCACGTCTCTGATGATGACGAAACACAGGTGCCAACTGCTGCGTCTTTCTGCAGTGTGCAGACTGAACAGGAGGTCAGGGAGGAAGACTGGGTGGAAGACGATGCTGGGGACGATGAGGTCCTAGACCCCACATGGAATGAAGGTCGTGCCACTGACTTTCAGAATTCGGAGGAAGAGGCAGTGGTGAGACCGAGCCAACAGCGTAGCAAAAGACAAAGAGGGAGCAGTGGGCAAAATCAGAACACCCGCCGCCAAGAGACTCCGCCTGCTACTGACCGCCGCCATCTGGGACCGAGCACCCCAAAGGCAGCTTCAAGGAGTTCCCTGGCATGGCACTTCTTTAAACAATGTGCTGACGACAAGACCCGAGTGGTTTGCATGCTGTGCCATCAGAGCCTGAAGCGAGGCATTAACGTTCTGAACCTTAGCACAACCTGCATGACCAGGCACCTGCATGCAAAGCATGAACTGCAGTGGAGTAAACACCTTAAAAACAAAGAAGTCACTCAGGGTCCCCCTGCTACCTCTTCTGCTGCTGCCGCCTCGGCCTCTTCTGCTGCTGCCGCCGCCTCGGCCTCTTCCTCCGCCTCTGGAGGAACGTTGGCACCTGCCGCCCAGCAAACATGGGATGTACCACCAACACCACCACCTGCGTCACCAAGCATCTCAACCATGTCACACGGCAGCGTTCAGCTCTCCATCTCACAAACATTTGAGAGAAAGCGTAAATTCCCACCTAGCCACCCTCGATCCCTGGCCCTGAATGCCAGCATTTCTAAACTACTGGCCTATGAAATGTTGTCATTTAGGCTGGTGGACACAGACAGCTTCAAACCGCTCATGTCGCTTGCTGTCCCACAGTATGTTGTTCCCAGCCGCCACTACTTCTCCAAGAGAGCCGAGCCTTCCCTGCACAACCAAGTGTCCGATAAAATCAAGTGTGCACTGTGCAACGCCATCTGTGGCAAGGTCCACCTAACCACAGATACGTGGACCAGTAAGCACGGCCAGGGACGCTATATCTCCCTAACTGCACACTGGGTAAATGTAGTGGCGGCTGGGCCCCAGGCGGAGAGCTGTTTGGCGCACGTCCTTCCGCCGCCAAGGATCGCAGGGCAACATTCTTTGCCTCCTGTCTCCTCCTCCTCCTACTCAGCTTCCTCCTCCTTTTCTTCCACCTGCTCATCCAGTCAGCCACACACCTTCACCACCAACTTCAGCACAGCATGGGGTAAACGTCAGCAGGCCATTCTGAAACTCATATGTTTGGGGGACAGGCCCCACACCGCACAGGAGTTGTGGTGGGGTATAGAACAACAGACCGACGAGTGGTTGCTGCCGGTGAGCCTCAAGCCGGCCTGGTGGTGTGCGATAATGGGCAAAATCTCGTTGCAGCTCTGGGACTAGCCGGTTTGACGCACATCCCTTGCCTGGCGCGTGTGCTGAATTTGGTGGTGCAGAAGTTCATTCGCAACTACCCCGACATGTCAGAGCTGCTGCATAAAGTGCGGGCCGTCTGTTCGCGCTTCCGGCGTTCACACCCTGCTGTTGCACGCCTGTCTGCGCTACAGCGTAACTTCGGCCTTCCCGCTCACCGCCTCATATGCGATGTGCCCACCAGGTGGAACTCCACCTTGCACATGCTGGACAGACTGTGCGAGCAGCAGCAGGCCATAGTGGAGTTTCAGCTGCAGCACGCACGGGTCAGTCGCACTGCGGAACAGCACCACTTCACCACCAATGACTGGGCCTCCATGCGAGACCTGTGTGCCCTGTTGCGCTGTTTCGAGTACTCCACCAACATGGCCAGTGGCGATGACGCCGTTATCAGCGTTACAATACCACTTCTATGTCTCCTTGAGAAAACACTTAGGGCGATGATGGAAGAGGAGGTGGCCCAGGAGGAAGAGGAGGAAGAGGGGTCATTTTTAGCACTTTCAGGCCAGTCTCTTCGAAGTGACTCAGAGGGAGGTTTTTTGCAACACCAGAGGCCAGGTACAAATGTGGCCAGACAGGGCCCACTACTGGAGGACGAGGAGGACGAGGATGAGGATGAGGAGAAGGAGGATGAGGATGAAGCATGTTCACAGCGGGGTGGCACCCAAAGCAGCTCGGGCCCATCACTGGTGCGTGGCTGGGGGGAAACACAGGACGATGACGATACGCCTCCCACAGAGGACAGCTTGTCCTTACCTCTGGGCAGCCTGGCACACATGAGCGACTACATGCTGCAGTGCCTGCGCAACGACAGCAGAGTTGCCCACATGTTAACGTGTGCGGACTACTGGGTTGCCAACCTGCTGGATCTCCGGTACAAAGACAATGTGCCCATCTTACTTCCTACACTGGAGCGTGATAGGAAGATGCGCGAGGAGCAAGAGGTCGCCAACGCAGCTGTGTCACGGCCAGCTCCTCTGAGGGCAGGGTTAGCATGGCAGAGATGTGGAAAAGTTTTGTCACCACGCCACAGCTAACTGCACCACCACCTGATACGGAACGTGTTAGCAGGAGGCAACATTTCACTAACATGGTGGAACAGTACCTGTGCACACCCCTCCACGTACTGACTGATGGTTCGGCCCCATTCAACTTCTGGGTCTCCAAATTGTCCACGTGGCCAGAGCTAGCCTTTTATGCCTTGGAGGTGCTGGCCTGCCCGGCGGCCAGCGTTTTGTCTGAACGTGTATTCAGCACGGCAGGGGGCGTCATTACAGACAAACGCAGCCGCCTGTCTACAGCCAATGTGGACAAGCTGACGTTCATAAAAATTAACCAGGCATGGATCCCACAGGACCTGTCCATCCCTTGTGCAGATTAGACATTAACTACCTCCCCTTAACAATATATTATTGTACTCCAGGGCACTTCCTCATTCAATCCTATTTTTATTTTCATTTTACCATTATATTGCGGGGCAACCCAAAGTTGAATGAACCTCTCCTCTGTCTGGGTGCCGGGGCCTAAATGTGTGACAGTGGCCTGTTCCAGTGGTGGGTGACGTGAAGCCTGATTCTCTGCTATGACATGAAGACTGATTCTCTGCTGACATGAAGCCAGATTCTCTGTTACGCGACCTCTCTCCTCTGCCTGGGCCTAAATATGTGACAGTGGCCTGTTCCAGTGGTGGGTGACGTGAAGCCTGATTCTCTGCTATGACATGAAGACTGATTCTGTGCTGACATGAAGCCAGATTCTCTGTTACGGGACCTCTCTCCTCTGTCTGGGTGCCGGGGCCTAAATATGTGACAGTGGCCTGTTCCAGTGGTGGGTGACGTGAAGCCTGATTCTCTGCTACGACATGAAGACTGATTCTCTGCTGACATGAAGCCTGAATCTCTGTTATGGGACCTCTCTCCTCTGCCTGGGTGCCTGGGCCTAAATATGTGACAGTGGCCTGTTCCAGTGGTGGGTGACGTGAAGTCTGATTCTCTGCTATGACATGAAGACTGATTCTGTGCTGACATGAAGCCAGATTCTCTGTTACGGGACCTCTCTCCTCTGTCTGGGTGCCAGGGCCTAAATGTGTGACAGTGGCCTGTTCCAGTGGTGGGTGACGTGAAGCTTGATTCTCTGCTATGACATGAAGACTGATTCTCTGCTGACATGAAGCCTGAATCTCTGTTATGGGACCTCTCTCCTCTGCCTTGGCCTAAATATGGGACAGTGGCCTGTTCCAGTGGTGGGTGACGTGAAGCCTGATTCTCTGCTATGACATGAAGACTGATTCTCTGCTGACATGAAGCCTGAATCTCTGTTATGGGACCTCTCTCCTCTGCCTGGGTGCCTGGGCCTAAATATGTGACAGTGGCCTGTTCCAGTGGTGGGTGACGTGAAGCCTGATTCTCTGCTATGACATGAAGACTGATTCTCTGCTGACATGAAGCCTGAATCTCTGTTATGGGACCTCTCTCCTCTGCCTGGGTGCCTGGGCCTAAATATGTGACAGTGGCCTGTTCCAGTGGTGGGTGACGTGAAGCCTGATTCTCTGCTATGACATGAAGACTGATTCTCTGCTGACATGAAGCCTGAATCTCTGTTATGGGACCTCTCTCCTCTGCCTGGGTGCCTGGGCCTAAATATGTGACAGTGGCCTGTTCCAGTGGTGGGTGACGTGAAGTCTGATTCTCTGCTATGACATGAAGACTGATTCTCTGCTGACATGAAGCCTGAATCTCTGTTATGGGACCTCTCTCCTCTGCCTGGGTGCCTGGGCCTAAATATGTGACAGTGGCCTGTTCCAGTGGTGGGTGACGTGTAGCCTGATTCTCTGCTATGACATGAAGACTGATTCTCTGCTGACATGAAGCCTGAATCTCTGTTATGGGACATCTCTCCACTGCCTGGGTGCCTGGGCCTAAATATGTGACAGTGGCCTGTTCCAGTGGTGGGTGACGTGAAGCCTGAATCTCTGCTATGACATGCAGACTGATTCTCTGCTGACATGAAGCCAGATTCTCTGTTACGGGACCTCTCTCCTCTGCCTGGGTGCCTGGGCCTAAATATCTGACAATGGACTGTTCCAGTGTTGGGTGACGTAAAGCCTGATTCTCTGCTATGACATGAAGCCAGATTCTCTGTTACGGGACCTCTCTCCTCTGCCTGGGTGCCGGGGCCTAAATATATGACAATGGACTGTTACAGTGGTGGGTGACGTGAAGCCAGATTCTCTGCTATGGCATGAAGACTGATTCTCTGCTGACGTGAAGCCAGATTCTCTGCTATGGGACCTCTCTCCAATTGATATTGGTTTATTTTTATATATTTTATTTTAATTTTAATTCATTTCCCTATCCACATTTGTTTGCAGGGGATTTACCTACATGTTGCTGCCTTTTGCAGCCCTCTAGCTCTTTCCTAGGCTGTTTTACAGCCTTTTTAGTGCCGAAAAGTTCGGGTCCCCATTGACTTCAATGGGGTTCGGGTTCGGGACGAAGTTCGGGTCGGGTTCGGATCCCGAACCCGAACATTTCCGGGAAATTCGGCCGAACTTCTCGAACCCGAACATCCAGGTGTTCGCTCAACTCTAGTTACCACCAAAACCAGACAGACTGACCTGTTGAATGTCTGGTTTAACTCTATGTCTAAAAAACTTCTGGTTTAACTCTATGTCTGAAAACCTATTTTTGTTTGGAAAAAATGCTGTGTCATTGCCATTGAGTCTCACTGAAGCTCTAATACAAGTCTATGAGAGACTAGAATTGCAACACTGTTATTGTTTGTGCTGAATTTATCCACTACACTCCTCCCACTATTACATAGTTACATAGTTAATACGGTTGAAAAAAGACATACGTCCATCAAGTTCAACCAAGGGATAGGTGGGGACGCGAATCCCAGAAGGAAGTGAGACTCTGATTTCTACACGTTTTCATAAGCATTAATGTTTTTTACTTTTAAGAATTTGTCTAAACCCTTTTTGAAACTGTCCACTGTTCTTGCTGTGACCACGTCCTGAGGAAGTATTCCACAGATTCACAGTTCTCACAGTAATGAAGCTTTGACGCTTCTGGAGACTGAACATTTTCCTCTTCAATTGGAGGCAACGCCCCCTTGTCTTTTGAGCACATTTGACATGGAACAGCTTTTCACCTTTTTTTTTTGTATGGCCCATTTATATACTTGTATAGGTTAATCATGTCCCCCCTTAGATGTCTCTTCTCAAGACTAAATAAATTCAATTCTTTTAATCTTTCTTCACAACGAAGACCCTCCATTCACCTTATCAGTTTAGTCGCTCTCCTCTGTACTTTTTCCAGCTGCAGTGCGTCCTTTCTATGTACTGGTGCCCAGAACTGGACTGCGTATTCCAGATGAGGCCGCACCAGCGCTTTGTAAAGTGGTTATATTACATCCCTGCCCTGCGAGTCCATGTCTCGTTTAATGCATGACAATTTCCTGGTGGCCTTAGAAGCAGCTGATTGACATTGTATGCTGTAATTTAATCTACCATCCACAAGGACACCCAAATCCTTCTCTATAAGTGACTCCCCCAGTGTTACATCACCTAGATCATATAAAGTACAGAGACTATTACTACCAAGATGCATAACTATACATTTGTCCACATTGAACCTCATTTCCCAAGTCGATGCCCAATTACTCATTGTTCAAGTCAGCTTGTAGTGTGTGGACATCTTCCATAGACTGTACAGTTCTACACAGCTTAGTGTCATCTGCAAAAAAAGATATGGTGCTATTAATCCCGTCCTCAATATCATTAATAAATAAATTAAATAATAAAGGGCCCAGCACTGAACCTTGGGGTACACCACTTATAACCTGGGACCATTCTGAATAGGAATCATTGATCACAACTCTCTGGACACGGTCCTTCAGTATACAAGCTATACTTTCCAAGCCAATAGAACTTACTTTACTTATTACTTATTAACCGTCTATGAGGGACAGTATCAAAAGCCTTTGCAAAATCCAGAAACAGTACATCCACAGCCGTCCCTCTGTCAAGGCTTCTACTCACCACCTCATAAAAACAAATCAGGTTAGTCTTTAACTTCTGTCCTTGGTAAACCCATGCTGGTTATCACTTATAATATTATTTATAGTCACATACTCCTGTATATAGTCCTTTAAGAGTCCTTCAAACATTTTTCCACAACAGAAGTTAAACTAACTGGTCTATAATTACCTGTGGAGGACCTTGATCCTTTTTTGAATATGGGCACCACGTTTGCCTTGCGCCAATCACTTGGCACTGTACCAGCCCCTAGATAATCCTTAAAAATTATAAATAGGGGCACAGCAATGACTGAACTGAGCTCTTTAAGCACTCTTGGGTGTAGTCCATCTGGACCCGGAGCTTTGTTCACATTTACCCTATTTAACTTCTCTTGGACCATATCTATAGTTAGCCAATTGAGTATATCACTGGATGTACTAACAGCCCCAGCGCCACAGATATCAGCTCCTTTCTCTTTTTTTGTATATACAGAGCTAAAAAACCTATTTAGGAACTGTGCCTTTTCCTTATCCTCAGTGACTACCCCCCTTTACCATTATTTAGGGTCCCTACCTGCTCAGAGCTAGGTTTTTTAGCATTTACCGTATATATTAAAAAAACTTTTTGGGATTTGTTTTGCTTTCTTCTGCTACCTGCTGTTAATTTGGTATCTTTGCTAATTTTATCTCCTTTTTGCAGATTTTATTAAGCACTTTGTAATCTTCAAACGCTACAGCTGACCCCTCAGATTTGTATTTTTTAAATGCCCTCTTTTTGTCTTTTATTGTTCTTTTTACAGTAGCTGTAAGCCATGGGGGGTTTAATTTTTAACTAGAAGGCTCTAGTTTAGACAGAAACTGTATATAAGGAGAACAGTCAGAGCCCCTAGTGTTTTACAGTTAAGGAACAGTGCTTAGAAGAGGAGACTCTGCCAGACTACTTGAGTGACCAGAAGAAGACACTGAGACGAGATACTCTTCTACAGACCCGGGATCACCAGCCTTTGGCCAGGGTACCAGTCTTCTGAGAGAGAGAGGGATAGCTACCTCAGGTCTTTACTCAGCATCAAACCCTTATTCTGCTACGAGAAGACTGGAGAGGCCCGCCCTATGCCTCGCCTGTTTTGTTTTGTACCTGAATTCCTCCAGTAAAGAAGCACACTGGTTTACTACAGACCCTGACTCTCAGGACTTATTTCCCATTGGAGTGCCTTACCATACCTTCCGGAGAGCTGCTACACATGGTGACATCTCGATGGTGTATGGGGGACCCAGTATAGCGTTGGGGCCACCCTAAACCCGACCACTGCAATTTTGCATCATGAACAGGATCCGCTCCAGCACCAGCACAGCAAGTCATCGTGGATCCTGCCCCAGTGGATCAAGACAACCACTGGAGACTACAGAAACAAACAAGCCAAAATTTTTGTTAAAACAACATATAAGCATCTGTAACTGTATTGTGGGGTCTGTCACAAGCAGATGACTGTGCTAATTAGACTCTGTACTGCAATACTAGGTAGAGAATTGCTAGTGAAGGACTGGGTCACTGCCTTATTGAGCTACTATACTTTGCCGCCATGTCAGTAGAGAGACCATGGTATGCCTGCAAGTCCTGGGGTCTCTAGTAGTGATGGACGAACATCTGCCGGGATGGTTCGCGAACGCGATCAAATGTTTGCGAACCGCAAGTTCGCGGTGGGTCCCATTCATTTTAATGGCAGGCGAACCTGAAAATCCTTCAGCTCATATTTGCAGCCAAGAAATAATTACTAGAAGTGCACTATGACATAGTGGGAATAATTGAGACATGGCTGGATGATAGCTATGACTGGGCATTTGTACAAGGTTACAGTCTGTTTTGAAAGGATCGTCAAAACCGGAGAGGGGGAGGGGTTTGCCTTTATGTAAAGTCTTTTCTAAAGCCCACACTCCGTGAAGATATAAGTGAGGGACTTGAACATGTGGAGTCACTGTGGGTAGAGATACATGGAGCTAAAAACAACAATAAATTACTAATAGGAGTTTACTATAAACCACCTAATATACCACAGAAAATCTACTACTAAACGAGATGGACGAGGAGGCAAATCATAATGAGGTGGTTATTATGGAGGACTTCAACTACCCAGATATAGACTGGGAAACTAAAACTTGTATATCTCATAAAGGAAACAGGTTCTTGGCAATAACTAAAGATTACCTCTCCCAACTGGTTCAGGACCCGACTAGAGGGACGGCCATACTGGACTTAGTATTAACCAATAGGCCTGACAGAACAACAGACGTGCAGGTTGGGGGACACCTGGGAAATAGTGACCATAAAGTAAAAACCTTCCAATTATCATTCAAAAGAGCGTTCCTACAGGGAGGAACAAAAATACCAAACTTCAAAAAAGCTAAATTTAGCCAACTAAGAGAGGCCATAGGCCTAACTAACTGGGACAAAGTCCTCAAAAATTAAAATACAGCCACAAAATGGGATATCTTTAAAAGCATCCTAAAATCTCATTGTGAGAGGTATATACCGTATGGGAATAAAAGGTTAAGGAACAAAAAGAAACCAATGTGGATAAACAGAACTGTAAAGAAAGCAATAAATGACAAAAAAAGCATATAAATCACTAAAACAGGAGGGTAGCACGGAAGCACTGAAAAACTATAAGGAAAAAAATAGAACATGTAAAAAACTAATAAAAGCGGCCAAATTAGAGACCGAGAGATTAATTGCCAAAGAGAGTAAAACTAACCCTAAAATGTTCTTCAATTATATAAATGTTAAAAAGTATAAATCTGAAGGTGTCGGCCCTTTAAAGAGTAATGTGGGGGGAGTCGCAGAGAGCGACGAGGAGAAAGCAAAGCTGTTAAATATTTTTTTCTCCAATGTATTCACTGAGGAAAATAAACTGTTAGATGACATGCAGAATGTAAAAATAAATTCCCCATTAAAAGTGTCCTGTCTTACCCAGGAAGAAGTACATCAGCGACTTAAAAAGAGTAAAATAGACAAATTGCCAGGACCGGATGGCATACACCCCCGTATCCTAAGGGAATTAAGTAATGTCATAGCCGGACACTTATTTCTGATATTTGCGGACTCTATACTGACAGGGAATGTCCCACAGGATTGGCGCATGCCAAATGTGGTGCTAATATTCAAAAAGGGTCCAAAAACAGAGCCTGGAAACTATAGGCCGGTAAGTTTAACATCTGTTGTGGGTAAACTGTTTGAAGGTTTTCTGAGAGATACTATCTTAGAGCATCTCAATGGAAATAAGCAAATAACGCCATATCAGCATGGCTTCGTGAGGGATCTAATTTAATCCGTTTCTATGAGGAGGTAAGTTCTAGACTTGACAGCGGCGAATCAATGGATGTCGTATATCTGGACTTCTCCAAAGCATTTGACACTGTACCACACAAAAGGTTAGTATATAAAATGAGAATGCTCGGACTGGGAGAAAACGTCTGTATGTGGGTAAGTAACTGGCTCAGTGATAGAAAACAGAGGGTGGTTATTAACGGTACACACTCAGATTGGGTCATTTTTACTAGTGGGGTACCTCAG
This sequence comes from Bufo bufo, assembly GCF_905171765.1. NCBI lineage: Eukaryota > Metazoa > Chordata > Amphibia > Anura > Bufonidae > Bufo > Bufo bufo. Next base: position 331,459,602 of record NC_053391.1, on the reverse strand, counting down.
GGGTCAGTATTGGGCCTTATTCTCTTCAATATATTTATTAATGATCTTGTAGAAGGCTTGCATAGTAAAGTATAAATTTTCGCAGATGACACTAAACTGTGTAAAGTAATTAACACTGAAGAGGACAGTATACTACTATAGAGGGATCTGGATAGATTGGAGGCTTGGGCAGATAAGTGGCAGATGAGGTTTAACACTGACAAATGTAAAGTTATGCACATGGGAAGGAATAATGCAAGTCACCCATACACACTAAATGGTAAAACACTCGGTAGCACTAACATGGAAAAGGATCTAGGAATTTTAATAAACAGCAAACTAAGCTGTAAAAAACAGTGTCAGGCAGCTGCTGCCAAGGCCAATAAGATAATGGATTGCATCAAAAGGGGCATAGATGCCAGTGATAAGAACATAGTCCTACCACTTTACAAATCGCTAGTCAGACCACACATGGAGTACTGTGTACAGTTCTGGGCTCCTGTGAACAAGGCAGACATAGTAGAGCTGGAGAGGGTACAGAGGAGGGCAACTAAAGTAATAACTGGAATGGGGCAACTACAGTACCCTGAAAGATGAAAATTAGGGTTATTCACTTTAGAAAAAAGACGACTGAGGGGAGATCTAATTACTATGTATAAATATATCTGGGGTCAGTACAGAGATCTCTCCCATCATCTATTTATCCCCAGGACTGTGACTGTGACGAGGGGACATCCTCTGCGTCTGGAGGAAAGAAGGTTTGTACACAAACATAGAAGAGGATTCTTTACGGTAAGAGCAGTGAGACTATGAAACTCTCTGCCTGAGGAGGTGGTGATGGTAAGTTCACTAAAAGAGTTCAAGAGGGGCCTGGATGTATTTCTGGAGTGTAATAATATTACAGGCTATAGCTACTAGAGAGGGGTCGTTGATCCAGGGAGTTATTCTGATTGCCTGATTGGAGTCAGGAAGGAATTTTTATTCCCCTAAAGTGGGGAAAATTGGCTTCTACCTCAGTTTTTTTTTTTGCCTTCCTCTGGATCAACTTGCAGGATAACAGGCCAAACTGGATGGAAAGATGTCTTTTTTCGGCCTTAGGTACTATGTTACTATGTAAATAGTCCCACAACATGGACAGTGACATACCAGATGTATTATTCGAATTTGCGATCTCCATTCATTATTTTTTTTCAATGAGAAATATCGGCAATATAATTTTCGCGTACGCGTACGCGCATGCGCAAATGCACTGTACAGTACCCAAATGCACTATAAAGAAAGTATATTGGTATATAACACCCTGCTTCAATCAGTTTTTTTGGGGGGGCGACTGGTATATCACACCAGTTATAATTATTTTTTCCAGTACCGTTTGTCGCTGTGTGTAGCAGAGGGAAGGCAGCAAAACAGCAAACAAATGCTGCACAACCCAAATGCACTATATAGAAAGTATATTATTGGTAAATAACACCCCGCTTCTATCAGTTTTTTGGGGGGGCGACTGGTATATCACACCAGTTACAATTATTTTTTCCATACCGTTTGCCCCTCTATCTAGCTGCAGTATCACAGCAGAACCGCTCACCACCACTGCTGCACAATACAAATCCACTATAATATGCTTTCTATGTTAGAAAGTATATTATAAGTGTATTACACCCCTATATACTGCACACCTATCGATAGCACACCTATACCAGTCCTTAAAAGGACTTTTGTGGACCTAGTTGATAGCGTTTTTGTCCCTAACAGTCTGTCCCTGCTCCACACAGCAACCTCTCCCTTCACTGACAAAAGACTGAATGTAAAATGGCGGCCAGATGAGGTCTATTTATAAGGTGGGGGGTATGTCCATGTGCTGAAATGTCTCAATTGGCTGTCCTGTACCACCTGATGGATGTGTCATGGGTCAAAGTTCTTCACAATGTAAAAGAATATGGCGGGCGCGAATATCTCCATATGTTCGCATGTTCGGCGAATCGCGAACGCGCAAAGTTCGCAGCGAACCGACCGCCGGGCGAACCACAAGGCCATCTCTAGTCTCTAGCCTTTCTCCAACAATACCCTTGTCAGTACCATACTTTTTTGGCTCACCATTTTTACCAAAATATAGAGGAGAGCCTACAGACCTCAAAAACTTTAGAGGTCAAAGGGTATAGTTCAGCTAGAAATGGTATATAAGCAGAGCAGTCAGAGCCCCTAGTGTTCTGCACTTAGGAAACAGTGCTTGGACGGGGATTTTCTGCCAGACTACCTAAGTGACCAGAAGAAGATGCTGAGATGGGGATACTCTGCCACAGACCCTGGGCATCCAGCCTTTGGCCAGGGTACCAGCCTTCTGAAGAGAGAGGGGGACAGCTAGCTCCGTCCTTTCCTCAGCATCTGCTAGGGACGAGATTGGAGAAGCCAGCCCTTGCCTTGCCGGTATTGTTTTGCACCTGAATTTCTCCAGTAAAGAATAACACTGGTTCACTGCAGACCCTGACTCTCTGGACTTAATTCCAATTAGAGTGCACCACGCCTTACCATCCCTTCCGGAGAGCAGCAACAATTGGTGACACCTCAACGGTGTGCGGGGGACCCAGTATAGCATTGGGGCCACCCCAAACCAGGCCACGATGACATGATCAGTGTTGCGTCTATGGATAGTTTCATGGGGGCTGCCATAAAGATTTTCTGAGGCTGCCATTTTGATCTGTAGTTGGACACAATCAATTAGTGCTGTCATAAATGGTGTGAATTGCCAAAGCCAGCAATGCAGCGACCGAGACTGCAGGGGTGCAATGTGTGAGTGCGGTGGGACGATGGGTGTAATAGTTGTTACTCACAGTTAGCAGCTACCTGGGCCGCTTCCAAATGCAAACACCACATCTGTTCAGTGGCCGGGTTTGGGGTGGCCCCCAACGCTATGCTGGGTCTCCCTGAGACACTATTGTGGTGTTACCAACGTGTTGCTGGTCTCTGGAGGATGGAAAGGCGTGGTGGACCCCAATGGGAATTAGGTCCAGAGGGTCAAGGTCTGCAGTGAACAAGTATGCTACTTTACTGGAGGAACTCAAGTGCAAACCAACACAGCCAAGGCACTGGGCTGGCTTCTCCAGTCTCCTCCCGGGCAGAAGAAGGGTTTGATGCTAAGCAAAAGCCTGAGCTAGCTGTCCTTCTCTCTCTCAGAAAGCTGGTACCCTGGCCAAAAGTTGGAGGCCCACAGTATGTGGCTTAGTAGTCTGGCTGGCTCCTTGGTCAAGTGAATAGAGAAAATCTGCATGAAATCCGATCAGGAAAAATAAAATAGGGTGCGTATTTTAAAATCTGTAAGAAAAAAATCTGCATTGTGTACAGTACATGAGAATTACATAGAAAACAATGTACATTACCTACAGTGCGGATTTTCCACATGCAAATCCGCACGCAATCCTGATCGTGTGCATTTAGCCTTAGGCTGCCTGCACACATTGTGGATTATGCGCAGATTTTCCATGTGGCTTTTTATGCTGAAAAGTCACAGCGTAATACAGTCCCAGAAAACTGAATGACATTTTCAAATCGGGAGCATGTTATTTATTTCTGCAGATTTTTCATGCAGATTTAATGCACACATGTGGATTTTGGTTCAGATTTGGTGCAGAAACGCAGAGAAATCCACACACAAATTGTGTTTGACAACCCTCAACCATGTGCAGGTATCCTTAAAGATACAGGTGAAACCCTTGACAAAGTGTCTGTAAATGCTGCAGCTGGAAATTACTTAAATGTTGGGTTGACTGCATATGTATGGCTTTTTCAGTATTTTGTGGTCCGCAAAAATTAGGGATGAGATCCGTGTGCATTCCGTCTTTTGCGGAACGGAACAGCTGGCCCCTGATAGAAAAGTACTATCCTTGTCTGTTATGCGGACAATAATAGAACATGTTCTATCTTTGAACGGAACGGAAAAATTGAAATACGGAAAGGCATACGGAGTACCTTTTGGTTTTTTTGCGGATCCATTGAAATGAATGGTTCTGTATACAGAACGCAAAAAAAAAACGGAACGGAAATGGGAAAAAAAAGGTTTGTGTGCATGAGCTCTTAGTGAAAGTAAAGTTTGCAATAATGAACTACAAAACTAAACTGAAAATCAGCAGTATTTAAAATCATCTAGCCAATGACACAATTTTCCTTTATCATGACAAATTTAGGGGGGAAAAACTGACAAACTCCATTAAAATGGAAAGTGTGAACATAATCTTAATATAATGACCAACAAAAACTAAACAAGTTCTTTTTTTTCTTTACGAAAGCTAAAAATGAATGCTGCAACCAAAAAGCAAACTAAAATGTCAAACTTCTGCAAATATAATATCTACCAGCAGAGGGCAATGTTGAACTAATGGTTGATTTCTATATTAGTGTACAATTCTGCAACATAAGTTACAAGTATACCAGTAATTGTTTACAAAGTTCTTATTACATCAGATGAAATGTAATTTTATGTATGGAATATACTTTGCACAGTAGGATATGAGATAGCAATTAGCAAGCAAATCTTTCAATAACTTGTTTCCTTCCACAGGTTCTAACAGAATAGGAAATCCCTGATTGCATCATACAGTTTATCATAATGTAGCCAGGAAACTGGATGGCAACAGGACATACGTAGCCAAAAAAGTTTATCCCGGGGCAGGACTATTTTAACATTTTGGAGTGCCCTAAAGCAGATATATTGCATTATTTTAGCTACAACAAAAGATGAGTGCAGTTACAGGGATCACATAAAATTGTCATTGCCTATAGCCATTATGAATGGTTATTTGAAACGTCCCTAAGCAATGACTGCTAGTATTCATTCAAATATGAGTTGTAGACATAGGACAATCTCTTTAGGATATACAGTAGTTCCACACCAACAAGAAGTACGGACAGATGCAGTGAAATGGTCGTGTCCTTGTTCTTCCAATAATCCTATTAAAATTCAGCAGAAGGATTTGAGCACACATAGAAGCTTACACTGTATAAAAGCTGAGTCCTGTGAGAAGAAGGCAAACATTTCCAGTAAATAGAAGCCTTCTCCAAGGGTACTCAATCTCCTCAGGGTATGGCCACATGGCACCTTCAATACTGCACGGCAGCGCGACCATTAAGAATCCAGACCGCCTACACAGTGCAGCTACTGCCTGTTTGGCTGCATGGCCGTACCCGTTAGCATGGAGACTTTTGGACAGTTGTTCTTGGTTAAAAGTATGTAAAATCATACAATCTGTACAAAATAATGAAAGCGATTTTTGTAGTTCCACTTATTGTTAGCTACGATATAAGTCAATGGGGTAGATTTTTTAATTATATTTATTACTACTAGCAGAAGGACCCGGCTTTGCACGGATATATTTCATCTATTTCATTTAATATTTGAGTATGTCATTAAAAGACAGTATCCCTCTTAACAGTGACCTCTACAGCACCCCGCCCCTTAACACTGACCTCCATAGCGGACCGACCCCTTAACTGTGACCTCCACAGTTACCTGTCCCCTTAACAGAGACCTCCACAGTGCCCGCCCCCTTATCAGTGACCTCCACAGTAGCCCGCCCCTTTAACAGTGACCTCAACAGCATCCCGTCCACTTAACAGTGACCTCCACAGCAGCCTGCCCCTTTAACAGTGACCTCAACAGCAGCCGCACCTTTATTAGTGACCTCCACAGTACCCCATCCCCTTAACAGTGGCCTCTACAGCAATCTGCTCCTTAACACTGACCTCCATAGCGGACCATCGCCTTAAGGCCTCTTTCACCCTGGCGTGTGCGCCCCGTTGCCGTATTGCGGAACCGCATTTGCGGATCCGCAATACACGGGTGCCGTTCCGTGTATTCACTTGAAAGGTACGCAAATCCGGAGATGCGGATGGTGCCAAAACGGAACCACTGAACGGAACCCTACGGAAGCACTACGGAGTGCTTACGTGGGGTTTCGTCCCTTACTTCCGTTCCGCAAAAAGATAGAACATGTCCTATCTTTTTGCGGAAAGGCCGGATCGCAGACCTATTCAAGTGAATGGGTCCGCGATCCGCTGCGGCTGCCCCACGGACTGTGCTCGTGTATTGCGGCCCGCATTTTTTGGGCTGCAATACAGCAACGGGGCGAACACGCCAGTGTGAAAAAGGCTTAACTGTGACCTCCACAGCAGCCTTCCCCTAGGTTGTCCAGAGGTCCGGACGTTTTAGGCCGGACGTCCAGCTTTCAGACTCCCTGTCCTCCGTCCGGCGCAGGGCCTGGACGGACAAAGGGATGTGCTTTTGAACAGCTCACTCTCAGACAGCAGCACTGTGCTGTCTGAGCATGAGCTGCAGGGAGAAAGTCACCCTCCCTCAATTCCCTGCAGATGACAGAAGTAGATTTTTACCTTCATTTTTTCAAATCCCGTCTGCTGTGGTGTGGGAGGGAGCGTAGCTTAGCTGGACCTGGGGGCGGGGTCCGTATTTTGAGGGTGGCCTAAATGGCGACCCTACCTGCCCCTGAACTGTGACCTCCACAGCACTCCGCTCCCTTAACAGTGTCATCCACAGTGCCCTGCCCCTTTAAAGCTGACCTACAGCAGTGATGAAAAATGACTGGGTTGTTATGGAAACCTGGTGTAAAACTGTGTGTATGTGGAGACTAAGGGACTGTGAGCTTCTATTGGCTGATAAGGGTCATGTGACCAGGCTTCTATTGGCTAATGTATTTTTTGGCAATATCTCATGCAGGGATGTCCTTTTGAACAGCTCACTCTCAGACAGCAGCACTGTGCAGTCTGAGCGTGAGCTGCAGGGAGAAAGTCACCCTACCTCCCACCCCGGAAGTTGACAGAAGTTGATTTTTACCATCATTTTTTCAATGCCTGTCAGCTGCGGAGTGGGAGGGGCGTGGCCTAACCGAATTGGGGGCGTGGCTTTGAGGGACCTGGGGTGGGGTTTTTAAGTCTGTCTTTTGAGGGTGGCCTGAATGGCCACCCGACCTGCCCCCTGACTGTCACCTCCACAGCACTCTGCTCCCTTAACAGTGTCCTCCACAGCTCCCTGCCCCTTTAAAGCTGACCTGCAGCAGTGAAGAAAAATGGCTGGGTTGTTATGGAAACCTGGTGTAAAACTGTGTGGATGTGGAGACTAAGGGCCTGCGAGCTTCTATTTGCTGATAAGGGACATGTGACCGTGTGTATGGCAGTTGGGATATAAAGAGAAAGACCTGCAGGCTTCTATTGGCTAATGTAGGTCATGTGATGTGCCATATTTGCATTTTTTGGGAATATCTTAGGAACGGTATGTGCTAGAGAGCTGTGACCCCTACAAGATTTCTTTCCAGGTAGCAAGGGATGTGTATACCAAGTTTCGTTGAAATCTATGTTGCGTTTTTGAGTGATCGTGGAACATACATACATACATACATACTGTGGGGATTTGCTCTGGTAGACAGGCTAGCGGACACAGTATAGAGGCAATGACAAAGTCTTTAAATAGTCTTTAAAACAGTTCAGTGTTTTATTCACACATAAGAAAATACAAAAAGCGTCATTTTGCAGTCTAGGTCCACAGAACAAAAACCTTTACCTGGTTTGCAGTTTCTCCACCTGTGGTCCACAGCAGGCTTTAGGGGCCAGTTTCTCAGCATGTGGCTCCCAGCCCTTTTGCACGGCACAAGTTTTCAGATCCCAAAACACGCAGGGACTGACATCGCTCCACTATCAGAGAGGAGTAATCCACACACAGCTGAGACTGCTGGCTGGGTTTGATATAGGCCAGTAAAGTCTCGGCCTGGAGCGTGGGGAGAAGCCACCCACCCAGCACTTTGGCTACTCCCAATAAGAGCCGGCCCGGATCAGCTTACAACCATACTAAAATAGCAACGTGTCAACCAGCACTAGCTGCCACTGACACTTGAAAATACCGGCTCTTACTTCACCGAGGCCAGGAACCTCGGTGACACATACCTTCTGTCAATGACAGACTCTTGTGCCTTCCTACAATACATACATACGTCCTTCTTTATATATATAGATAGATTGTCTAAGTGCACATAAGTTTCCAAGTGTACACCGCCAGAACAGTGATTGGCTTCAGCGGTGAAAACAACCAGCAGAAGGAATAGTGGAGGAGCGCCACAAGGACCAGCACCGGAGTAAGGGGTGAGTATGTGATGTTTTTTCATTTTAAGAAATAATAGGGGTTGTCCAAGATTTTTAATTATCTCGGACAACCACTTTAAGTACCAACCCTATTTAGCGTTAGGGCCGACAGGAATGTTTTCATTTATGCATTACTGCATTCATATTTTTCCGTTGATCTAGCCATACGAGGGCTTGTTTTTTTTTGACCGGAAAACCGGATCCGGCGATGCGGTAATTTTCGGAACACTTGGTACCGAATTCGGCATTAATACATTTCAATAGAAAGTGCGGCAGTGTTCCAGGATTTTGTCCGGAAAAAAAAACTCAGCATGCTGCGGTATTTTGTCCGATCAAATACCGTACAAGGGACGAAACGGAAGACATCCTGATGCATACTGAACGGATTGCTGTCCATTCAGAATGCATTGGGACAAAACTGATGTTTTTTTTCCCGGTATCGAGACCCTTTAACCGGATTTCAATACCGGAAAAGAATAACACTAGTGTGAAAGCACCCTTACTTGTATTCCTCTTTTTTGATTGAAGGTCTTTTTCAGATCGGATTATTATTTTTATCAACATTGAATTTGTTCTGAAAATCCTATGCTTCTAATTTTTTTATCAATTTCTTATGGTTTTCAGGATCTCTGCTTGCTGTTATCCAATGGCAACCTTCATTGCCTACTTCCAGTTGATAAAAATCTTTCCTGGTCATGTGATAATCGCACAGGTTCTCGGCTGATTGCTAATCACATGACCATGGACAGTTTTTTTTTCCCTTTGAGCAAGCAATGAAGGTTTCTATTTGATGACAGAAAGCAGGGATTTCTTAATAGAACGTGGGAATGATACAGAAAGCATAGAGAAAAATACTAATTTACTCTAGCGTTTTCATTATGCTATCATTTCCTTGCTATGATTAGAGATGGCCTCGCAGTTCGCCCGGTGGTCGTTTCGCGGCGAACTTTACGCGTTCGCGGTTCGCCGAACATGCGAACATATGGCGATGTCCGCCGGAGCCATATTCTTTTGCATTGCACCGAACTTTGACTCATGACACATGCATCAGGTGGGACAGGACATCCAATTGAGAATTTTCAGCACATGAACACACCCGCACCCTATAACAGAACCCGATCTGGCAGCCATTTTACATTCTGTTTTTTGCCAGTGTAGGGAGAGGTTGCTTTGTGGAGCAGGGGCAGGCTGTTAGGGACCCCAAACGCTTGCTAATAGGGCCACAAAAGTCCTTTTAAGGACTGGTATAGGTGTGCTATCGATAGGCGTGATATAATGAAGGGTGTGATATACTTATAATATACTTTCTAACATAGAAAGTATATTATAGTGCATTTGTATTGTGCAACAGTTGTGTGCTGTTCTGATGCGATACCGCAGCTATATAGAGGGACAAAGGCTATTGGAACAACTAATTGCAACAGTTGTGATATGCCTGTTGCCCCCAAAAAAACTGATTGAGGGGTGTGATATACCTTCTTCCACAAAATACTGATTGAGGGGTGCGATATACCTGTTGCCCCAAATAAACAGGGTGCTGTGATATAACTGTTGTGGCAAAAAAATAATTGAGGGCTGTGATATACCTGCTTCCACAAAATACTGATTAAGGGGTTTGATATACCTGCTTCCACCAAATATTGATTGAGGGGTGCGATATACCTGCTTCCACAAAATACTGGTTAAGGGGTTCGATATACCTGTTTCCACTAAATATTGATTGAGGGGTCTGATATACCTGCTTCCACAAAATACTGGTTAAGGGGTTCGATATACCTGTTTCCACTAAATATTGATTGAGGGGTGCGATATACCTGCTTCCACAAAATACTGATTAAGGGGTTTGATATACCTGTTTCCACCAAATATTGATTGAGGCCTGCGTGATACCTGCTTTCACAAAACACAGATTAAGCGGTTCGATATACCTGTTTCTAGTGATGGACGAACATCGGCCGGAACGATGCGCGAACGCGATCAAATGTTCGTGAACCGCAAGTTCACGGCGGGCCTTATTCACTATAATGGCAGGCGAACCTCAAAAACCTTCAGGTCATATTTGCAGCCACCAAATATTTGCAAGAAGTGCATAAATGGTCCCACAACATGGACAGTGACATACCAGAGGGGGATCAATGGCAAAAATTCCCACAAAAAATATGTATTTTAATCAGGGGCCATTTTATGCGTCTTAAAGGTAAACTCTCAAAAATGTCCCCGATAGAAATTTTTTATTTTAGGCCAAGGAAGTACAAGCCCCAAAAATTATTCATACACCAGACAGAAAACATCAAGTGATTATGTGGCTGGAGGTATATTAGACGGTCATTGGATATCAATTTTACTGGAGGCCAGTACAAATACATGTCAAATACATATGTTTAAAAGAAAAAAATATATAAAATTGGATTAAAAACATGGCTAACGAACCCACCCCCCCTCTTGAAAAACCCCCAAATGATAATAGTTGAAATTCGATAATACGTGGTCGTCACAGGTGTTGAATTCCTCCAAGGTCCCAAACATTAAGCATTCACCGGACAGAAAATGCCTTTTATGCTGCTGTATTTACATAAGACAGGGACCATTATTTGTTATGGGTGGTGGCGGATATGTGTGGGCTGGCATGAGGAAATTCAATTAAACGTGGTCGTCACAGGTGTTAAATTCCTCCGAGATCCATGCCTTATTCATTTTTAGTGAGCTAGGCGAGTTCGCTTATCGTTCACGATGCCCCGTGCTGCGCTGAACATCCTTTCGGACAGGACACTCGACAAGGGGCAAGCCAAGAGTTCCATGGCAAATTGTGCCAGTTCTGGCCACAGGTCAAGCCTGCACACCCAGTAGTCAAGGGGTTCTTTGCTTCTTAGGGCGTCCATATCGGCCGATAACCCAATGTAGTCGGACACCTGTCGATCTAGGTGTTCCATGAGGCTGGATCCAGAGGGCGGCTGTGGATGAATTGGCTGCAAGAATGATCTCATATCCGAAGTGACCAACACATCTTCAAACCACCCTCTTCTTGCATGTGCTGTAGGATTGGTACATTACTCGCAAATGTTTCTCTGTGGGTGGAAATTCCTCTGCCAGAGCCCGCAACAGCAGAGTGCAGCATCTCTCGCAGCAAGGCCTGGAAATGCTGCATTCTGACAGCCCTCTGTGATGCTGGTAACATGTCCGCCATTTTGTGTTTGTACCGGGGTTCTAAGTACGTTGCCACCCAGTACCGGTCCATGCTCTTTATGCTTTTTATACGGGGGTCCCTCTTCAAACACTGGAGCATGAAGGCCCCCATTTGCACTAAATTGGAAGCGGTGGAGCAGCCTGGCTCATGCTCAGGAGAATGTCGTCCTCAGTCTCCTCCCCCCATCCACGGACAACACCAGGGATCCCAGAAAAGTTTAAAGCCTGCTCTTCTTGCTCCTCCTCCTCTCCCCAGGCATCATCCTCCTCTGACTCCTCTTCAGACTTCTGTTGACTTGTCTCAGATGGAGTAGCCCCCCCCCTGGGAATTCATTCAGCATTGCGACTTCCTCATCTTCTTGCTCCTGCTCCTCGACAGTTTGATCAATGACACGACGCAATGTAAGCTCCAGAAAGAAGGCGTAAGGCACGATGTCACCGATGGTGCCCTGGCTGCGACTGACCAGTTTGGTGATCTCATCAAATGGCCGCAGAAGTCTACATGTGTTGCGCATGAGCAGCCACTGGCACGGTGAAAAAAAACCAAGCTCCCCAGAACCTGTCCTGCCGCAGAGTTCGTACAGGTAGTCGTTAACGGCACATTTCTGCTGGAGCAGCCTATCAAGCATATACAAGGTGGAGTTCCAGCGTGTCGGGCAGTCACAAATCAGACGTCTGACGGGCAAGTGGTGTCGCCACTGAACGTCAGCAAGGCGAGCCATGGCCGTGTAAGATCTTCTAAAATGAGCCAGAGATTTTCCTGGCGTGCCGCAAAACGTCTTGGACCCTGGGGTATTTGGCAACGAATCGCTGCACAACTAAGTTCAGGACGTGTGCCATGCATGAGTCATTTTGCCCTGTTTCAGCGCGCTCAGCAGATTGGCACCGTTGTCGCACACAACTTTACCAACTGTCAAATTGAGCGGGGTTAGACACTGATGGGCCTGTGACCGCAGAGCTGAAAGGAGTGCAGGACCGGTGTGGCTCTTGGCTTCCAGGCACAACAGCCGCAGCACAGCATGGCAACGTCTCACTAGGCTCGTCGAATAGGTTCTGGGGATTTTGGGGGGTGCAGCGGAAGAGGCGGTAGCAGTGGAAAAGGAGGAGTCAGCCGAGGAGGAGACGGAGGATGGAGTAGGAGGAGGAGAAGAAGAGGCAGGCCTGCATGCAATTAGTGGCGGTAACACCAAATCCACACGGGTGCTACAGGTTACATGCTTAACGGCCGTCAGTAGATACACCCAGTGAGCAGTAAAAGTTATGTACCTTCCCTGCCCATGTTTGCTAGACCACGTGTCTGTGGTCAGATGTATCTTCGACACTGTGTGCCAGAGATGCATTCACTTGCCGCTGAATATGGCCATATAGCTCTGGGATGCCATTCTGGGAGAAATATTTCCTTCCGGGGACTTTCTATTGCGGTGTGCCAATGGCCACAAATTTTCTAAAGGCCTCCGAGTCCACCAGTTTATATGGCAGTAGTTGGCGGGCTAGCAGTCTTGATAAGCCGGCGGTCAGCCATTGGGCAAGAGGGTTATCCGGCGTCATTAACTTTTTACGCTCGAACATTTGGGCCATGGAAGCTTGCCTTTTGCCAGATGAACGCGACGACAGCAAGGTGGAAGGTGGAGTGGAGGACAAATGGGAGGAGAGGAGAAGGAGAAGAGGCAGGTCGTGGAGCGCTGGGAGTGTGGCTTTGTGGGTTCTGACGGTCTTGCTCCCACTGGGCTCGGTGATGGGAGGCCAGGTGCCCTCTTAAGGCGGTCGTCCATAGGTGAGTGTTGGGCTTACCGCGACTTATGCGTTGATAGCACAGGCTGCAGATGGCAACACTATTGTCAGCAACTGACACGTTAAAAAAAGCCCACACTGCGGAGCCATGTGTCGGTGTCCTGGGAGCGCCAGATGTGATCGTGCATGGTGGATGGCTCACTCCAAATACATTTGCAATCTGCTTTTTGCCTCCTGTTCACTGCGAGTTCTGCCTGCTTCTTCTCCTTCTCCTCCCTATCTGCTGCTCCGTCTCTCACTCTGAACTTGTAGCTGGCCAGCTAAGACCTGCCCTGGGTTGCTAATATAGCTTATATGTGTATATAGCCAGACCTGACAATGACATATATACAGTTCCTATGTTTATGTGTTAAAGACAAAATTAGAGTTATTTACTGTGACATCATGTTTTGGATGTCATATAACTGTTATATTTTGTGTTCACAGAAGCAGAAAAGATATTATGCCTTTAAGATTCATTTTATAGTGTAAGGTAAGCTTAGTGACTGAAAACAACAGAAAGCATAGTGTTAATCTGTTGTTGCTGGGCAGAAGTCTAGACCAATCACAGCCAGCTTCTCACAGCCTGTCTGTCTGGGAATTCCCCTAGCAGGAGCTTCCAGAATCATTATTCACCAGAGACAGGTACTGAAGAGACATTTAATCCACTGAGAGCTGTGTTTTTATGGAAGCAGGAGAGGCCAAAATAGGTATTTAAAACAGTTATATAATGTTCCTGTTGTTAGTATTTTGATTGGAACTGTATATTGAACCAGTTATATATGTGTTTACTTACAGTTCCACCAATTGCAAATTCTTCTAATACCACAATGCAAAAGGCGCTTCATAGTGGAACTATTCCCCTCAGAGGGCGAAGTGATAGCGCTCCTTAACTTGCACAGTAAAGGGCGCATTAGAGCAGCGGAGCGCCAGCATATACTGCTGCGCAGCAACTGATCCCTGAGTGACCAAGCAAAGACACCTCAGAGGAGCTACCATAAAGGCCATAGAAGGTGTGCATTAGTCAAACTGCAGATTTAGTAAAGCTCATGAGAGAACTATCATCTGCAGCAAACTATGATGAAGTTAAAGCAAGAAGTAGAATAAACAAGCTTTTTATGAGAGACTATGCTAGGTCCTTAGGGGGAACCACAATCTCAAGTGTGACTTCCTTTGCTAGCAGAAGTGCCACCCACATATCAGAGTCCTCAAATATTTTAGCCAAAATAAAGGAATTAGCTGAATAACTTGCTGTCAAGAAAGCAGAAATTGAGATGGAAGCTGCCATCGAGGCGCAGCGTCAACTTGCTGAAAAGCAAGCTGAAAAGGATGCACAACGCCATCAGATGGAGGCTGAAATGGATGCACAACGCCATCAGATGGAAGCTGAAATGGAGGCACAGCGCCACCAAATGGAAACTGAAATGGAGGCACAGCGCCATCAAGTGAAAGCTGAATTCAAAAGTCTGGAAAAGCAGAAAGAAGTTAAGATCATAGAAGCCAGACTCAGAGTACATGAGGAGGATATGAGTCAGAGTAGTCATAGATTCAAATCTGTACTAAGTGAAGAAAAAGACTCCTACTTTCCTTCATATGCCCAGGAGAATGGAAGGAAATCTCCAGCATGTAGTGAATAAATAAGTTATTATCCTTCCATCCCTGCTCATAAAAACAAAGAGAGGCCTAGTCCAGTGTTAGGAAAAAGGTGTGTGAATTTACCCTCTATCTCTACCGGAAAAGATGAAGAAAAGGACTCACCTAATTCAGAACTAAGTGAGAAAATAGAATCGGATGATTCTATTCCTAGTGGCCACGGCAATGCTCAGGAGAGTGTTACAACCATTGTCCCAGCATGACCACAGAGAACAGTCCTAGCTAGACTTCACGTTCCGGAACCTACTGTATTTTTAGGGGACGTACTGAAGTTCATAGACTGGGAGGCAAGTTTTGAAATGATCATTGAACATTATTGCTTCAGTCCAGTTGACAAGTTATTCTACCTTCAGAGATATGTTGGTGGAGAAGCCAAGGAAGTTCTTGAAGGTAACTTCTATAGAAAAGACAAAGAAGCCTACAAACAAGCTTGGAAAAAATTGAATGCAAGATATGGTCATCCTTTCTTAGTACAAAGAGCCTTTAGAGAGAAACTGAATAACTGGCCTAAAATAGGTCCCAAAGAACACTTCAGACTCCAAAAGTATGGTGACTTCCTGCAAGCATACAGCAATGCCATCCCACATGTTCAAGGACTGGAAGTACTGAACCACTATCTAGAAAACTACAGGATGCTAACTAAGCTACCTGAAGAAGTGGCTTCTAGATGGAATCACTATGTGACTAAACAGTTAGATCTAGGTAAGAACTTCCCAAATTTTAAAAAGTTCTCTGAGTTTGTCAATGAGGAAGCATGGATAGCATGTAATCCAGTAACATCATCTTATGTCTTAAAATCCTTAGAAGAAAGGCCTGCAAAGAGATAAGACGTGCAAGAGCAACTAGCTTTGCAACCAACACAGCAGCTAAAGGTCCAGATACCTACGAGAGCAAGTTCAAAGTCACTACTGGGATCAGTAGAGAGACAGAACCGATAAATCTTCAGACTACCTTCAAGTGTATGTTCTGTGGAGAGAACCACTCCATACATAAGTGCCAACAATTGAAGGAGAAGTTCCAAGAAAAAAAGAATAAATTTGTGCTGGATAACCAACTGTGTTTCGGATGCCTAAGAAAAGGCCATGTTACTAAGGAGTGTAAGAAAAAGGCCACATGCAGCGTTTGCAAAGTACGCCATCCTACACCACTACATGAAGAACGTCCAAAGAAAGATAAATCCTCAATACCTAAAGATACTAAGGAAGAAAATAAAGTATCGGTATTCTCTTGCAGAGTGAGGGAAGGAGAAAGCAATGGCACATCAATGGTTGTACCAGTGTGCATATTAAATCCTAAAAAGAGGAACAAGAAGGTATATGCCTATGCGCTACTGGATGCCCAGAGTGATGTCACCTTCATTGATCAGGAAATCTGCAACAAATCACAGGTGGCTACAGAACCAGTGACGCTCAAACTCACCACAATGACGTGGAGAGACACATTAGTGAACAGTCAAAGGGTCAAAGGACTGAGAGTTAGAGGACTTCATTTAAACTGCACATTAGATCTACCTCCAGCTTATACAAAAGACGATATACCTCTAGATCGAGATCGCATACCTACCTGTGAAACAGCCAATAAATGGTAGCACCTATCTGTCATATCTCATGAAATGTCCCCGCTGAAGGAGTTTGGTGTTGGACTGTTGAAAGGCTATGATTGTTCTGAAGCCTTGGTACCACGAAAGGTAATCACAGGAGGAAAGGTTTAACCCTATGCTGTTCAAACGGATCTAGGATGGGGTGTTGTTGGAAGAAAACAGCAGATCACAAACTCAAGACAGGTGACAGGATTGTGTCATCGAATATCTGTCCAACAGTTACAAACTAAGTCCAGCAAAAGTAATCAAGAAATATGAATTCGACTTTGCAGATATAAGTTCTAAAGAAAAGAGTGTATCCCAAGAAGACATAAAGTTCGTACACACTCTAGAAGAAAATATTCAGCAGAATCAACAAGGTCATCTTGAAATGCCCTTACCTATTAGAGAACGATCTCGTCTGCCAAATAACAGAAATCTTGCCCTAGCAAGATTGAAATGTTTGAAGAAAAAGATGGGAAGAGATCCCAAATTCAAGCAGGAATATTTGAAATTCATGGAAGGCATCATCGAAGAAGGACATGCAGAGAAAGTTAATAACCAACCTAAAGAAGGAGAAGTGTGGTACATCCCACATCAAGGCATTTACCACTCAAAGAAACCAGATAAGATTAGAGTACTATTTGATTGCTCAGCAAAGTACAATGTTGTTGCATTGAACGATCATCTACTAAAAGATCTTACAAACACTCTGCCTGGAGTACTCTGTGGAGTACTCTCTCCGCTCTCCGCTTCACTTTTCTTCTGAGCTCCGGCGCTCCCCCTGCAGGCCGCACATCGCGCTGCTGGCTGTGGGAGGAGCACTGAAAACCCAGAAATCGGCCTCCAGCACAGCCAGCAGCACGAAGTGAGAGTGGGAGCGCGTCATCAGGGAAGAAGGTATGTGTTTTTAGTTTTGTGTTTTTTATAAAGCTGCAGACTGGAGGCAAAAGGGGGACAACAACAAGAGTTGGGCATTTTTACTGAGGGGTCACCTAATCTGCCATAACTACTTTGAGGGGGCACCTATTCTGGCTTAACTACTGTGAGGGGGTACAAAGTGGGCATTACTACTGTGAGGGGGCACATATGTGGGCATAGCTACTATGAGGGGGCACACATATCTGGGCATAACTACTATGAGGGGGGCACATAACTGGGCATAACTACTGTGGGTTGGCACATAATCTGGCATAACTACTGTGAGGGGGCACATAATCTGGTATAACTACTGTAAGGGGGCACATAATCTGGCATAACTACTGTGAGGGGGCACATAACTGGGCATAACTACTGTAAGGGGGCACATAACTGGACATAACTACTGTGAGGGGGCACATATCTGGGCATTACTACTGTCAGGAGACACATATCTGGGCATTACTACTGTGAGGGGGCACATATCTGGGCATTACTACTGTGAGGGAGCACATATCTGGGCATATCTACTGTGAGAGGGGCACATATCTGGGCATAACTACTGTGAGGGGGGAACATATCTTGTATAACTACTGTGAGGGGACACATATCTGGGCATAACTACAGTGAAGGGGCACAAAGGTGGGCATAACTACTGTGACGGGAACAAAGGTGGGCATAACTGCTGTGAGGGGCCACAAGGAGGACATAACTATTGTGAAGGGGCCACATGGTGGGCTTCAATACTTTGAGGGGCCACAATGTGGGCATTAGTACTGTGTGGTAGCACTTAGGGGGAATTGTCCTAGATTACCCTGCTATACATTGGCATGGCTCAGTCTTACAGGCCAGCACAGCGCCCCCTGCTGGTGATTTCACAGGGGCAGTCACCATCCCTTCCTTATGTGATTATTCTTTTTTTCTCTATCACCACAGGGACCTTGTTCTGGATCCAGTGGACGTCACGCCAACGACACCCTGGATGAGGTAGAACCAGATTTTATTAGTTAGTACTGGGTGAGTGTAGCCATGCATTAGGCTTAGTGTAAAAAAAAAAAATTGCCACCTCTTTGTATAAATTGGGAGGGAGGGGGCCAATCCAAAGTTTGCATCGGGGCATATAACACTCTAGTTACTCCACTGGATAGATAGCTAGATAGACATTCAGATTGTCTCTGGCACTTTTAATACTTTTATATATAAAAATTCTTCTTATCTATTGGATTAGTGATCTAGTACAAGATTGTCTGACATCTGTTATGCTGACCCCCCAACTAAGTTATGACACGGTGGAAGTCGTGTCTAACCTTGTAGGGATCCATGATATGTGGATTTAGCTTTCCGCTCTTTGTCCTCTAATATTTATTCATATTTCTTTAATTAATTGGATGGTGAGACATACATATCTTTCCTATATATTTTACATGTAGTGATCTGTGGCTAGCTGGACGCATCGCGAACATCGGGCAGCCCATTGCGCTCATCTGTGACCTCCGATCACGTGATTGTGGTGCTAGGTATCCGCTTGCGTGTCACGATGCGTTCCAGGAATGATTTGACGGCGCAATCATGTGACTTTTTGTCACGTGAGCACGGAGTGAGTGCCATCTTCATTATTAGTTCTTAGGCATGTGCAGTCTGTAATTTAATGCGCCAATTACACATGTTGGATCCATGCTGGTCAGTACTTCCTCTTATCCATACTATAAGGATTTTAATTGTGCACTTGATTGTTCACATCTGTTGTTGTAATTTTAATCATTGACAATTATGGGAATATTATGAATTTTGGGAGAATGCACATTTATTAATATTTATGTTTTTGATAAGTGAATTATGGAACTCTATACACACATTGGTGTTATGAAATGTATTTTTATTTCTAATCATGTATTTGACTAGTTTTATTTATTGATTGTTCTTGATTATCAATCTACTGTGAGGGTGGATATATATCTGATTGGGGCACCATATATCTTTGTCACTGCTTGAGAAAGGTCCCATTGAGAGGACTGAAACGTCGCTATCTGGTGAATAAATGCACAATTTTCTTTTGGAAGTGCCGTGGAATTCATTTTTAGATAGATAGATAAATAATAGATAGATAGAGACATAAAAAAATGAGAGTTGGGCAGCACAGCAGTCTCTTATGTATGAATGGAGTGCCAGCAGCTGAGGAGGCGATCAATATGCTTCTTATAGTGGAATTAATGATGGGCTGTTTTAGATATTTACTGGTTGAGATTAACTGGATGAGATTGCGACCTAGGCTTCATTCTAGCGCCCAATGTTCTGTGGGTATTTATGCTATTTAACTATAGGTTGATTTATGTATAACATCGGTTAGAAAACTAGGGATCGATCAGTGGTGATACATGTCCGAACTAATAGTATATGTGATATACAGGCATTGCCCCTGTAATCAGGGAGATATTACTTCACATTGTCTGGTTGGACATCCAGAAATGGCTGTCCATGTACAGTGGAGGAGGTCCGGCGTGTTGCCGTGTGTTACTACCACATGACATACACCTTGGA
The DNA here is from genome assembly GCF_905171765.1 of Bufo bufo. Taxonomy (NCBI): domain Eukaryota; kingdom Metazoa; phylum Chordata; class Amphibia; order Anura; family Bufonidae; genus Bufo; species Bufo bufo. Next base: position 331,439,846 of record NC_053391.1, on the reverse strand, counting down.
GTCTCCATATGACTAGGGGACATAATGCCATGAGTGGTGTATAGCACACTCAGGATTGATATATAACTTACCAATATACTGTTTGGTTGATCTAGCACAGATCCACTACACTATTTGGAGAGATACTGAGTGTCGAGTTTGGACACAGTGTTTCAACAAATGATTTGGACTTTCTAGATGCGGTACTTCCGCCATTTTATTTATTGACTTTCTTACATAGGACCTGTGATTAGGACTGTGAATGATATCACATACACTGTATCGACCCTTTGTGATCTCTGAGTGTTCTAGTTACTTTTACCCACAGGATTCTGAACCTTGTTTGCATTGGGGGCGCTCCTTGAGCCGTAGTTCGCGACTCACGTGCACAATGTGTACAGCACGTGATTGGCTTCTGGATCTCTATGGTGAGGCTTGCGGTTCATTCCTTGATAGTGGTGGAAAGCAACACATACCACATTGTGCATTCTCGCGAGACCATCAATGAAGCCACGTGATAACAGAATCCAGATCACGTGATCGGATACGCGATCATGTGTTCTGAAAGTTTCAACAGGTCCTTTGAAATCAACACACCGACATCCATGTGGACCACATCCCCCGCTTTCTCTAGGACCTTCCTCCCTTGGAAGTTTTTATTATACACCTGCACTAAGGTATTTTGAAGATTATCACTGCACATATGAAGTAGATTATAATTATGCTAATTATGTATGAATATATGAATTTATGATTGCTGCTTGCTTATAAATGATGCTCAATCACTTTGCACTGATGTCACTTTATTGAGTAAATTGTAATACTGATTACGTAGTGTGGATACATGATGTTATATATGATATTTGGATATTTTTGATAATTTATTGGATCAATTAGGACAATCAATGTTTGATTATGTGAACCTGTATAAATATGCACATTACACTACCATGTTTTGTCACTGCTTGAGAAAGATCCCAGGGAGTGGATCGAAACGTTGCGTGTCTGGTGAATAAAGCCGTCATATTTATTTTTACGCATTAGATGTGCCATGGAATTTCTTCATTAAAGATAGAGACATAGATAGATAGATAGATAGATAGATAGATAGATAGATAGATAGATAGATATAGACATAGATAGAGATAGCCAGAAATGGTTCCAAAAGAGAAGCAATGGTGGGAATTTAAACATTTGAATAAGGCATATGACTGAAGTTTGGGTCAGAGTCCAATTTGTATTTTTTATGGATTTCACTATGGATTGAGGACAAGAATAGGCATTTCTGCAGTTGGAAGTAAGAAAATTGCAGAATGCACACAGCTGGTATTCATATTTTGCGGATCCACATTTTTTTAGCCTGCTTAATGGATATAGTCGTGTGCATGAGGCCTTATACAAATTGTTAACTGGGCCTTAGATATTAGTGAGACAAAACCTTTCTACTTTAGATCTTTTAGAACTTTATTATCCTTCTTGCAAATAAAGTGCTTTGTTCATACATAGTGCTCAGCACCATCCTCTTAAATATTCGTTCACTAGTCACATGTAGTCATCACTTATATTACGCGGCTAATCCATCATAAGCAAGAACAAAGAGGACAACCTATTCGCATCAATTATCTGATGTTGCTAGGCGCTCTGAATCTCTCGTACAATGGCTTGCTTAACATGTGCCATAGTAACTCAAATTGCCACAAATAAATCTCTGGAAAGCGTGAAGTAATGTGCTAAAAATGTGTGTACCCCTGTAATCAATGTTCTGCATCACAAGTACATCAAACTGGTCTCAACACAGTTTCCTATGAATACCTTTAGGGTTTCAAGCTAACCGAGTATAGATAATAAATTGTCTGGCTACATTTGCAATCACTTTTTCAGAATTAAGAGCACTTAAGGTGGATATACAGTACACATTAGTCTAAAGTTGGTCAAAGTTGACCATTTCAACCAAAGCGAACATTTGCTTGCTGAAATTTAACAATCGCTTTAGCTGACAGATGACAGAACATTATCATTTCAAAAGAAGTCAGCTGCATTTAATGTTTTCGGCCAATAGTCGGTCGAAAGATTTTTCATTCAAAGAAAGATTGTTTTGTGAACAAAAGATCTTTCTTTGAAAGAACGTTCCCAGAAAGATCTTTTATCCATCTCTCGAATTCATTAAACATGTATGGGTGGTTTAAACAAATGAAACGGTCAATATGGACTAAAGCGTGTATGGCTGTGTCTACGAAACTAATGTTCACCATATGTTTGTTTGTTTGTTTGTTTGTTTAACTGGTGTTGTTCAACCAACTTCTATCTAATGTGCATGGCCAGCTTTAGAGAAGACACCTTGACAAGGGTCTTGATTTCTTAGATTATATGTGGGCACCATCTGCATGGAGCCTGTATGTTCTCTCCTGTGTAGCTTTACTTTGGTTTCCTCCAACAATCCAACAATGTCTGATAGTTTAATTGGCTTCCTATGATGCTGGCCCCCATGTGTGTAATAGTAGAACATGATTAGGAGTCCCAGCAGGGACAGAAACTGATCTGTGTGACTGCAACTTATGTACAGAGAATATGTTGGGTCTACTATAAGCAACTGGAAATAAATTTATATCGCTAACCTCTGATTACTGTTTCCAGTAGAAAATAAGTCATTTTTGTTTGACTTAAGTTTATTGTTGGTTAAAAGCAAATATCTTATCAAGTATGTTGCAAGCCACTTTTAACCTAACTAGAAGCTCTTCGAAATGACCTACAAACAAACTAAAAGTCACAAGCAGTCCAGAAGCTGTACACTGGAGCAAAGACCTAGAAAGTCATTTGATTATCTTGTGACTGCCAGCAATTCTCTAGGAATTTGACTGAGCAGCCAAAAATCATTAAGAAAACTGAAGAAATGTCCACAATTAGGTTGAATTGAAGAACTAGAGCTTAAAAATTCAGAAGGTTAGTAAATTTCCCATTATCACAAAATTGGAAAAAATAATAATAACCAGTCATTGTGTTTGACCATAAGTTCTTTGAACTGATGTAAATATATTTAGATGTCAACTGGCCACAGTTGTCAAACATTGTACATACAGTGGTAATTCATCTCAAATGACCCTCGAAATGGTGTTAAAAGTGTATGGTGGTCATTGCTAGCTTCAATGCCTCCAAAGGTTTCACTAATAGGCATCTGCCAACAATAAATATTATTATGATGACAACCCCATGGTCAGATAAGTGGCAACGAAGGTACAAAACCGCCAGAAGACGTTTGCCTCTTAGGAAAACATTTAGGGGGCCCTTTATTATAGGAAATATGCTACTTTTTGGTGTACTTTTGTCGCCAATTTAGTTGCAAAGGGGATTTGCGGCCGAATCTGCAACTTCTCCCTGCTCTTACCACTTTTCCGAGGTGGTGGAAAAAGAAGGCGGTTTGGCAGCCCGTCCTGTTATTGCCATAGAAAATTACTTAAATCTACGCCAGCAAGGGAGCTGGTCGCCGTTAAAGCACCTAACTTAGGCACATCAAGCGGCAGCAGACATGGACCAAGACCAGCGTCTAAATCGCTGGTCTTAGTAAATGTCCCCCTAAGGTCGCAATTTAGACACTTGTAAGACAAATTTTTAGACTCGTTCAGATCTCATTTAGGGTGGGTTCACATCTGTCCTAATAGAAGTCTATTTGCAATCATAATGGATCAGTCTGGTTTCCGTTATGCAAGACGGAAAACAAAGTCCTGTCGACAGGACTTTTTTCTCCGTTCTGCATAATAGAAACGGGAAGGATCTGTTATGATTCCCATAGACTTCTATTATGACGGAAAGCACAACAGAATGCCTCTTAAAGGCTTCCGTTTTGCATTCTGTCATAATACAAGTCTATGGGCAGCAAAACGGATCCGTCCCGTTTCCGTTATTCAGGACTGGACTCCTGCATAATGGAAAGCAGGACGGATCCTTTCTGCTGCCCATAGACTTGTTTTATGGAGGATCAAAACGCAATACTTCTTAAAGGCTTCCGTTTTGACTTCCGTCTTATGGATTCCGTTATTTTCCATTATAACCATGTTATAATGGAAAGCCATAACAGAATCCAGAACACAGATGTGAACCCACCCTTACTTGAATGCTCACAAGAGAACAGAGACTACATAATCAACTAATACCGATTACACACCAATCATTCAACCTAGCAATGCACTATGGTTTTATAAAAGAAAATTTACAGACCATTATACAAACGGTTAAATAAGATGAGACTGCACCTAGTTTGAGAACATTTTAATAGAATTTCCAGCATATGTAAAATAGGACTATGGCATTAAATTTATAATCAGACTTCATAAAATACTACGTATAAAGTGTCAATTTTTCATAATTATTTTCAATGGACTAAATTTATAAGAAATTATACAATACTAGGAACCCCTTTCCATTGCAGTATACTGACCAGAAGAAGACATGCACCATCATTCATCTCCCCATTAGTCACATCACATGAACATAAATACAAATTTGCCTTTGCACATAGCTAATATACACAACATACCATCAATACTGTCCAACCAGATTCATCAAAATTTTCGCACTCCAAGCAAAGACACATTCTTTTCACATACCGTTCCTCACTTAGCACATTAACATATACTGTATGCTTTCCCCTCACACATTCACAGCTCATGATGATAATAGGCATCAGCATACAATATCTCTTCACTTCTCTCTCAGCCTAGCGTAACTTTATAGTTGTTTTTTTTAATCTGCCCCTCTTATTCCCGTGGTACCTAGCAGTGTGTGCAATAACCAAGCAATGGGTTCTTCAGGAATGACTTAAAATGGCCACCAGCAACCTGTCCTAGAATGTGAGCAGGAATGGCTACCACGACCTGCAGAGCTGCCTGGGGAGATGGTGACGCAGTGTGGCATCACTACACTGCTCTACAATAGATGGTAATGATGTGATACTGCCTACGATATGCCATCATGGCTGAGCAGCCTGACAGGAATGTTCACCAATGTGTAGGTATGTCAGTGTAAGAGCGCACTGTGTAATGAGTCCCTGCCCCCTCCCCCCCAAGGGAACCAGTCCTGCTCAGATTCTAGGACAGGTTGCTTGCAGCCATTTAAATTATTCCTGGTGAACCTCTTTAAGTGTCTACCATGTTCTGCCTTTAGAATTGATAAATATGTCAGAATGTTTCTGGTCCCACCCTGTCTTGCTTAGAGAGTCAAGTTGGGGGAAAAGTTGCAAATTTTAGAACAAATATGATGTCCAAAAAATTTTGCAACCATTTTAGCTAGATAAATAATAATAATATCAATAATCAATAACCATAATCAATAACTTTCCCCATGTGTCTATTACATGTACAGTATAGAAAACATGGTCACAATATGAGAGGTCATTGACAGCTGGAGAGAAGGAAGCGACTAGAGTATTCACATGGGATGGTTTGAGTAATAGAAGGCAGTTATTTAGGAGTAATTATACTTCTAAAAGTTACAGAAAGGTTGTGCTGCAAGTGGAGACAGGTTAATATTGCATCAAGGCCCCTAACTTCCAACTCTGCTCAAGACATGCCTCCAACATCTTCATAGCTCATCAACACTGGAACGTTACCTTGTTAGGCCATGGCCTCTTACTAATTTTTTATGTCCTCTGCAATCATGTGTTCCATTATAACAAGCTTTAAAGGCCAGCGGTAGCATAAAGCCATGTGGAGCTACAGTGCACAAGATTGGACCACAATATTCACAATGACTTCTGCCTAGTGAGACAGTAGTCAGCATATAGACCAGGACCAGAATTCTTATATGCTGAAACGGCAGTCTGTCAAAGGATGAGCTTGATTTCATTATGGGGCGATTCTACGTACAATGGTAGCATCGATTTTGTGATCTTCAATCTGTGGACTTGCTTTATATAGTTTAACGCAACCTGCGGCCCTCCAGCTGTTGCAAAAACTACAACTCCCACAATGCCCTGCTGTAAACCGACAGTTGTAGGCTGTCCAAACATGCTGGGAGTTGCAGTTTTGCAACAGATGGAGGGCCGCAGGTTGGGCATCCCTGGTTCAACCTATGCAATGACTATCTAAGATGATTTGCACATCTTGGCTTTATTTTAAACCCAGTCTTGCTTTATAATATTTACATGGGGAAAAAAATGCACACATGTCACACTGCCATACATGCACATCTAAAGCTACATATGCAAATCTAATATTGTGTTGACTTGTACAAAAATAAGATACATCAGCACAAAAGAAAAGTAACATCACTTCCTGTCTTTCCCCTTGCGGCAGTATTTACTGTTAATGTGGAATGTTCTTTTAACCTCGGGGGAAGATTCAGGAATGAAACTTAAAGCACCAAAGTTCCCACACTGTGGGGGAACGAGAAGAAAAACAGATGTTTTCAAAGCAAGAGGCCAGAAAGTCCTGTAATAAATTGCAGACTTCTTAACCCTTGAGCAGCAGCAGGCCTGCAGTAGACTGCTAAGCAGGGAGCAGATATGTACATATAAGGCATCTGATCACCATCGAAATGTGGTTATATCCATCCCTGCAAATCCAGCATGTATGCAGTTAATCCCAATGCAATGCTGAACCTCATCTAGAGCCATAAATTACATCCAAGTTATAAACCTAGAGCTATATTTTCATGTGCTCTTTACATACATGGGTCAATAGGTATCATAAGCTGAATCCCCCAATAGCATTCACTTTATAATGCATGCTGCGTACCTGCGAGTATATCTACATATTGCACCTAGCTTGGACTTTTAATAGAGACCTCGCCATACTTTGATCGTATGATAAAGAATGTATAGACTGTAGTATAAACTCATGAGTGTGCCCTCATGTGGAAGTAACATGTTATAACCCTGGGTTTGGGTTACACAAATCCTGAGCTTCTAGATCTTTCATGAAAGTAAGACAAATATATGATAGTCATCTCAAAAGTTAAAGGGGTTTTCCGAGCCTTTAATACTGATGACCTATCTTCTGGGCCGTGGCCTTCTCTCAGCTTTTCCTTGGCCAGTGACAACACTTTCATCGGTCACGTGGCCTAGACACAGCTCAGCTCCATAGAAGTGAATGTGGCTCAGGACGATACCAAGCACAGCCACTATATAATATGCGGCACTGTGCTTGGTGAGCAGGGAGAAGGCCACGGCGCTCACAGGAGTACTGGTGCCTTCTCAAACAACTGATCTGTGGGTATCCTGGGTATCTGACCCCCAACTGATCAGATACTGATGACCCAGTATTAAAGTTAGAAACTGCCCATGTCTTTTCAGGAATACATACACAATGGATACAGACACTGGCACCAATGATTAGCGAGTGTCCAGCTATTGGCTCTGTGTCCACTAAAGTAAGTCACTCCACTTCAGATTAATGTCACTCCATATAGTTTTTGCCCACTGTGGGACATCAACCATTGGCACCGTTACCAGGTTTCTCCAGCTATTCAGCTACTATAATACTAATACACTATCATATAGTTATATGATCCTGGGTGCCAGCATCAGCAGGATATCTGAACGATCTCTGTCCTTTTAATCCTGGGAGGTTAGTTGCCATTTAGTTTGAGGAACAGCACCAGCTTGTAATTTATGGAGTTTTTCCACATCACCACTAATAGTAATGCACACGACCTATGGTGCCAGTCCCTGTACCCAGAATATCAGGCTGCCCATTTCGCCATATCTCTCGAATTATCCTCTCACGTTCCTCAAGTCTTTGGGCCCTCTCCAGCTCTTCTGCTGATGTGAATACATTCACTGTCAGTGTACCATCCAGAGGCGGCTGGCTTCCTAGTGAGGTATCTGTCACAGGAGTCAAAATAAAAGTGTCCTCATTGTCGTCGCTTTCTGGATCCTCCTCATCCCTTGTCATAGACAGGGGCTCTTTAATACAGTCTTTTGGAGGAGTTTTCTTGGGTTTCGGAGGAAGATTGGGAGTCCGTGGTTTGCAAGAAATACGGATGACCAGCATACAGAGCGTTAAAATTAGCCCGAAACAAACCCCAAGAACAAAGTAAAGCCCAAATGACTCCGGGTTTTCTGGGGAAAAAAAAAGAAGGAATCAGTATGTAATATGTCTCATGGCTCATGCACAACACAAACTTATTTTTTGTCCACATCCGATCCACATTTTTTGCTGGTCGGATACGGACCCATTTACATCAATGGGGCCACAAAAGATGTGGACAGCCCACCAAGTGCTGTCCTCATCCGTATGTCCGTTCCGCAGCCCCACAAAAAAAATAGAACATGTCCTATTCTTGTTCATATTACGGACAAGGATAGGACTGTTCTTTTATTGGCCGGATTTTCCATTCTGCAAAATGCGGGATGCACGCGGCCGGTATCCGTGTTTTTCATGTGCATGACCCCTCATGAGGAGGATTTAGCTTAATAGTGTTTTCACCTAGTATGTGAATTGGCCACTGGCCTAGGCATTCTTCACCTTCCTTCTTTAGGAGAGAAGAGCATTGTGACAATTGGAGGACTTCTCCGCTACCATGTATTATAATATCACAGTGCCTGTGGAGAGGTCTAACCCTAGCATCATACTGCCATGTGAAAAAAATGGTTACGGCACACAGCAGCTGCTTCTTTAATACTTTCACAGTTTATAGCATTTTTAACATGATCTATAGTGTCAGTCACTTAATAGTTCAAGGAGTTTTCAGAGATTCTGATATTGATGACCTTCCAAACAATAGTAAAAGTCCAGCTCACCTGCATCAACAATTTGGAGAGTGCACGGATGGGAAGAGACCCAGACACATATACTTGAAGAGAAAGAAATCCAGCACCTCGTTTTTCGTGCTTGACGGTGTTTATTCCACAAACCAAATGTACAGCGGTAAAAGAATCCTCAAGATGCAAGCCCCAATGCGGAAGGTCATGATTAAGAACCACCTGGTTCGAAACGCGTAGACCGCATTGGGGCTTGCATCTTGAGGATTCTTTTACCGCTGTACATTTGGTTTGTGGAATAAACACCGTCAAGGCACGAAAAACGAGGTGCTGGATTTCTTTCTCCAAGTATTGATGACCTTTCCTCAGAATTGGTCATCAATATCAGATCGGTGGGGGTCCTACTCCCAGGACGCCCGCCAATTAGCTGAGTACCATGGCCTCCTCACAGTTTACCAAGCACTGTGCAGACAGCGGCGGTGTTTGTTATTACAATTCAGCCCCATTCACTTGAATGGGACTAGCTGCACCTAGGTCACGTGACCGATTAATGTAACGTCACTGGCCTAGGAAGAGGCCGTATTGCTTACCAAAGTGCCACTGCCTCTTCAAACAGCTGCTCGTGGGGATGCCGGGAGTCAGCGTCCGAGTATCTGATATTGATGTCCTAGCCTGAGGGTAGGCCATCAATATCAAAATCTTAGACAACCCCTTTAATGTGCAATCCCTAGTTTTCCTACTCCTTATTTTCCTTTATCAAAAACAGCGACATTTGAGTATGCTTTATGTGAATACTGTACCTCTAATATGAGCATACGCTGCTATGCTGTTACTTAGAAACTCCATCTCCTTCTTGTGAGTATTCATCATCCAAAGTTCAAGAATCTATGAAGATGGCGTCTCTGAAATTCAAAAGTATAAAAATGTAATACAACTGTCAAAGATGAACATGAAGCCCATTTACTCATCCATCGGATGGGTCATATATTATTATCGAGAAAGTCCTACTCTACTGATGGCACCCTAAATTAGATATATTTTAAATAGATATTTTGGACTGTGAATCATTTCAGAACTGCCAGTTATTAACAACATTTATCACCCATACACAGGATAGGTGATACATATATGATTGCTAGGGGTACGAGTGCTGGGACCCCCCCCAGATTATGAGAAAGTTGGGTCTCTGATTCTCTTGTGTTAATGCTGGGTGGTGCACATGCGTGGTCATGGTCACCACTTTATTCTCTTCTATGGAACTGCCAGAGATAGCCAAGTGCTACACTTGTCAGTCCTATAGAGGTGGTGGAAATGAGTGATGGTTGTTCATTCCACCAGTCCTAGAGAACTGCCTGCTCAGTCAACTATAGGAAAGGCTGTTTCTCTCATGAATCACTTGTCTTTGTATGGAATCATGCAGCCACCATTCCTCGACATAAGGCTCCACTGACATCCATATGTGCAGAGATATCCTGCATACATATGACTCCTAAGGGAGAATACCTCCTTTATGTGAAGTATAATGGAAAAAGCAACAATCTTTTTTCTGTCGGATAACCTCGATATCCTTCTATATGAAACTGGAGACATATGAAGGTACAGTAACTGCTTTGTGCACCTCTATGGCCTCTTTCAGACGGGCGTTGCGGGAAAAGGTGCGGGTGCGTGGCGGGAACACGCGCGATTTTTCCTCGCGAGTGCAAAACATTGTAATGCGTTTTGCACTCGCGTGAGAAAAATCACGCATGTTTGGTACCCAAACCCGAACTTCTTTACAGAAGTTCGGGCTTGGGATCGGTGTTCTGTAGATTGTATTATTTTCCCTTATAACATGGTTATAAGGGAAAATAATAGCATTCTGAATACAGAATGCATAGTAAAACAGCGCTGGAGGGGTTAAAAAAAATAATAATTTAACTCACCTTAATCCACTTGATCGCGAAGCCGGCATCTCCTTCTGTCTTCATCTTAGCTGTGTGGAGGAACAGGACCTGTGGGGACGTCACTCCGGTCATCACATGAACTATCACATGATCTTTTACCATGGTGATGGATCATGTGATGGACCATGTGATGACCGGAGTAACGTCACCACAGGTCCTGTTCCTCCACACAGCTAAGAGGAAGACAGAAGGAGATGCCGGCTTCGCGATCAAGTGGATTAAGGTGAGTTAAATTATTTTATATTTTTTTTAACCCCTCCAGCGCTATTTTACTATGCATTCTGTATTCAGAATGCTATTATTTTCCCTTATGGGAAAATAATAATGATCGGGTCTCCATCCCGATCGTCTCCTAGCAACCGTGCGTGAAAACCGCACCGCATCCGCACTTGCTTGCGGATGCTTGCGATTTTCACGCAACCCCATTCACTTCTATGGGGCCTGCGTTGCATGAAAAACGCAGAATATAGAGCATGCTGTGATTTTCACGCAACGCACAAGTGATGCGTGAAAATCACCGCTCATGTGAACAGCCCCATAGAAATGAATGGGTCGGTATTCAGTGCGAGTGCAATGCGTTCAACTCATGCATCGCATCCGCGCGGAATACTCACCCGTGTGAAAGGGGCCTAAGTGTGTAAGAAGATCATTTTACATGTTCTGCTGTTGACACACAACATATTTATACATTCCACTTTCTGCTTCAATTTCCTTATAAAGTTTATAAAAAAAAAAAATTCAGGAAGTAGAACAGGGATCATATGCTCAAAGGTATTAATGAATCATATCCCCCTGAGTAGTGACCTGATTTCCTGCATGTCCTAAAATACATCCCAGCGACTTCCTTCCAGGTTTGCAATATTCTCTGGCACTCCCATAAACAAACTTCCCTGTGTCTGCGCCATACAAATCTGCTTTCATGGCTGTACTCTTTGTATACGAGCCACCATACATGCAACATCCCATTCCAGACACATCATTTACCTTGTATTGTCTATGAACACATAGCTCAGATAGTAGGATAGGAGAACTGTGACGTGGGTAGTGAAAACTACTCCAGAAGCAGTACACGCTTTGGTGCAAGTGTGACTTGTTTGCTGCCCAATTACAAAGGTTTTTGAGTAATGCTACATTATTTTGCAGCAGGAACAGACATACCATACTGTACGGGCATCCAGTGCAGAAGCACAGGGGCTCGGCAGGTTAGGGGGTCAATTGACAATATAAAGGTACTCGCACATTTGCTGGGACCACAACACGCAAATTGCAAAAAATCCAGCGGTTCTTGCATAGGGGTCCTCTGCTGTCTACTTCTAGGAGCATAGATGAGCATAGAAAGAGCAGGATTTATTAAAGGGGTTAGCCATCTGGGAAATTGGTGGCCATCAATGTCAGGTAGGAACCATCTCTGGGACCTGCTCCTATCTAGAGAACAAGGCCCCTGAAATGAAGGAGAGTTCGGGAGTTCCAAGAATAGCCAAGCGAGCATGCTTAGCGCTTTTCAGAAGTCTCATAGTGGAGAATGGACAGCGCACGGTGCAAGCACCACCACATCTCCATTCACTGCTATGAGACTGCCAGATATAACTGAGCCAGCGCACGGCTTTTTTCGGAACTTCCATAGCGGTGAACGGAAGGTGGTCACCCATGCGCAGCTGCTCTCTGTTCACCTCGGGGTTCTTTTCTGGAGATCGGAATGGGTCCCAGATGTGGTACTCGCACCTATCAGACATTGATGGTATATCCTAGCAATATGCCATCAATGTCCTAGGGAATCAAGTGAAATCATTTTGGAATATTCTTCCCAACACTTTGCGCTCATTATTCTCCTAGCCACTTCCTATATAGATTTTTGCAAGTGCAATGAATAATATGTATTTTCTTTACAGCCATGGATTAGTGTATGTTTTATCATTACCAGATACCATTCAGGGCTGCCTCTACCTCCTAAATCATTTCTCCATTGTTTCTTACCCATGGGTAGGCCTCCTCTAACCTAGCTACTGCCGATTCGTATACTGGTGCATACAGTACAGGTCTTCAGGACATAGCATATATAAAGTGCTGCCCATTGTTAGCGCTATTACATGTATTCTGTCTCAGAACCCCACTCTGGATCCTACTTGGTTTTATATATTAGGGAAGCAGAGAGTAAAAATCGAACCCGTCTAGTGTTCCCCTCAACAGCAGATACCAGTAGTCCATAGACTGGTAGAAATAGAATGCTATGGCCTACTCTGATTTTTTGGGATTATTTTTTTTGTGTTTTTTGGAGCATATACTCTGTAATGTACAATGTGTATCTGGCTCTATATTGTAATCCCTGCACTTCTTATACACAGATATAGGGAGTGTGGTCCTTTCAGTCTGTAAGATCATCATACATGGCGCGTTATGGCATCCCTTCTATGAATAAGTATTGCCGCGCCAGTGCAGGTAGTAAACAAAGAGACCACGTCCATCTTGTTCTAGCCAAGCAGTTCTGCATGTGACCATTGTGTTTTCACTCCATGCAGCTGTCTGGAAATCCTGTGTTCACATATGTCATATCGGACTCCCTGACAGCTGGGAGTGGCTGTGTTTCCCCTTCCTGGCACATTACAGCTGCCAGAAACCAGGTGTTGGAAAACCTCTCCAATGCCAACGGTGATAAAGATACTAAGGAGAAAGATAAAACTAAGGATACACAAACTGCAAACAGTACTATACTAAACTTTAGTGAGAGAGGCTCTATAGTATTTGTGTTACACGTTGTCACGAGAGAAAATTTCAAAGTATAAGTTAATACAGACAGACAAACAGACATTAGATAGATAGATAGATAGATAGATAGATAGATAGATAGATAGATAGATAGATAAATGGATAGATAGATGATTCATGCAGGGTACTGTACAATCGAGCATTGTCTACAATAGCATTCTTACTAGGGTCCATTCACACGTCCACAAAATGGGTCCGCATCAATTTTGCGGGAACGGGTGCGGACCCATTAATTTTCAATAGGTTCGCAAAAGATGCAGACAGCACACCGTGTACTGTCCGCATCCGCACTTCCGTTCCGCGGCCCCGCAGCCACAGACAAGAAAATACATTTCTATTATAAAAGGCATTGCTATTATAAAATGCGGAACGCACATGGCCGGTGTCCGTGTTTTGCGGACCGCAAAACAGTTGCGGACGTGTGAATGGACCCTAAAGCTCATTACTGGTATAATTAATCAGTGCACAGTGTTGAATGTGGACATGTACGCTTTGCAGTCATATAAGTTTTTCCGAAATATGGCTTAAAAACTGACATATATTCCTTTATACCCTATGGCATCAATTGGGTCTGTGTTCTGGTCTTGGCTACTACAAGCTGAGAGGTATTGTGCCAATGGGTTATGTACATTATATAAGGATGAGGATAGAACAACAGAGCAAACCATCCATTTAGAAAATTGGTCCATAAAATGAGTGTTTATAACCACAGATCCCCTTAACCCCAACTAGTGTTGAGCAAACTTGTGTTTTAAGTTCGGCGTCTAAAGTTCAGGTTCGGGTTATCGAAGTATCCCGTTATGGATTCCGCTACCATGGACCATAACGGAATTTAGAATCCATAACGGGATACTTCGATAACCCGAACTTTAGACGCCGAACTTAAAACCCAAGTTCGCTCAACACTAACCACAACCCCAGGCGTACTTTGGCTGGGGGCATTAGTCTGTACATCTCATAGGTGTATGTGCTCAGCAGAGCGGGACCTCTCCATAGACTAAACTGCTCACATTCTTTTTGGGATCTGGGGGCTCTGATAACTGAAACCTGATGTGTACCAGAGCTCAGCTCCCCCCCCTCCTCAGCAGTCTTCAAGGATTCCATTGCCGTGTCTAATGCATTAAACTGCTTTATTCGGTGGATTGTCAGATTTACTTTTTACATGAATCACATAACATAAGTGACCCCCACCCTTGCATTTATTCCCATTTACTTACCATCCAAATGTGCAGTGTTGCAGCGGATGCTTGGGTAGTAGTTATTGTAGCTCCATACCGTGCGGTGTGATATTGTTCAGCTTTTTCTCATGAATAGTCGCTGTGTAAACTTTCTTCTGGTTGCAGTCTTATGATCCAAGTCTCATTCAGGCAGAGCCTAGCCCGGTGATGTATTGCTGGAGGGGGCAGGCTGGCTTTTACACTCAATCCCTCCTTCTCTCCAACCTCCCTCCCTCTGTCCAGATGTAATTTGCTCAGCCACAAACTACTGCTCTGCTCTCAGAAAGTAAATGAACTGAGCCCAACCTATGGTCAGCTAACTACAGTAACCCTTTCCAAGCTATGCTCACCACCAGCAACTGAACGAAAGGCAAATATACTAAGATACTGCATGTGAATGGTCCCCAATGACCCAAATCTTCACACTATTACTCTTATCATCGCTACAAAGGAGAAAAAAAACATGCAAACTATTAGTTGTCCCCATACATAATGTGGTCATAAAGCGTTGTGCTTGGCATGGATGGAACAATGGGCCCCACTCTACCGTGATTGAGAAAATGAAAAGCATATGATTATTTTGGCCTCCACCATATGCCATGTGTTTTCTGTAATGCCTAATACAGTGCCTTTGCTGTCATGGATTTTCGTGCAGCCAATACACAACGTTGTACCATTTTAAGAAATCTCATCCACACGCTGCATAAAACATCCACAGTGTAAATTGCCCTGTGGTGCGGATTCAAAATCTGCAGCATTTTAATTTATGCCGCTGATCTCCACCCAGGAGTTCACCCTTTGCAGTGGGAGGGGGAAATCCACAGCCATTTCTACTGCAAAAATCACTTGTAATAGGTTTATTCTTTTCTGAAGTTTTTGTCAAAGTTTTTGCCTGAGGAAAAATTCACAGCAGAATTTTCTGCTGTATTTTCATTCACATGTAGACGTGCCCTTAGGCCCCTTGCAGACAAGCATGTCCGGATGCGTTGCGGCAAACCCGCGCGAGTAGGTATGCAATTGCAGTTAGTTTTGATTGCGATTGCGTTCTGTTGTTCAGTTTTTATCGCGCGGGTGCAATGTGTTTTGCATGCTCGTGATAAAAAACTGAATGTGGTACCCAGACCCGAACTTCTTCACAGAAGTTCAGGTTTGGGGTCAAGGTTGTGTAGATTGTATTATTTTAACTTATAACATGGTTATAAGGCAAAATAATAGCATTCTTAATACAGAATGCATAGTACAATAGGGCTGGAGGGGTTAAAAAAAAAAATATATATAATTTAACTCACCTTAATCCACTTGTTCGCGCAGCCGGCATCTCTTCTGTCTTCTTCTTTGAGGAATAGGACCTTTGATGACGTCACTGCGCTCATCACATGGTCCATCACATGATCTTTTTACCATGGTGATTGATCATGTGACGGACCATGTGATGAGCGCAGTGACGTCATCAAAGGTCCTTTTCCTGTGCACAGCAAAGAAGAAGACAGAAGAGAAGCCGGGCTGCGCGATCAAGTGGATTAAGGTGAGTTAAATTATTATTATTATTTTTTTAACCCCTCCAGCCCTATTGTACTATGCATTCTGTATTAAGAATGCTATTATTTTCGGGAAAATAATAATGATCGGGTCTCCATCCCGATCGTCTCCTAGCAACCGTGCGTGAAAATCGCACCGCATCCGCACTTGCTTGCGGATGCTTGCGATTTTCACGCAGCCCCATTCACTTCTATGGGGCCTGCGTTGCGTGAAAAACGCAGAAAATATAACATGCTGCGATTTTCACACAGCGCACAAGTGATGCGTGAAAATCACCACTTGCGTGCACAGCCCCATAGAAATGAATGGGTCCGGATTCAGTGCGGGTGCAATGCGTTCACGTCACGCATTGCACCCGCGCGGAAAACTCGCTCGTGTGAAAGGGGTTGTCAAGGTAATCAAAAATCTAGGACAAGGCGTCGAATGGTCTGAAGTAAAAAAAAAAAAAGATGTTATACTTACCTCTTTCCCACTGCCGATCTGGTATATATCACACGACAGTAACAAGAAAATAAAAATCCTGCTCACCAGTAGCCGACTCCATTTCAAGTAGTATCCCACGCACGGCGTGTACATTCATCCAATAATTATTTATCCAGCATAGGTTATGTCACATGATCTCTGCAGCCAACAATCACTGTCCTTAGCGGTCAAAGCATAGGAATGACACAACTGTACCTTACTCCTATGTGAAAACGGACCCCTGAAATGTTGGGCGCTCTAACAGTTGCTGTGCTGTGCCCCAGTAGTTACACCTATGGTGCTTGAAAAAAATATGTGTTCTTCTTAAACCTGTTATACCATCTGCAAATAAAAATAGTATACCAGTTATATGCTCTAGGAATCTCAAATGTTGGTGATAAATAAATGACTATATTTTAGCAAATAAAATACTAGTAATGGTGCAGTATTCCAGAATAGGAGTCTTGTTATGTAATGTTCTTTAATATGTTAATGCCTTGTAATGCACCAGCATATCTCTGTATGGATCAGTCAGGGTTAACTGACTTTAGATCCGCCCCTAGCTAAGTCAGTAGTGTGCTAGCGGAGGAAGTGAGAGGAAGCTACATGGGCTCACTCCTTGGATAACTAGGCCTTTATACCAGAGAATCACTATCTCTGGGAAATTTACAGAAAGAAAATCATGTCTTAAGACCCAGAAGGTCTAGAGTCTGCATGGCCGAGCACTGGAGTCAGTCAGTAAGGTATATGCTGTTTAAGGCTGACAAAGACTTTACTGCAGTGACAAGAACATTGCTAATATACCTTTCTCTCCTGGACATGGTCTGGCCAGCCATATCTTAATCCTGTACCCCATAGCTGGGAATTACAGTCACCATTGCAAGAACCTTATTGGCAGCCTTAGATTCTGCAGAGAGATACTTTGAGTGACAAAGGGAAAGAGTACTACAATTCTCATCTTTGCTTTTATCCATACATCGCTGTCTGGACAGATTTGCACTGTGAATTGTTTGGAACTGTGTTTTGATACCATTGGATGTACTACAACTCCCATTCTGCACTTTAGTAAAGAGAGGTGTTTAGCTTCTACAACTGGCCTGGTTACTGACTCGAGCACCATTTGCTGGCTACATCTCCTGCATTGCATCGCACCAAACCCACAACACCAAGAGCACCCCAACTACCATCAGACAGAATCCCCAACATCAGTGTGAGCCCCGAGGGAAGAATAGGTGCCCCCACCTATAATTGCACTGGCCCTGGGGAGCATCAGTATGAGGATTGCCACTGTGAATGATGACTACAGCTAGAGCCGCTACCAGTTCACAGATAAAATGTTGCTTTTTAAAATGCTGTTAAGAAAAAGTATCAGAACTCAGGAACAGAGCCTTGGATCAAAAAAAGAACAGCAGCGTTTTAAAGAGTTTCTGTCACCAGAAATACCTAAATTAAACTGGCTGGCATCCTCCTGCTGGCCCTGAGTGCATGGTAAATCTCGCGCCTGCGCCGTGCCGTTCAATATTCTGCGCAGTTGCAGTAAGGAAGTCGGCAGCTAGTGAGCGACCTTCCTTCACTATGCCTATGCCGAATACTAAACGGCACAGCGCAGGAGCAACATTTACTATGCACTCAGGGTAGGCAGGAGGATGTAAACGATGCCTGGCCCTGTCAATCAAGACTTGGAGGGAGGTGACAGAGGTGGGAGAACGGAGTCTCTTGGAGCAGGGGTAACGCCCCCCCTGCTCCTAGAGGCTAATTAGCATATTATAAAAGTTGTATTTCTGGAGTAACGGGGGCATAGCTTAAAGTAGGAATAGACTAGTTAGGTTCAGCTGACATTAGCACATCGCTAATGGCAGCCAGTTTAATTTAGGTATTTCTGGTGACAGAAACCCTTTAACCAGGAGAACCCCAGCCATGCAAACATGAATATGGAGTTTGGTGGTGACAGACTCCCTTTTAATATTATTTTTCTTGGGGTTAAAGGTGAATGAAAAATGGACTGCACTCTTTACCTATACTGTATTTATATGTAATGTACAGTAGGTCATACTACAGTATTTAGCTGAATGCAGTTCATGATTGGATATAATGAAAACTCTCGTCTGGTATTAAGGCCTCAAAGTTTTTCCTGTTTTAACTGAGCTAAGTCTCAGAGCCATGTTAAAAAATTACCATAACTCAGAAGTCCTTGGAAAGCCACCTTCCTGTGGTCAGTTAGGATGCAAGCTCATGGACCCCCCACCTATGTTCTAACCTTTCTCTATGACCAACATCTCATCGGAGTAGACAGCTGCTATTACACGCAGCGATCTCCTCCACAGTATGGGTAGGAGTGGTCTCTAGTGCCATCCATACTGACTCATTGTTTCCCGGCAACAGATGGGGATTACACAGCACAATCCGCTGCCGGGAAGCAATAATTTTTGTGTCTGCACAAATGATCTATTACCCGATGTATGAGCGTTTCACTCGTTCATTGGGTAATTGGCAGCACCTCTACGCCAGATAATCGCTAACTAGTGTTCCTGTGAGTGCTCGTTAGGGTTTATCTGGCGGATTCTTGCTCCATATAAAGTTTTTCCGATGCCTTCTTTCTCTGACTTATTTTATGAAATCTTTTTTATAAGCTTCTGGAACTGTGGTTAATGCTTCTCAGAAAGCTTATTTCATTTTTCTTTCATTAGTAAAGAAAGGATTCCTCAAGGAGACAGCGGGGATAACGTACGATTACTTCTGCACCAGCCGAGCAGTGCATGGAAATTTACCAAGTACATAAAGTATCATGTGTAACCCCCAACCTCCTGCTGGTAGCAGTACTGCGGCATTCCACTGGTCCTGTACTGCCAATGAGGATTACAGGCAAATGTTTTAGGAGAAAAACAAAGGATCAACACTACATCAACAAAAGGCCACAATCTTATTGTCCCATGTGTGGACTTTTGGCTTTCAGATTGACTAGCTATTGACTGACAGCTAACCCCCCTTCCCCCATGCACATGTAGCTTTGGATTAGCCGAGCATGCCTGGGCTCTGAATGGGGACAAGAGCAAGCTGTTTATCTGGAGGCAGTTTATCTTCCCTAAGAACAAAGGGATCAGACGTGTTGAAATCCAGCTGCCTGAGTCGGGAAAGCTCCACACACATCAGATGGCCAGTCAGCCCAATGGAATCTGCATGTTCGGCCTATATTGACCACATTTGTTATTGCCAGTGCAACATTTGGAAGAAGATCCGAAGTATGTTGGGTGCCCTGTTAACCTGTAAACATTGCAAAACATTGCATAGGCCCCATTGCTT
This sequence comes from Bufo bufo, assembly GCF_905171765.1. Taxonomy (NCBI): domain Eukaryota; kingdom Metazoa; phylum Chordata; class Amphibia; order Anura; family Bufonidae; genus Bufo; species Bufo bufo. The sequence continues at coordinate 331,419,948 of NC_053391.1, read as the reverse complement.
ATCTGTGTATTTTCTTGTCTAGTACACATGTCCATAGGGGTATTCCCATCTCAGAAAATCGCTAGTATATGCCCCCATTGTACGATAGGTGCGGGTCCCACCTCTGGGACCTGCATCTATCTCATAAACTGAGCCAGCAAAGTGAAGGAGCGCATCGCACTTGCGCAGCCACCGCTTCCATTCATTTCAATGGGTCTGATGGAAATATACTATCAATATGCCCCCATTGTCTGAGATGGAAATACCCCTTTAAGATTGCGAATGTTTATGGTGAATATCTCTATACAGTGCTGCAAAAGATGAAGGCAGATAGAAACAAAAAAAAGTCATAAAAATAGATTCTAAAAATAAGGCACTGTTCGCTCTTGCCTCACACCCTATATACTTATACCCAACTTGTTAGAACACGTCTGAGGAGTCTTGCTCCAGAATAAGTGCTCACCATGTTAACACATGTCAGCCGCCACTAGCTGCTCAGACCTGTGAAAAACGACACACCAGCCTGACTGACAGAGCAGCACGCAGGGCTGTGGAGAACATTATCCCCATATGGCCTTTCATCATCAGCGAATCTGAATTTCCTCATGTTTCGAGGCAGTGAATTGATTTAACCTAAAATAGTATAAAAAACAAAAGAAATCATACTTACCTCATCCGTTTTCTCACAACGGGCCGGCAGCAGCCATCTTGATTGAAGATCTTAGCCGAAATCCCGAGCGTCATCTCGGGATGCGCCAAATCTTTAAGCAAGATGGCAGTTGCCGGCCTGTCGCGAGCAAATGGAGGCAGTAAGTATGATTTACTTTTTTTTTTTCTGTTAATTTTTACACAGTTTTTTCCTTCAGATGCCAATCATGTATGAATGCAGCATCTGGGGGGTACAATTATGGGGGGCAACGCAATCGCATCTGTCATTGCACCCACTACTTACAAAAAAATGCGCTTCGTGATGAAGTAATTTTAAGAAATTCGCTCATCTCTACTCCTGACCGTTCTAGTGTTTTTCAATAAGATACTAACATTGACATTCAGAAACATGTTCTGCCCCCTTTACCTGGTCCAGCCACTGTAGTGTATGACGTGTGTTCTCTAAATGCTCTACCTGCTAATGCCACCACATGGGCTGCTTCACATGTAACCAGGACTCAGTGGCGTAGCATGGGCGGGCCATGGGGGTCGTTGCCCCGGGCGCCAAATTGCAGGGGGCGCCAGGCAGCAGGAATTTCAATGAGGGCCACGGGAGCCTATGGCTCCCGTCCCCTCCGTTATGCCTCATAGGCTTCAGGCCACTAGGCCTAAAGCCTATAAGGCAGTAGAGCGACGTAGGACTCGGTCACGATTACCTCACTGTGACCCAGTGGCGTCGCCAGGGGGGGGCCAGAGGGGGCCACGGCCCCCCCTACATCATGCTGTGCCCCCCCATGTGCCCCCCCAACTAAAATGACCCCCCCCCTTCCAAGTGAGCAGCCGCCGCCGGGCACAGGGAGATGAGCGCTTCCATTGCGCTCATCTCTATTGTAAACTGCCTGTGCCAGCGGAGGTGCAGAGGAGGGAGAGGCGTGTCCCTTCCCTTTCCTCTGATAGGCTGCAGGCAGGCACCGAAGTGGAGGAGAGGCCCCGCCCCCTAATTACTCCTGTTTACCTTTCTAAAGCTAAAGGACCTTTGATGATGTCATCACAGGTCCTGTAAGGGAACTGCACAGTGTAAAGTGTAGTTCCCAGGTTAGAACAGTGCATCTGCCAGGACCTGTGATGACATCATTTTCAACATCACAGGTCCTGCAGAATCTAGCAAAGGAACTGCACCAAAAATGGTGTAGTTCCTAGGTTTCAAAGGTACATCTGCCAGGACCTGTGATGACATCATCACAGGTCCTTCAACCCCTAACAGCAAGTATTAAAAGTTCACAAGCAGCTCTGCATTGATCCATACAGACTGGAATGGAGAGGTAAGAGGAGGTCCTCCACTTTTCATCATTTACCTCCCCTCCATGCCCTGTTTTTACTCATTGCTCACTCATGTATACTACTTCAGACAGTTACCACTACCAGTGGCGTCTCTAGCTTTCAAATTTTGGGGGGGCACACTGGGGGCCAAGACAAAAGTAGGTGGGGCAGCTATAACAACGATACATTTACACAAGTACGCTTAGAAATGCTGCAATACTTTACCCAATACCTAAAACCGCAACAGGGAAGAAAAGTCCAGCTGTCTGTGGATGACACTTTTATAGAGAGGGGGATCTGTGGATGACACTGCTATGGGGGGGATCTGTGGATGCCACATACCGTATATAGCATCTTATGCTATATGTGTCATCCACAGATCCACCCCATGACAGTGTCATCCCCATTTCCCTCTCCATAACAGCGTCATCCACAGATCTCGCTTCCTATAACAGTGTCATCCACAGATCTCCCTCCCCGCCTCTCACAGGAGTGTACATATATAAAATAAACATATTTCACATGAAAACGTACAGTTACTTGGCTTGGCCCTTGGGGATCTCGGACACCACTTCAACACTTGGCCGGGGGCTCGGCGGAGCTGATGTTGTGTTTTATCCTAATGAGAAAGATTTCATAATAAGGATTTGGAGAAGGGGCAGAGGGATAGCAGAGCAGAGAGATGCTGGTGCTGCTACTAGGGGGTCATACCATGGGGGAGTAATAAAACCCACCATAATGCCCCCCAGTAGAAATAATTCTCCTTATAATGTGCAAAACATACCCCCTTATGCCCCCAGTTGAGCTAATGTCCCCCATAATGTGCCAGTATAAAATACCCCTATATAGTGCACCAGTAAATGCCTCCATAGTGCTCCTCTCCCCCCTTCCTGCTAGTGCCCCCCATAATGTACCAGTATAAAATGTCCCATATATCGTGCCCCAGTAGATGCCCTCAGTGTCCCCCATAATTTGCAAGTATAAAATACCCCTTCTTAGTGCCCCCCGTAGATGACTCCTCTCTCCCCTTCTCCATAGTACCCACCATAATGTGTCCCAGTATAAAATGCTACTGTACAGAGCCCCCCATATAAAACACCCCTTCTTTGTAGCCTCAGTAGATGCCCCTATAGTGCCCACCAATAATGTGCCAGTAATAAGTGCCCTCAATAACGTGCCAGTAACAAGAGCCCCCCAATGTGCCAGTAATAAGCCCCCATCACGTGCCAGTAACAAGAGCCCCCATCACGTGCCAGTAATAAGCCCCCCATCACGTGCCAGTAATAAGCCCCCATCACGTGCCAGTAATGAGCCCCCCATCACGTGCCAGTAATGAGCCCCCCATCACGTGCCAGTAATGAGCCCCCCATCACGTGCCAGTAATAAGCCCCCCATCACGTGCCAGTAATAAGCCCCCCATCACGTGCCAGTATTAAGCCCCCCCATGTTCCAGTATTAAGTCCCCCCATCATCATGTGCGAGTATTAAGTCCCCCATCAGCATGTGTCAGTATTAAGTCCCCCATCATCATGTGCCAGTATTAAGTCCCCCCATCATCATGTGCCAGTATTAAGTCCCCCATCATCATGTGCCAGTATTAAGTCCCCCCCATCATCATGTGCCAGTATTAAGTCTCCCCCCATCATCATGTGCCAGTATTAAGTCCCCCCCATCATCATGTGCCAGTATTAAGTCCCCCCCATCATCATGTGCCAGTATTAAGTCCCCCCATCATCATGTGCCAGTATTAAGTCCCCCCCATCATCATGTGCCAGTATTAAGTCCCCCCATCATCATGTGCCAGTATTAAGTCCCCCCATCATCATGTGCCAGTATTAAGTCCCCCCCATCATCATGTGCCAGTATAAAGTCCCCTCCCATCATCATGTGCCAGTATAAAGTCCCCCCCATCATCATGTGCCAGTTTTGTAATAAGCCCCCCCAATGTGCCAGTAACACTATTGTAAAAAAAAAAAAAAAAAACAACACTTATACTTACCTAAGTGTCAGCGATGCGATGCAGCCTCTTCCTGTGTCCCACGCTGTAATGTAAGGCTCAGCCGGCACGATGACGTCATTGCGCCGGCCTCTGATAGGCTGCCGGCCTAGTGCCTGCAGCCAGGGGCGTACATAAAAATCACTGGGCCCCATAGCAGGAATCTAAATTGGGCCCCCATTCCCCTTTTATAGCCCCTCCCTTTGTTCCATGAACTATTCTTGCTGCTGCGTTTTATAATTTATGCCATCAGGGCCGGAATGGGATTACAAAACAGCCCTGGCACACAAAAGAGGTATAATAGATGCAGATGTATATTATATACAGCAGTGTACAGTTATGTGAGGTACGCGGTATAATATATGCAGTGTGTACAGGTATATAGTATATTCCCTAGTGTTCTGATATGTGAGGTACAGGGTATAATAGATGCAGTGTGTACAGGTATATAGTATATACAGCAGTGTACTGATATGTGAGGTACGGGGTATAATATATGCAGTGTATACAGTATATACAGTAGTGTAATATGTGAGGTACGAGGTATAATAGATGCTGTGTGTACAGATATCAGTACACTTCTGTATATACTATATATGTGAGGTACGAGGTATAATAGATGCAGTGTGTACAGATATATAGTAAATACAGCAGTGTATTGACACCTCGTACCTCAGATATCAGTACACCGCTGTATATACTATATATCTGTACACACTGCATCTATTATACCTCGTACCTCACATATATAGTATATACAGAAGTGTACTGATATCTGTACACACAGCATCTATTATACCTTGTACCTCACATATCAGTGCACTGCGGTATATACTATATATCTGTACATATTGCATGTATAATACTGTGTAATATATGCAGTGTGTGTGCATGTATGTGTGTGTATCTATATATATATATATATATATATACAGAGCAGTGTATTGATGTGACACATAGAAGGTATAATACTGTAGATGCAGTGTTTATAGAAATATGTGGTCAGTTATCTGCCAGGACCTGTGATGACATCATCACAGGTCCTTCAACCCCTAACAGCAAGTATTAAAAGTTCACAAGCAGCTCTGCATTGATCCATACAGACTGGAATGGAGAGGTAAGAGGAGGTCCTCCACTTTTCATCATTTACCTCCCCTCCATGCCCTGTTTTTACTCATTGCTCACTCATGTATAATACTTCAGACAGTTACCACTACCTCATGTACCTCACAGTGACTATAATGTATAACTGACCACATATTTCTATAAACACTGCATCTACAGTATTATACCTTCTATGTGTCACATCAATACACTGCTCTGTATATATATATATATATATATATATATATAGATACACACACATACATGCACACACACTGCATATATTACACAGTATTATACATGCAATATGTACAGATATATAGTATATACCGCAGTGCACGGATATGTGAGGTACAAGGTATAATAGATGCTGTGTGTACAGATATCAGTACACTTCTGTATATACTATATATGTGAGGTACGAGGTATAATAGATGCAGTGTGTACAGATATATAGTATATACAGCGGTGTACTGATATCTGAGGTACGAGGTGTCAATACACTGCTGTATTTACTATATATCTGTACACACTGCATCTATTATACCTCGTACCTCACATATATAGTATATACAGAAGTGTACTGATATCTGTACACACAGCATCTATTATACCTCGTACCTCACATATTACACTACTGTATATACTGTATACACTGCATATATTATACCCCGTACCTCACATATCAGTACACTGCTGTATATACTATATACCTGTACACACTGCATCTATTATACCCTGTACCTCACATATCAGAACACTAGGGAATATACTATATACCTGTACACACTGCATATATTATACCGCGTACCTCACATAACTGTACACTGCTGTATATAATATACATCTGCATCTATTATACCTCTTTTGTGTGCCAGGGCTGTTTTGTAATCCCATTCCGGCCCTGATGGCATAAATTATAAAACGCAGCAGCAAGAATAGTTCATGGAACAAAGGGAGGGGCTATAAAAGGGGAATGGGGGCCCAATTTAGATTCCTGCTATGGGGCCCAGTGATTTTTATGTACGCCCCTGGGTGCAGGCACTAGGCCGGCAGCCTATCAGAGGCCGGCGCAATGACGTCATCGTGCCGGCTGAGCCTTACATTACAGCGTGGGACACAGGAAGAGGCTGCATCGCATCGCTGACACTTAGGTAAGTATAAGTGTTGTTTTTTTTTTTTTTTTTTACAATAGTGTTACTGGCACATTGGGGGGGCTTATTACAAAACTGGCACATGATGATGGGGGGGGACTTTATACTGGCACATGATGATGGGGGGGGACTTTATACTGGCACATGATGATGGGGGGGACTTAATACTGGCACATGATGATGGGGGGGACTTAATACTGGCACATGATGATGGGGGGACTTAATACTGGCACATGATGATGGGGGGGGACTTAATACTGGCACATGATGATGGGGGGACTTAATACTGGCACATGATGATGGGGGGACTTAATACTGGCACATGATGATGGGGGGGACTTAATACTGGCACATGATGGGGGGGACTTAATACTGGCACATGATGGGGGGGGACTTAATACTGGCACATGATGGGGGGACTTAATACTGGCACATGATGGGGGGACTTAATACTGGCACATGATGATGGGGGGGACTTAATACTGGCACATGATGATGGGGGGGACTTAATACTGGCACATGATGATGGGGGGAGACTTAATACTGGCACATGATGATGGGGGGGACTTAATACTGGCACATGATGATGGGGGACTTAATACTGGCACATGATGATGGGGGGACTTAATACTGGCACATGATGATGGGGGACTTAATACTGGCACATGCTGATGGGGGACTTAATACTCGCACATGATGATGGGGGGACTTAATACTGGAACATGGGGGGGCTTAATACTGGCACGTGATGGGGGGCTTATTACTGGCACGTGATGGGGGGCTTATTACTGGCACGTGATGGGGGGCTCATTACTGGCACGTGATGGGGGGCTCATTACTGGCACGTGATGGGGGGCTCATTACTGGCACGTGATGGGGGCTTATTACTGGCACGTGATGGGGGGCTTATTACTGGCACGTGATGGGGGCTCTTGTTACTGGCACGTGATGGGGGCTTATTACTGGCACATTGGGGGGCTCTTGTTACTGGCACGTTATTGAGGGCACTTATTACTGGCACATTATTGGTGGGCACTATAGGGGCATCTACTGAGGCTACAAAGAAGGGGTGTTTTATATGGGGGGCTCTGTACAGTAGCATTTTATACTGGGACACATTATGGTGGGTACTATGGAGAAGGGGAGAGAGGAGTCATCTACGGGGGGCACTAAGAAGGGGTATTTTATACTTGCAAATTATGGGGGACACTGAGGGCATCTACTGGGGCACGATATATGGGACATTTTATACTGGTACATTATGGGGGCCACTAGCAGGAAGGGGGGAGAGGAGCACTATGGAGGCATTTACTGGTGCACTATATAGGGGTATTTTATACTGGCACATTATGGGGGACATTAGCTCAACTGGGGGCATAAGGGGGTATGTTTTGCACATTATAAGGAGAATTATTTCTACTGGGGGGCATTATGGTGGGTTTTATTACTCCCCCATGGTATGACCCCCTAGTAGCAGCACCAGCATCTCTCTGCTCTGCTATCCCTCTGCCCCTTCTCCATATCCTTATTATGAAATCTTTCTCATTAGGATAAAACACAACATCAGCTCCGCCGAGCCCCCGGCCAAGTGTTGAAGTGGTGTCCGAGATCCCCAAGGGCCAAGCCAAGTAACTGTACGTTTTCATGTGAAATATGTTTATTTTATATATGTACACTCCTGTGAGAGGCGGGGAGGGAGATCTGTGGATGACACTGTTATGGAGGGGGAAATGGGGATGACACTGTCATGGGGTGGATCTGTGGATGACACATATAGCATAAGATGCTATATACGGTATGTGGCATCCACAGATCCCCCCCATAGCAGTGTCATCCACAGATCCCCCTCTCTATAAAAGTGTCATCCACAGACAGCTGGACTTTTCTTCCATGTTGCGGTTTTAGGTATTGGGTAAAGTATTGCAGCATTTCTAAGCGTACTTGTGTAAATATATCGTTGTTATAGCTGCCCCACCTACTTTTGTCTTGGCCCCCAGTGTGCCCCCCCAAAATTTGAAAGCTAGAGACGCCACTGCTGTGACCTCCTGCGTCGGATCTCGCGAGGTGACGCAATGAAGTGGCGCAGGAAGCACGGTGAGGCGTTTGTGACCGCCTGCGACGGGACACCACAAACTGTGATGGAGAGAGGTAAGTATTTTTATTTTATTTACCATACTGTAATTGCAGAGGTACTGGGGGCACTATGGGGGTGGGGGAGGAGCAGAGAGCGGGGGCCAATACATTAATAATAAAGAGGGGGCCAATACATTAATAATAAAGAGGGGGCCAATACATTAATAATAAAGAGGGGGCCATTACATTAATAACAAAGAGGGGGCCAATACATTAATAACAAAGAGGGGACCAATACACTAATAATAAAGAGGGGGGCCATTACATTAATAATAAAGAGGGGGCCAATACATTAATAACAAAGAGGGGACCAATACACTAATAACAAAGAGGGGGGCAATACATTAATAACAAAGAGGGGGCCATTACATTAATAACAAAGAGGAGGCCAATACATTAATAATAAAGAGGGGACCAATACATTAATAACAAAGAGGGGACCAATACATTAATAACAAAGAGGGGGCCATTACATTAATAACAAAGAGGGGGCCAATACATTAATAATAAAGAGGGGACCAATACATTAATAACAAAGAGGGGACCAATACACTAATAATAAAGAGGGGGCCATTACATTAATAATAAAGAGGGGGGCCAATACATTAATAACAAAGAGGGGGCAGTACATTAATAATAAAGAGGGGGCCAATACATTAATAATAAAGAGGGGGCCAATACATTAATAATAAAGAGGGGGCCAATACATTAATAACAAAGAGGGGGCCATTACATTAATAATAAAGAGGGGGCCAATACACTAATAATAAAGAGGGGGACAATACATTAATAATAAAGAGGGGACCAATACATTAATAATAAAGAGGGGGCCATTACATTAATAATAAAGAGGGGGCTAGTACATTAATAATAAAGAGGGGGGCCATTACATTAATAATAAAGAGGGGGCTAGTACATTAATAATAAAGAGGGGGGCCAATACATTAATAATAAAGAGGGGGCCATTACATTAATAATAAAGAGGGGGCCATTACATTAATAATAAAGAGGGGGCCAGTACATTAATAATAAAGAGGGGGGCCAATACATTAATAATAAAGAGGGGGCATTACATTAATAATAAAGAGGGGGCCATTACATTAATAATAAAGAGGGGGCCAGTACATTAATAATAAAGAGGGGGGCCAATACATTAATAATAAAGAGGGGGGCCAATACATTAATAATAAAGAGGGGGGCATTACAGTAATATCAAAGAGGGGGCCATTATATTAAAAATAACGAGGGGGTCATTATATTAATAATAAAGAGGGGACCATTATATTAATAATAAAGAGGGGCCAATATATTAATAACAAAGAGGGGGCCATTATATTAATAACAAAGAGGGGGCCATTATATTAATAATACAGCGGGGGTCATTAATATTAATAATAATAATACAGAGGGGACCATTATAATATACAGGGGGAATAATATTATGGGGAATGGGGGAATATCTGTCTGGCTCTATCACAGTATTGGGGGGCAGCAGGATGACAGTGTTGAGGTATGGTGCTGTATTCTCCTGTATATAATAATGTCCTTTCACATATCTGTTTCACGGTAGGGTTGGGGGAGGAGATTGAGAATTTGGCCCACCCTGCCGCATCCTGGCCCCAGACTTCAGGTCACACTGTGTGTGTTCTGAATTCTGGGGGCTCACACCCATCTACTACATTATCTGTACTCAGAGAGTTATTACTGTGTTATCTGAGGTGTTACATAGGACTGCAGGTGACATCTACTACATTATCTGTACTCAGAGAGTTATCACCCCGGCCACAGCCTTTTCAGTCCCCTACCCTCTGGTAGGCGTCTTAGAGCCCTACACGCCCGCACCACTAGGCTGAACAACAGCTTTTACCCCAAATCAATCAGTCTCCTAAATGCTCAGAGATTATTGCCCCTTCCTAGGATAGAAACTACCACAGACTGAAAGTGACTGCTGCATTCGTGAACCCATGATGATCTCTTGTCTGCAGTGGTGTCTGATCAGTGTGTATATATACTCATAAGCACTTCCTACTTTGCTCTTGCTATATATATATATATATATATATATTGCAAAAAAATTAACAGAATAGGGAGGCTCAACACTCTGATGGGCGGATAGCGGTGGGTTCGCTGCTTACTGGGTCACTCACCCAGTTGAGAGTAGAAATATATATCAAGAAGAAACAGCAGGCACACCACCTTCTGGAATGATAGTGGAACACTAGAAATGCTATATTGAAGTTTATTCAATTCATACAAGATATCACATGATAAAAAAGGCCCAATATACATAAAAAATACATAAAAACACTCAATGAAATAAAATAAAAATCATAAAATATTCATAAAAGAAAGGTCAGACCGCACTCTATGATAAAATTTCCTGAGATAGGTAGTCCTATACTGGAATATGGCACAAAGTCCACCTGTCAATGGTTGCCAAATACAGTTGTCTCTATGAGACTCTTACCACTCGATGATATGTGGTATACTTGCACGGAGCGGTGAAAGGATGTAGTCACCAAGGTGCTGGACACTGGACGCTGGGTAAATGAAAGCGCACTGCTTGGAAGACGTGCTCTCGGTAGATAATCACACAGCGGTGAGAGGTATAGTCACCAGGACACTGGACGCTGGACGCTAGACGCTGAAATGATAAAAGCGCTCAGCCTAGGAGGCGTGTTTTCAGTCAGGTGATCCTGTGTAGACGAGTCAGATGATCAGGTCAGCTGATGCAAACGTCCTATCACGTGATGCACAGGTCCTTAGACTATAGTACACTTTGGCACAGCAGAAATCCAGGTCCTATACTGCAACAAAGACTATGTTGACAGTTATCTTTTTCAAAGAATAATTATCTTTGTCCACGGAATCTTCTGTACTTAGGGTCCGGACCAGTACTGGATGTAGGAGTTGCGTAGTCTGCTAGACGCGTTTCGAGGCTACCTGCCTCTTCCTCAGTAGCTCCGTGCAAGTATACCACATATCATCGAGTGGTAAGAGTCTCATAGAGACAACTGTATTTGGCAACCATTGACAGGTGGACTTTGTGCCATATTCCAGTATAGGACTACCTATCTCAGGAAATTTTATCATAGAGTGCGGTCTGACCTTTCTTTTATGAATATTTTATGATTTTTATTTTATTTCATTGAGTATATATATATATATATATATATATATATATATATATACTGTGAACTGGGAATAGTAATGCTTTCTAGTGCAATGTTTTTTTTTTTTTCTAGTGTAATGCTTTAGTTTAAATGTCAGTTCTTGTTCCTCTGTCCATGGCATCTAGGATTGCTCCAAACAACATTTCATTGTATTGTACATTGTATTACATTGTATTGTACAGTGACAATAAAGGCATCTTATCTTATCACTGTGTTATCTGTGGTGTTACATAGGACTGCAGGTCACATCTACTACATTATCTGTACTCAGAGAGTTATCACTGTGTTATCTGAGGTGTTACATAGGACTGCAGGTAACATCTACCACATTATCAGTACTCAGAGAGTTATCACTGTTATCTGTGGTGTTACATAGGACTGCAGGATACATCTACTACGTTATCCGCACTCAGAGAGTTATCACTGTGTTATCTGTGGTGTTACATAGGACTGCAAGTGATCTACTACATTATCTGTTAAAAGGGGCGTGCCCACAGGCTGGGGGCGCAATTCTTGGCTTGCCCCGGGTGCTGGCAACCCACACTACGCCAACTGCCAGGACTTATGCATGCCTAACCTACAGGTGAACAATGGAGTATAAAGAGTCCTTTTTATGACCCATTGGAGTATATATTGAGAGAAATGTATCAACAGTGGTGAATGCATGCATTTTATTAATCTGTAAAATGGTACAGTACAGACAGTCAGATTTATTAAAATGGATGAAGTAGTCACATGTGTACATTATATGACCGCCACTTCTATGATGTAGCATAGACTAGCTTTGGTTCATCAGCAGGTTTTTACATGTCGTAGGTCAACCCTTTAGATTTTGTGCTGTTCATTAGTGTATATGTAAGAGATGGAAGAACCCACCTCTGCAGTAGTGTTGACACACTGACAATGCTGATCTGGGCAGGGTGAGCAGCTTCTTTAATTGGCAGGCGGTGCTGCTGGAGGGGAACAAAACATGGGACTAAACATGTTAAAGGGGTATTCCAGCATAGAATTTATTTTTCCTTTAGCTGCACATGCTGTAGAAAAATGACAGAACTAATACTCACTTCACTGAGTCCCTCCACTGTTGTTCCGAGGTGTTGAGGACCTGCGCCTGTCTCAACACAGCAGGAAATGGCTGTGAATGCCACTCAGCCAATTACTGGCTGCAGTGATAACCCGCCTTCCCAAAATTCCCAGCCATTGCCTTCCGTGTCAAGACAGGACAGGAAGTGGAGCACAGTGGGGACCCTGGCACCACTGTAATGGCAGTGGCAGGGGATGAGTGAGGTGCCTATCAGTTCTAATATTTTTTATAGCACATGCAGCCCATAGAGGTACTTTTTTTGTGCTAAGAATTTTCAAAAATCACGCCCCAATGCAAAAAAAATTTTTTTTCCAATAAATCAATATATCAATATAAAGGGGTTGACCGGGATAATTAAACTTGTCACACTCTGGGAAGGAAACCCTACACTGAACATGGAGCGAAAGAGTAAGGGAAATAAAGCCTAAAAACTAGGGAAGGAAGATGGACACCTCCTAGTGAAAATCCTAATCAAAGCCCTGACGGACTACCAATATACACAGGAATATTTAAAGTCCTATCTAACCCTAAAGGACCCTGGTACTAATGACAGGAATGAGACATCCTGTTCCTCCAAAAGGTAGGATGAATGGGAGTCTCCCTAAGGCCTAATACAAAACAACAAGGAAATGCAACACACAGAAAAGCCAGGAGACAAAGGGAAAGGTAACACTAAACTTCCAAGAAGCTATGGCAGCACCAGGAACTTAGCAGAGATCCTAACACCAGCTATCCACAGGTCCAACTGAAGCAATAAACTGCACAGCATTGTGGGAGAAACAACTATAAATAGGTAAAATTAAATAGGGTGTGGCCAGTACCAGAAACAACACAGACTCCTATTGATCCACAAGGTAAACATGTCAAATCAAACCACGTGTTGTCAGTCTCAAAGATCTGCTGCCACTCACTGTCGCGGGAACGTCCGTATGTCTCGGTACGTCTGTGACAGTACGCCCCCTTCTACGAGTGACCTCCGGGCACCCAGGACTGACCTTATCCGGATGAAACCTGTGAAAAGCTTTCACCAAACGACTGGCATTCACGTCAGATACCGGTACCCACATCCTCTCCTCAGGTCCATAACCCTACCAGTGAACAAGATACTGAAGGGATCTACGGAGAGCTTGAGAGTCAATTATCTTGGTGATCTGGAATTCTAAAAATAACGTCCACCATGACAGGAGCTGGTGGCAAGGAAGACAGCTCCAAAGGTTCAACATATCTCTTCAGCAAAGATTTATGAAACACATTATGTATTTTCAGAACCTGAGGAAGTTCAATACGAAAAGCTACAGGATTAATAATGGCCTGATCTTATATGGACCAATAAACCTTTAACCCAAATTCCAAGAAGGTACCTTTAACTTAATGTTTCTTGTGGACAGCCACACCAAATCAACCACTCTTAAGTCCGGACCTGTCATATGTTTCCTGTCAGCCACACGTTTATACTTGTTGCCCATATTCATCAAGTTATTTTGCATTATCCGACATATAGATGATAATGATGACGAAAAACGTTCCTCCTCAGGAATACCAGAAGTATCTGAACCAGAAAACGATTATTTATGGCAAACTCTGCCAAAGACAAAAACGAGGACCACTCCTCCTGGTTCTCAGAGACAAAACATCTTAAGTAAGTCACCAGACTCTGATTAGTGCACTCCGTCTGTCCGTTCGACTGAGGATGAAAAGCCGAAGAAAAAGACAGTTGTACCCACAGCCAAGTAGTTCCACGATCCGAAACCACGTCAGAGGGAATGCCATGGAGTTTCACAATGTTATCAACAAACACTTGAGCAAGTGTTTTAGCATTAGGTAGGCCAGACAATGCTATAAAGTGCCCCATTTAACTAAAACGATCAACCACCCCCAAAATAACTGTCTTTCCTAACGAATTAGGCAGATCAGTGATAAAATCCATAGATAAATGAGTTCATGGTCTGGATGGGATAGGCAATGGAAGTAGGGATCCGGAAGGCCGAGTATGTGTCACCTTAGAGCGTGCACAGACACTACCAGCCGACACATAGTCCTCAACACAATTACGCAACCCCATCCAGCAGAACCTACGAGAAATGAAGTCGGCAGTGGATCTGCTCCCATGGTGTCCCGTAAGAACCATACAGTGATGTTCCTCAAACAACTTGTAACGCAATTCCGATGGCACAAACAATTTCCCAGAGGGGCAAGAATCTGGTGCGTCTCCCTGGGCCTCTAACACCTTCAACTCTAGGTCAGGGTATAGGGCAGATATCACTACCCCTTCCGATAGAATAGGACTCGGATTTTTAAAATACCACATCCAGGAAAACTACGTGACAAGGCACCTGCCTTGACGTTCTTAACCCCAGGACTATAAGTGACAGTGAAATTGAATCTGGTGAAAAACAAAGACCATCTGGCCTGTAAATTTGGTATTTTTTTATAAATAAAAATGAAATATTTTGACTCAAATTTACCACTGTCATGAATTTCAATATGTAACGAGAAAACAATCTCAGAATGGGTTGGATAAGTAAAAGCGTTTTAAAATTATCACCACATAAAGTGACATGTCAGATTTGCAAAAAATGTCCTGGTCCTTAAGGTGAAAAATGGCAGGACCCTGAAGGGGTTAATTTGATATCATGCACCACTTGCGATAAACACTTCTGAGCTAGAGGTGCAGAATCAATAGCAAAAATGTAAATATTTTTCTCTAATGCACTCGGTGGCAACCCGTGCATACGGACTAACTGAGCATCAATCAGGTTCACCGCTGCCCCGCTGTCGATAAACACCTCAATCTCCACAGTTTTTTACTTTAGCACCACCTCAGCAGTCAGGAGAAATCGGGTACTACCAGTCAAAGACAAATGCACATTTTATGACTCTCCTCTCACCGCTCCAAGAGTCAGATGGGAATTAAACATCCTTTTTTTTTTTTTACTCTGAATGTATGGACATACTCCGATAAAATGGCCCTGCTGTCCGCAGAAAAAACACACTCCCTTCTTACGACCAGTATGCTTGAAAGCGGATCCAGGAGTAGCTCCCCCTAACTGCATGGGTTTGTCCCCAGACCTAAACTCAGGAGTATCTTCATCCAAAGTGTCAGAGGAGGACAATACATCATGTGATAGTACGTCCTTAGAGTGGGGGCCCCTAGTGCAGCCAGCCAGTAGCGCTGGGGCAACACGTGAGGTGCACGGTGGACCGATGAGGGGCCAAATAATAACACACAGTTCATCAGTTTACTCACGGTTAGCAGAAAGCCTCCCTCGGCTGGCAGCACAGTGTTGAGGTGGACAGCACGAAATCCTCCGGGGCACGCTCTGTGGTAGGAAAGCATCAGCCAAGATGGTGGTTGAGGTGCCCTTGATGTTAGGGGTGCTTAGGGTGCTTGTTGCGGCAGAGTCACTTGATGGTATAGATAAGTCCTTTTTCCTTGTCCCTTTTTTGGACTAAACTTTCATCAGAGCAGAAGTGCTAGATCTGCACTCTCTCACTCTCAGCATCAGTCTTCTACTCACTGATCTCAACTGAACTTTTTATCTGACTCACTAGGCCTGACCTAGGTATATATATGACCTAAACTTTATCCCCATCTAGTGGTGGGATGTATAAATTACACCTAATATGCCTGGTAACAGGGATTTTACAGATACATTAATACAAAGTACCACAATACAACATAATGCAATTGACAAGGTAAAAAGTGCTTTTAAGCAGTGCCCACACACACGTAGTGGGACGCTGCATACCCCATGGTAAAATGTAAGTCGACCTCGACACATTCTTGACTCGAAGTTGTATTTTCCTGTAAGATATAAAAAGGGAAAAGCATGCATGCATAGGAAAATAATGCCATAACTCACATTCTTGTACTTCTTGTACCTATAAATAAAATAGGTTAGGCAAGCATATCTCAGGCAACAACGAAATGTGACAAATGGGGTAACACATTGTTTTTCTGAATACTGCTGATGTACCGGAAACCATAAAGATGAAGAGAAACAAAAAATAAACATCTCAGGAGGCTCACAGGGTAAGAGTCCGTTCCCTGGGCACGAGTAAATGTAAAAATGGAATATCACGGAGGCTCAGGTACGTGAAAGTCTATCTCTGGGTGCAGACTTGAACGTTGCAAACAGGCAAATAGTCCCTTAAAAGTCCTTTAAGGAAAATGGAACAAGATAACTGTAGATTAGTCCTATTTCTGGATCGCTGGAACTCCAGATAAGTTAAGGATATACTTAACGTTGAATTAACAGAGCTGTAAATTAACTTCTCGGCTGCTGGAGCAGGAAATCTCTGTAACGGACTGGTGGGTGTCCTCTTGTAATCCTGTCGGATCTACGAAGCGGCTGAGACTCTTCAGACCTTGCTTCAAGGGAACTGGATGTTTCATGAGTTGCGGTAACTTCAGCTTCTGGTTGAAGTGTTGGGGTCTTGGTTTTAGCAGGCACTAAGATGTTGAACAATGGAGTTAAGAACCATTGCAAAGGATCAGAAGCTAATAATTTTTTTTCCAAAGGACTGTATAGATCCCTCTGGCTCAGTTGGTTTTTCCAGATCTGGTTCAATGGGTTGAATTTCTTCTGGAACAGCTTCTTCTTGCGAAGTTTCTACTGGAGTGTCTTCCTTGAGGCACAATTTTAGGCAATTTCTATGTACTACCCGGGATTTGTCCTCTTGGGTAATCTCATACGTATCCGTTTCTGGATTGAGAATAGCAGTAATGGTGTAAAGTTCTCTCTCCCATTTGCTATCTAGTTTGCTGGTTCGATGGTTATTTTTTAACCACACACGATCACCAATTTTGAGAGGTTCTGCCTTGGTTGTTTTTCATGGGCATGTCCCATGCGTGGTTGAACAATTTCTTGTGCATCAATGAAACGCCTTTGGTGTTCAGTCACCCAATCAGTTTTTGGTAGGGGGTTGATTGCATCAGGCACTTGTACGCCCAAAGTGTGGTCAGCAGGTAATGTACCTTGTCGGCCAAACATATGGTAGTAGGGTGTATACCCAGTAGAACAATGAATAGTGTTGTTGTAGGTATACATCAGCTGAAGCAATAAAGTAGGCCAATCATTTCTTGTAGCAGGTGGGACTGCTCTTAACATTTCAATTAGGGTTTGGTTCATCTTTTCACAAAGTCCATTCCCTTGGGGATGATATGCTGTGGTCCTGATTTTCTGACAGTTGTGAAAGGTACACAGTTCTTTAAAGAGTTGTGATTCAAAGGCAGATCTCTGATCTGTGAGGATTCTCTCTGGGCATCCATATGGCAACAAGAAATGTTTCCAGAAAGCATCTGCAGTTGTTTTTGCGGTCAAATCTTTGACAGGCACAGCTACAACAAATTTTGTGTAATGGTCAATGATGGTCATAGCATATGTGTAACCTGAGCGACTTGGTTCCAACTTCACATGGTAAATTGCTACTATTTCTAGCGGTTTTCTGCTCACAATGGAATGTAAAGGTGCTTTTTGGTCATGTTTCTCATTTCTTCCAACAGCACAGGTGGAACATTCTCAACACCATTTTTCAATGTCTCCTCTCATCCCAATCCAATAGAATCTTCTACGGATGGTGGCTTCTGTTTTCTGCACGCAAAGTGTCCTGATTGATCATGGTACTGCAGTACGCAGCCCTGCAGGGTATTGCGAATGTGAGGTCACGGTTACTTAGGCAAACGAGGGTTGCTATGGGTTACTCACAGTTTCTAGGATGACCCTGAGCAGGCGTACAGCAGTGATGGAGAGGCTGGCACAGGAGACCTCTGGGGCACTCTCTGTAGATGGGGACCAGGCCTGATGGTGGATGAGGTGCCCTGGATGTTGCAGATGTTTAATGTGCCTAGGGCAAGGTCCCTTTATGGTTCGTGACGCCAGTGCCTGTAACGGTGGCACACCGGTTGATAGTGGTAATAAGTGAGGAACACGCTGTTATGGTGAACCAAAACTTCCTTTATTGGAAAACGGATAACTTTATACAGTCTATTGTAAGTTCCAGGTAATGCAGCAGTATAAAGCAGGCTTTCACATCAATGGCAGGTACAATGTTCTTGCAAGATACTCAGAGGGTAAAAACAACACTTACAGACCAGGCTGCACTCTTCCTCAGAAATCCTGTGCACTATTCCTCAGAACTCCTGACTTTTTTTATCCCAAGGCCCGTATGCCCTAATGCTGGCTTTATCCTTGGTAGCAAACTTCCTCTAGTATATATCCTTGCTTTGGGTGAATCCTTCTGCCCTTCAGCTTACTTGTCTAGCTGGAATACTGGCTCTGCTCTGCTTATGGGAACTTGGTTTCTCAGGAGGCAACTCTTCCCCTGGTGACAAATGTTCTGAGCTAACTCTGGCTCAATATCCACAGGCTGGCTAGTCTGCACTTACTAGCCTCCTGGACTACACTAGAAGCCTGGGCTGTCTAGCTGCATGTCAGGATGTGGGCCTCAGCTTCTCTCTGGCTAAGGTGCACACTCCCTTCTGTCTCTACACAGACTCCTGACTACACAGACTGAACCCCTCCCTGTCTGGGCCTGACTATTTATATTAGGGTTCCCTAGCTCCCTCTAGTGCCTAGGATGCTGAACTACACCCTAATAGGCCTGCTACACATCTCACAGGAAAATACACATAAATACATATTAAAATGCATTAAAATGTACTGTGAAATACACTGCCACTCTCCCACAGGAGGTGGAGAACAACGTGGCCCAATCGACCCTTGTGTAGTGCCCACATTTACCTAGTGGGACACTACAGTACATCTCCAGAATGATTCTTGCATCACGGCGTGGTATTAGGATTTGGTATAGACGATCCCATGTAATTGGGTCTAAAGTTCTTCTTAATAGTAGGCCCTTCTGTAGAAAGAGGTGTTTTCTGTGTCTCCATAGTTTTGACAACTCTAGATCAGCATTCTTCCTGCGGATTCTTTCGGGTGTTCTTCCACTGGTGAAGAAATCTTGCAGTTCACCTAACACTCTGCTTTCATTTTGTAGCTTGATCCATCTTTCTTTGTCTACATGGGATTTTGGATCCACTTGTTGTTGAAGGTTGAAAACTTTTTTCCTTTTGACAGTGATGATGTCTTGGTGGGCAAAGTTTTTGTAGAAGGATGGCATTTCTACCTCTTCCCAAACATCTTCTTGTGAAGTAGGGTCTTCTTTGGTCGGCAGACGGGATAATGCATCCTTATTTTTGTTTGCTTTTCCTGTTCTGTACTTTACGGTAAAATTGTAGTTAGCAAGGCGTGAGGCCCATCTTTGTTCCAATGCTCCTAACTTGGCGGTGTTAAGATGTGCTAGTGGGTTGTTATCTGTGAAGGCTAATAACAGAACCGTTTATAGTGGGTCAAACTGCAGTTACTAAATAGTGGGCTAAACCCTTTTAGTCTAAAGAATATTAACAAGTGATGGGTAGCTTATTTTGTTTAAAACTTAACATTTAATTATGTCAATGAGTAAAAAGATAGGCCCTTAATACTAAACACTCAAAAAATGTAATTTTTATAACCACTGGTTACACTAATCTCCTAAACAAATGGACGGAGATGGGAGAGGACCAATTATAGGGATAGTAAAAAAGGTTATAACAGGTAGGGTGAGAGGTACAAAAGGTACCAAGGTAGAGAGACACAGTGCTGGGTCCAAACCCTAGGTGTCCCTGTCTCTATCTATCCTCCCCACTGTCTCGTGCAGAAATCCCTAAATTCACCCTCCCTAGAATTGGACTGCCCAGCTTTGCCCGATAGACAGAAGGTGGTCCCGTAAATGACCTGAATCTCTACCGGTTTAAAGGAGGGCACTAAAGTTTGGCAAGAAAATCATGGTGAATAAGACCAGGTGAGGTCACAGTGCTGCTGTAAGAAGCCTGTGACACTAGATCCAATCAATACACGTATAAATATAGATATCAGAAAGTTACAGTGTCCAATGGGACACTGTAACTTTCTGATATCTATATTTATACGTGTATTGATTGGATCTAGTGTCACAGGCTTCTTACAGCAGCACTGTGACCTCACTTGGTCTTATTCACCACGATTTTCTTGCCAAACTTTAGTGCCCTCCTTTAAACCGGCAGAGATTCATGTTATCTGTGAAGGCCACGAAGGGTGTTGCGGCAAGGTAATCTTTAAATTTTTCTATGACAGCCCACACGAGTGCGAGAAATTTCAATTTGAAGGAACTGTAGTTTTGGTCGTTCCTTTCAGCACCTCTAAGAGATCTACTAGCGTAGGAAATGACTCTTTCGTTACCTTCTTGTACTTGTGAGAAAACAGCTCCCACGCCTGTGTAAAGATGAAACGGCTGTTGATAATCCGGATAACCTAAAATTGGCGGTTCTGTTAACTTCTTTTTCAGAAGCTGAAAGGCAATTTCTCTTTCAGTGTTCCATTCAACTAGTATTGGAGATTTCTGAAATCTTTTAGGATGCCCTCTCAATAGTTCCAATATTGGCTCTGCAATTTGGGCAAAGTGGGGAATGAAACGTCTATAATATCCTGCGAAACTGAGGAAACTTCTTACTTCTTCTTTAACCGTAGTAGGGGTAGGCCAATTTCGGACTGCGGCTATCTTCTCTGGATCCGGTTTAACACCTTCAGAGCTGACGATATATGCCCTAAGTATTTGACTTCTGGCTTCAGTAGATGACACTTGGATGGTTTAACTTTTAGTCCATGCTTAATGAGAACTTGAAAAATCTCGGACAGATGTTTCAATTGATCTTCATAAGATTTGGAGTAGATGATGACATCATCTAAGTACAACAGGACGGTTTCAAAATTTTTGTGGCCCAGACAACGCTCCATTAATCCCTGAAAAGTTCCAGGCGCGTTGCAAAGTCCAAAGGGCATGCAGTTGAACTCAAATAGGCCCATAGGGGTGGTAAATGCAGTCTTCTCACGATCTTCTGGTGCCATTGGTACTTGCCAGTATCCACTGGTTAAATCAAGAGTAGAGAAGTAGGCTGAAGATCCTAAAGCTGTCAAGGATTCCTCTATGCGTGGTAAAGGGTAAGCATTTTTGTGAGTAATTTGGTTGATTTTTCTGTAGTCCACACAGAATCTGATGTTGCCGTCTTTTTTCCGGACAAGGACTAGAGGTGCAGCCCATGTGCTATGGCTGTCTTTAATATTTGAGTCTTTCATCTCTTGAATAATTTGTTTTACGGATTGGTACATAGTAGGTGGTATAGGCCGATATCTTTCCTTGATCGGTGGGTGTGAACCTGTAGGGATGGAGTGTTTAATGATATCTACTTCTCCATAGTCTGTAGAATGCTTACTGAAGGCATTGTGATGCTCTTTCACTACTTGCAGTACTCCTTCCAATTGGTGTTCTGGTGTGGAAGCGTCTCCCACATGAAGTTCTTTCCACCAGGGGGTGTTTAAGTTTTGGTCCTGTGGGTGTTGTTTCTTGGGATCTGTAGTCACGCTGATGACATCTTGAAAGGTAATCTGGATCAGCTGTGCAATGGGACGGTACTTTGTTAATGTTACACTGTGATCACTCAAGATGAGGAGACGAATAGGCACTTTACCTTCAGAGACAGTTACTAGGCTTCTTGCAGCTCTAACTAAAGGATAGTCTTCCAAGACAACTGGCTCTACCAAGGCTTGGTAGTCTTGACTTTGAATTCCGACTACAGCTCGGCACCACAGGAGGGTTTCGGTGTTGGGCTTGAGAATCACAGGTTGATTATCTCGGATGCGGACACAGCAAATTTCTCCTTTTTCATTGGCGAATCTCTGTTGTGCATTTAGTACACGGATGGTTTGTTGGATTACCTTCTTAGAAGCAAAAGAAGCAGTAGGCACTGACTGGTGTAAGGCTTCCAGCATTTCAACATAACAATTCCTGAGGACATTCATGCCTAGGACTATTGGAGGGTTATTGTTGTTTTCTTTGACTTGTACCACGATAATACCTTGTTGGGATAGGATGGTTCCTCCTACTCAAATGGTAGGTTCCCAGTAACCCATTATTAGTACAGGTTTGCCGTTACTAGCTATGAGGATTCTGGGGGCTGGGTAAGCTGATTTTGGTCCCAGTATTTTTCAAATGCAGTTTGTTGGATGGTAGTGACTTGGGATCCTGTGTCAACTAGGGCAACAAAAGGAACTCCATTTATTTGAAGTGTCACTTCTGGACGGGATCCTACATATCTTGGAATTCAATGGGGATCTTCTGGACCTATTGATCTACCTCCCGAGGGGTGGTCCCTGACCTCGGGGGTTGCCCATTTAACTGCCAGCAGGTGGCTTCAGTATGGCCTGGCTTGTGACAGTATGTACAGATAGGCCGCCTGGGGGTACTAGTGTGGTCAGGTGGGCGTCCACCCGAATTTCTGGAATAAGTCTCTTTATAATCAGGAGAGAAGAGCCTTCTGGACACAGGGTTCTCTTTCTCCAGCAATAATGGTTTTTCCCATTGTTCCAATTTTTTTTTAACTTTCTCCAGACTCTTAGTCAGGAATTGGACTTGCTCAGTAAGGGCAGCAACTGCGTCAGGAATTGGGGCTTGAGTTGCCTGACTAACGACAGGTAAAGGTTTCACAGGGGTGACAGGCTGTATTGCTGACACTACAGTGGATCCAATGGGTTCTGTTGATGAACTTTTTCCCAGTATACTGATAGCTAATTCTTTAAAGTCTAAGAAAGCAGCACTTGGATGCTGGGCGGCTAACATTCTTAGTTGGCTCTTTAAATTGTCTGTATTGACACCTTCAATAAACTGCTCTTTCAGGGTTTTGTCCTGATTCTCTGCCTCACAGGGGGTCTACTTGTACAACAGCTCTAAGGGCTTCCTGCAAAGATAATGCAAAGTCTCTGAGTGACTCACCCGTTTGCTGCTTCTTGCTGAAGAACCTCATCTTGACCTCTGACAGGGTCCTGGGTTCAAAGGTGGTGTAGAGACATTCAAATATCTGCTCTAGTGTCCTCCTTTCTGAGCTTGGCCAGGATTTCACTTCTCTGAGAGCAGCTCCTTCCAATTGCGCAAGGAGAATCTCCATCTGCTGTTCTGGGGATACAGGGTACAATCTGAACACAGCAAGCATTTTTTCTTTAAAGTCCCTTAAAGTGTGAATTTCTCCAGAATACCGTGGGAGCCAGGGGGCCCCAAAATAATAAGGCATAGTTAAAGGCATTAAACTTGGTGCTGCAGCAGTTGGTATTGCGCTGGGAACGGCTGCAGCTGCCGCAGGAGGTCCGCGGAGGTCAGACTGCACGTTATCTTCTTGCACAGACATGGTGTCAATAGGTATATTATAGTTAAGTAGGTCAATTGTGGCTGTAGATACTTTTTATGTGACGTTGCTATGGCCCTTTAAATATTTTATACCGGCTGAATGCAATACTCAGGCAGCGCTTACTTAAAGGGCTTCCGTCACCCCACTAAACAGTTTTTTTTTTTTTTGTGTACTTATAATCGCTATACTGCGATTTATCCATACATAATATGATTAATCATTTTGGTTCAGTAGATTCTGCTAAAAACGTACTTTTATAATATGTAAATTACCTGTTTACCAGTAAGTAGGGCGGCTACTTGCTAGTAGCAGCAGCATCCTCCTATCATAATGACGCCCCCTCCACATGTTGATTGACAGGGCCAGCGAACGGGATCTTTCTCTGCTGGCCCTTTTTGCATTCAAAATATGGCGCCTGCGCCGTAATGGTATTCAATCGGTGCAGGCGCACTGAGAGGCGGACGCTCGCTCGGCCGCTCCATCCTCAATGCGCCTGCCCCGATGACGTCACATCTACACCCGGCGCAGGCGCATTGAGGAAGGAGCGGCCGAGCGAGCGTCCTCCTCTCAGTGCGCCTGCGCCGACTGAAGACAGGTACGGCGCAGGCGCCAGATTTTGAATGCAAACAGGGCCAGCAGAGAAAGATCCCTTTCGCTGGCCCTGTCAATCAACATGCGGAGGGGGCATCGTTATGATAGGAGGATGCGGCTGCTACCAGCAAGTAGCCGCCCTACTTGCTGGTAGACAGGTAATTTACATATTATAAAAGTACGTTTTTAGCAGAATCTACTGAACCAAAATGATTAATTACATTATGTATGGATAAATCGCAGTATAGGGATTATAAGTACACAAAAAAAGTGGGGTGACAGAAGCCCTTTAAACTTCTGGTAGCGCCCCTGGCTAGCGGTGCTCCCTTTAGACTTAGTGGGGCTAATCGGAGTACTCACAGACTGTGTGCTCTATTTGGGAGACGGCAGGCAATGCGATCCGCTCCGTTAGCTCGCCTGTGTGACTCTCGCGATACTTTGGGATGCACGCACGTCACACTTTCCTCCCGTGCGCGGCGTCTCCCTTTGATGTGGCCACAGGCAGAGGAGGCGGCGCTGTGTTTGCATACAGGGCTGGCCTCTCGGAAACAACACAGTAAAGGTAGGATGAGCTTGACCAGACAGTTTTGCATAAATGGGCAGGACAATATGTTCCCGCTCTTCAGGGGGTGTCGCTAACTTGTCCACAGTGATGGCGCAGTTTTAGTGACACACAAATGTTGGATTTTCTCACTTTTAACACTGCGATTTTTATGCTGGGGACTAGTATAGCACCTCCATATACTTTTCAAGCAGTTTAAACAGTTCTGTAGCCCAAAACAGCGCACAACAAGCAAAAGTCTCTGAATCAAATAAAGGGGCTTATTCACATGCGACAGTCTCTCAAATATGGCGCAAGGGTTAATATCCTGTTCGTGACGCCAATAAAAGATATGCAGCCAACCAGGGGCAACACGTGAGGTGCACGGTGGACTGATGAGGGTCCAAATAATAACACACAGTTCATCAGTTTACTCACGGTTAGCAGAAAGCCTCCCTGGGCTGGCAGCACAGTGTTGAGGTGGACAGCACTAAATCCTCCGGGGCACGCTCTGTGGTAGGGAAGCATCAGCCAAGATGGTGGTTGAGGTGCCCTTGATGTTAGGGGTGCTTAGGGTGCTTGTTGCGGCTGAGTCACTTGATGGTTTTTGTCGTGACGCCAGTAACGTTAATGGTGGTACAACCATTAGTAGTAATAATGAGGTAGACAGTGGTAAGATGCAACTCACAAGTTTTACTGTTGATGACTTTGGTTGCAGCAGTACAAAAATGCAGTCTCTTGATGTTAACAGAGTTGATTCTGCAAATCCACTGTTTCTACACTTTTTTGGTTTGACTTGGACTTAGCCAGATATTTTCTGTATCAGTGCAATTTGGTGAGGTTGCCGAAGGCTCTGGTATCCTTCACCTGAATATCCCAAAGGTCCTGGATGCCTGACTTGTGGCTTTTATCCTTTGGATAGATAAGTCCTTTTTCCTTGTCCCTTTTTTGGACTAAACTTTCATCAGAGCAGAAGTGCTAGATCTGCACTCTCTCACTCTCAGCATCAGTCTCACTCTCAGCATCAGTCTTCTACTCACTGATCTCAACTGAACTTTTTATCTGACTCACTAGGCCTGACCTAGGTATATATATGACCTAAACTTTATCCCCATCTAGTGGTGGGATGTATAAATTACACCTAATCTGCCTGGTAACAGGGATTTTACAGATACATTAATACAAAGTACACAATACAACATAATGCAATTGACAAGGTAAAAAGTGCTTTTAAGCAGTGCCCACACACACGTAGTGGGACGCTGCACTAGATATTTCTCTCAGGCGTCTATCAATGCGTATGGCAAGAGACATAGCAGCCTCCAGAGACTCAGGATTTTAATGAAAGGCCAATGGGTCCTTCAGCCTCCCTGATAAACCCTGACAAAACTAGCTACGGAGAACCGGATCGTTCCACTCAGTATCCGTAGCCCACCTACTAAACTCAGAGCAATAAATCTCAGCAGAACGATCTACCTGACGAAGGCAACGCAGCTTGGTTTCCGTCAGGGATAGATAAGACCCAAAGCTTTGAAAAATTCATCCACCGACGGGAGAGACTGCCATCCAGTCGGCAGAGAAAAAGCCCATGACTGCGCATCCCCCTTAAGCAATGAATTAACCACACCGACTCACTGTTTCTCATCCCCAGATGAATGTGGACATATGTAGTGTACGGGGACTGTAATGCCTGTCACTACAAAAGGGTCACTTGTGTGCTGTCGTCCCCCTTATTTATGGGGAAGTTGGTATAAGTCATCTTTATAAACTGTAATGCTATGTATTTCCCTGTTACTGTGAAACTTGCATGTATAGGCCTGCTAGGGGTGTCATTCCAGCTCTTAGTCACTAGAGGGAGCTAGGGAGCCCTAGTCTATATAAGGCCCAGTCAGGGAAGGAAAAGTCGGTCTAGAGTTGTAGTTGGAGACTAGACAATGTCAGAGTCCAGTCCAGGCCGGAAGCCTGCAGACCAGGAGAGGGTATTGCAGTCCCTGTAACCGGGTTCCAGATTCAAAGAGAAGGTTCCCCTCCTGAGTTCACCTATGCAGAAGCAGGAACACCTCAGTTAAAGAGCCTGAGGAAGCTGAGAGAGAGACAGAGGCAAAGCTCAGAAAAGCAAGAGGTACTCAAGACAACAGAGGAGGTACTTGATCATTATAAAACCAAGGATATACGCCAGAGCTAGGGCATTGGACCTTGGAGAAGAGTTTCTATGTTCCAGGATCAGTCAGGAATAGAGTGCAAGCCGCCTGTACTACAAATCCTGTGTTTAACACTCTGAAGTCACCTTGCTATATATATTGCCTGCATCAAATGTATTGCAACCAACTGTCTGCAAAGGAACTGCGCTTCCATCTATGTCCATGTATGATGACTACTAAAGTTTGAGTTCTGCTTTAACATCACGTGGTTCCTCAATTATTCCTGCTATCAGCAAACGGCGTGCCACCGTTTAATTGGCACTGGCGTCACGAACATTTCTCATCATCACCTGCCCTTGCAGAGAGTCAGCCGTCTCAGGTTAGTGTCTATTGCACTACAACACCCAGGAACATTTTTAAATCTAACTTGAGTACGCTGCACATAGCCTAAAATAAAGTTTGAATGCCTCCCTAAACAAAATGAAATTATCACGTCCCCAAGAGAATCTGTCCAGGAGGGCAACTTTAGGAGGCCAGATTTCCACCACCACCACCAGGACCAACAGCCTGTGGTCTCTGAATCTGCGAGACGGTTGTGCGGAGATCGGTTACTTCCAAAGACAGCCCTTGCAACTGCCCTAGCAATTGGATCCATGGCTGCACTCGAAGAAAAAAAAAAGGCGGTTTGGGTGGTTTATAATGTCACCCTGTAGTGTGGGAGGGAAACCCCACACTGAACATAGGAGGGAAAGGGGAAAGGAAATAAGACCTGAAAACTAGGGAAGGAAGATGGACACCTCCTAGTGAAAACCCTAATCAAAGCCCTGACTGACTACCAGTATGAACGGACCCCAGAAGTAGGTGAGTTCATACACAGAAATACCTAAAGTCCTATCTAACCCTAAAGGACCCTGGTACTAATGACAGGAATGGGACATCCTGTTCCTCCAAAAGGTAGGATGAATGGGAGTCTACCTAAGGCCTAATACAAAACAAGGAAATGCTACACATAGAAAAGCCAAAATACAAAGGGAAAGGTTTCACTTAAAGGGGTTGTCCGGGTTAAGAGCTGAACCCGGACATACCTCCATTTTCACCCAAGCAGCCCCCCTGACTTGAGCATCAGAGCAGTTCATGCTCCGATGCTCTCCTTTGCCCTGCACTAAATTGCGCAGGCATTTTTTGGAGATTCGGTGACGTACCGGGCTACCCATGGGGCTGCCAGGAAGCCCGGTGACGTCACCGGCACTGATGGGCGGGATTTAGCGCTATCCTAGCCAGTAAAACGGCTAGGGCAGCACTAAAGCCCGCCCATCAGAGCCGGTGACGTCACCGAACACACTGGCGGGCGTAAGCTTCTGCCCGGCAGTGTGTTTTAATAAACTAAAGAGCCCGTGCCCTGCGGAATTTAGCGCAGTGCAAGGGAGCGCATCGGAGCATGAGATGCTCTGATGCTAGCCTCAGGGGGGCTGCCTGGGTAAAAATAAGGGTATGTCCGGGTTCAGCTCTGAACCCGGACAACCCTTTTAACTTCCAAGAAGCTATGGCTGCACCAGGAACTCAGCCGAGATCCAAACACCAGCTATCCACAGGTCCAACTGAAGCTATAAACTGCACAGCATTGTGGGAGAAACAACTATAATTAGGGAAAGTTAGGGTACTTTCACACTTGCGTTTTTGGATTCCGGGAGGCAGTTCCGTCGTCGGAACTGCCTGCCGGATCCGGAAATCCATATGCAAACGATAGCATTTGCAGATGGATCTGGATTTGGCTTCGTCTCACAAATGCATTGCAATACTGGATCCGTCTCTCTGGTGTCATCCGGAAAAACTGATCCGTTATTTTTTTTTTTCACATGTTTAAAGGTCTGCGCATGCGCTGATCGGGAAACCGGATCCATTTTTCCAGAACACTTGATGCCGGCATTAATGCATTTCAATGGAAACGGCATTCCAGCAAGTGTTCCGGAATTTTGGACGGAGAAAATAATGCAGCATGCAGCGGTATTTTCTCCGGCCAAATTCCGTAAGAGTGACTGAAATCGGCCTGAAATTCTAAAAAAAAAAAAAAAAAACATCTTATATTCACCCCTTTCTCCAGCCCAATTCTCTGCGGCGCTATTCTGATCTCCCTACAACTGTTTGTTTAGCATGTGACCGCTACAGCCAATCACTGTCTTGAGTGGTCTAACATGTTACCAGAAATAACCTTTGAGGTCAAAACTGTTGCTGGAGGCAATTTATATTAAAAAGGCAATTAATACAACTATTAAAAAGAAACAAGTAAATCTTTCTTATTTTCATTCATGATTTTTCAAAAAAGATGAAAACGTTTTAAGAAATACAGTCTGGGAGATTTATCTAAACTGTTGTTAAGAAAATATGGCCTAATAGCAACCAATCATATTCAAGCTTTCATTTTCCAAAGGAGTTCTGAAAAATGAAAGGTGGAATCTGATTGGTTGCTATGGGCAGCTAGGCCAGTTTTACTTTACACCAGCTGTGATAAATCTGTGTCCATAACCTTAGTCTAACCTGTATGGACTGTCGTTACCATACATAAATGATGAGCAGCATCCCTCGCTAGCGTCAGACCCATCAGATGGTTATTTTCACAATCAACATACTTTCCCTGCTTACAGTAGTTTCCAGTTAACCTTGCCGCAACAAGTTTACTCCCTTGATTAAGATCCGTCTCTCCCTGGATGTTTCTCATGAGATGTCACCATATATCATGTCCAGAGCCATATATCTGCTGATGGTATATAAATTCTTATTTACTAGAGGGTAATGAGTGCCCCTAAAACATCAGTCAGCACAAAAATAACTTGCAGGGTTAACGCCCTCTCCTCCTACGCTGATCCTTCCTCCCAGATTACCCACATCCTGCCAGTTATGTAACCCTTTAGTTATCAACCAGGAAAAAATACAAAACAGTCGTCCATTGCAAAATTTAGCTCAATTCATTGTGATTGCATTTATGATAAAAGAACACGGGAGGCAAACAAATTCAATGAAGGAAAAAGAAATAAGTAAATGCCTCCTGCCAATAGGTGTTAAGTAGTGTTGATCGTGCACCAAAGTGTAGAACACTTTGAGATGCTCGGGTGCTCTACAGAGCACAATGGAAGTCAATGGAAGAACCCGAGCATTAAACAAGGCACCCCCTGCTCTGAAGAGGGGAACACCCTTGAAAAATTATGATTGATGGCCTGCTGGTGACCCTCAAAAACATTAGGAGCAAGGGCCTGCTGGTGACCCTCTAAAACATTGGGGGCGAGGGCCTACTGCTGATCTGACCATCTAAAAAATTAGGGGTGAGGGCCAGCTGCTGATCTAACAATCTAAAAAATTAGGGGTAAGGGTCTGCTGCTGAGCTGACCATCTAAAAAATTAGGAGTGAGGGATTGCTGCTGATCTGACCTTCTAAAACATTAGGGGTGAGGGTCTGCTGCTGAGTTGACCA
The DNA here is from genome assembly GCF_905171765.1 of Bufo bufo. Taxonomy (NCBI): domain Eukaryota; kingdom Metazoa; phylum Chordata; class Amphibia; order Anura; family Bufonidae; genus Bufo; species Bufo bufo. Next base: position 331,389,364 of record NC_053391.1, on the reverse strand, counting down.
TCTAAGGATACTTTCACACTCGCACGGATCCGTTCAGATAATACAACCGTCTGCATCCGGGGGCGAGGGGCGAGGGCCTGCTGCTGATCTGACCATCTAAAACATTATGGGCGAGGGCCTGCTGGTGACCCTCTAAAACATTAGGGGTGAGGGTCTGTTGCTGAGCTGACCCTCTAAAACATTAGAAGCAAGGGCAGCCTAATAAGCATGTTGATATGATGGAGGAGGAGGACGAGAAAAGGAATATTGAACCATAAACCCTTTTTTGTGGTGGAAGGGGTGCATGGGAATACAGTGTATTCAATGCACCATAAAAGCCACATTAAAAGTGCCTTTATGTTCAGCCACTTTCCTCTGGTGGAGTAGAGAAGTCAGGAGCAATCCAGGCCTCCAGTTATTATGCCCCCAGCAGCACTAAATACTCGCTCTGACAAAACGCTGGCAGCAGGGCAGGTCAGCACCTCCAAGGCGTAGAGCGCCAGTTTGTGCCACATGTCCAGCTTGGACATCCAATAGTTGTAAGGCACACTAAGCCGCGAATCATGGTGAGGGTGCTGGCGGGGTGTCATGAAACTGTCCCAGGCCTTGGAGAGTGTTGCCCTGCCTCTGTTGAAACTGCTGGGTGTTCCCCTCATCTCCTTTCCTTGGTTGCCCAAGGAACTACGTACTCTGCTGCCAGCGTTGTCAGCTGGAAATTTTTGGAGCAATTTGTCCACAAGGACCTTCTGGTATTGCACCATTTTGCTCGTCCTCTCCACCACAGGAATGAGAGATGAGAAGTTCTCTTTGTAGCGGGGGTCAAGAAGGGTGAACAACCAGTAATCGGTGTTGGCCAAAATGCGTATAACGCAATGGTCACTGTAAAGGCAGCATAACATAAAGTCAGCCATGTGTGCCAGAGTCCCAACAGACAAGACTTCACTGTCCTCATCAGGAGGATGACTCTCAATCTCATCATCCTCTTCGGCCCATCCACGTTAAACAGATGGAATTAACCTGCTATAGGTACTACCCTCTGTAGAGGAGGCAACCGTCTCCTGCTCCTCCTCCTCCTCCTTATCATCATCATCATCCAATTCGCGCTGAGAAGACGAACTGAGGGTGGTCTGGCTATCACCCTGTGTACTGTCTTCCCCCATTTCCACCTCTTCCACATGCAAAGCGTCCCCCTTCATTGTGAGCAGCGAGCGTTTCAGTAGACACAGAAGTGGGATGGTTACGCTGATAATAGTGGCATCGCCAAAGTTGCGTAAAACCTCAGAGAGGTCAGACATCCATGCCCACTCATTGCTAGTGAAGAGCGGAAGCTGACTGGAAAGGAAAAGGCGATGACCATGTTGCAGCTGGTATGCCACTACTGCCCTCTGCTGCTCACAAAGCCTGGCCAACATGTGGAACGTGGAGTTCCAGCGCGTGCTCTCGTTGCACAACAGTCGGTGAGATGGCAATTGCAAGTGCTGCTGCAGCGTTGCCAGACCGGTGGCAGTTGTAGATGACTTTCGGAAATGGGCACACACGCGGCGCTCTTTCACCAGTAGCTCAGGCAAATTGGGGTAAGTTTAGAGAAACCGCTGAACCACTAAGTTGAACACGTGGGCTAGGCATGGTATGTGTATGAGCTTGCCGAGCTCCAAAGCCGCCGACCCATCCATGCTGGGTTGTAGGTTGAGTGGTGAGAGCCACAGCTCAGTCTGGTCCCTTATACCCTGCCACAGCTCTGCGGCGGTGTGCTGTTTGTCACCTAAGCAAATTAGTTTCAGCACGGCCTGTTGCCGCTTCCCCACTGCAGTGCTACATTGCTTCCAGCTACTGACTGATGGCTGACTGATGCTGCAAGATCAGAATTCAGAGGTGGAAGTGGAGGAGGAGGTGGCGGAGGAGAAGGGGGGGTTGCAGCCACTAATGTAGGTGCTGGCGGAAATCCTGATGGAAGTAGGGCCCACAGTCCTTGGTGTTGGTAGCACCTGTGCCATCCCAGGGTATGACTCGCTCCCAGCCTCCACAACGTTCACCCAGTGTGCCGTCAGGGAAATGTAGCGTCCCTGGCCAAAAGCACTTGTCCATGTGTCAGTCGTTAAGTGGACCTTCCCAATAACTGCGTTGGTCAGGGCACAGGGGATGTTACGGGACACATGCTGGTGTAAGGCGGAGACGGCACACCGGGAAAAATAGTGGCAGCTGGGGACTGAGTAAAGAGGGACCGACGCCGCCATCAGGCTGCAGAAAGCCTTAGTGTCTATAAGCCTAAATGGCAACATTTCCAGGGCCAGCAATTTGGAAAGGTGCGCATTTAGTGCTATGGCCTGTGGGTGGGTGGGTGGCTGGGTATTTGCACTTTCGTTCAAAGGCCTCGGGTATGGACATCTGTACGCTGCGCTGGGACACAGAAATGGATGTGCTAGCTGATGGTGCTTGCGAAGGTCCAGGTACAGGGTGGGAGGCATTCGGGCCTGCGTCTTGGACAGGGGATTGCCCAGCACGTAACATAGGGGAAGAGGAGGCAGTGGTGTGACCCGCAGACACAGATTGTGGACCCAGGCGTTCGGCCCACCTATTAGGGTGCTTTGATGCCATGTGGCGGATCATGTTGGTGGTGGTGAGGTTGCTAGTGTTCACACCCCTGCTCATTTTGGTACGGCACAGGTTGCAAATGATAATTCTTTTATTGTCCGCACTTTCCTCAAAAAAGCGACAGACTGCGGAACACCTACCCCTTGGAAAGGGAGATTGCCGCAAGGGGCTGCTCCAGGGAACAGTTGTGGGCCTGTTTGGTGTGGCCCGCCTTCTCCCTTTTTTTTGCTACTATTGACCAATTTGCATGTAAGATGACTGTATGGCTCTTACTAACATAGCCTTTATCGATATTCTATGCCGTTTGCTATAATTCATAAACCTTGCTACTTTGTGGGGCAACTCATCTGTGCTGTCCACACAGAGGTCCTGTCCAAAAAATGGCTGCTGATGGAGGATCATATGACCAGACACATCACTCAGCCTGCTCCATTCAAATACTCTGCACCCACGCTAAATTCACACCAGTGCAAGTGCAGATGGCAAATGCAGTGGATTTGAATGGCGGAGACTGAGTGATGTGTCTGGTCACAGGATCCATCATCAGCAGCCATTTTATAGATAGAACCTCTGTGTGGACAGAACAAAAGACTTGGCCAACAAGGGAGCATACCTTACAAAAAATAGAAAATGGCACAGAAAATGGCTCCAATCATGAGAATGGGGGCCCATGCTCCCTGTTTCAATGGAGCAGTAGACACACATTCAACTCTACAGAGATAGCCAAGTACAAACGTTAGGACCCCCACTGATCAGACACTGACCCCCTATCTCATGTAATGCTATAATTTGAATGGGACAAAGCCCATGTTTGTAACCGTTACGATACGTAGGGTTTACCACAAATGAACTGTAAGCCAGAATCAACAGAACCAATAGTAAGAAAAATATCATGTCATAGTGATGCAACCTAAGACGGATACTTCCCAGTGAGGAAAATCCTGGAGATCTGCTTTAGGAAATGAGCTACTGCACAGTTTTATGGAGGCCCCTCTTCTGCGATACATTTGGTGACTGTCTAGACTATAACAAGCTGCTTCTCCCTCGGTGGACATAACAGTTTGAATGGTTAAACTGGTGTTACTCATAAACAGGTGGAGAGGAAAGCAAGAAAAAACTGATGAGTCTGTGTGACTGGGACAGATGTCAGGCGTGAAGAGACAAAGGGTCTAGTGACAAAAATCATATGGCTGAAGGACTAGCCATAGTGAGACACAAGGGGCTAGTCATGGGCTCGGCAGGTGACTGTGCTGACACCAGGGACACTGGGAACTTTTGTCAGCTACTTATATTTATAGTAGTTTATGGTGACAACACAAGACGTTGGGGTGACACACTAAGGGTAACCTGTGGATGTATTTAAACTCACAGATGCTATATTAGACTCTATCTGATATGGATATACTCAATGACAGAGCAAGTAAAAATTACCAGTAATGTTAAAATATTCTAATTTACACACATCCAAAATCCAGACGCCAAAAGTCCTGCAAAGAAACTATGTCCAAGGTTAGAGAAATGTTTTTGTACATAGCTCCTAGTAGTCACATACTGTAGGTCATCCTTAGAGCCAGTACTGTATAAAACACTCCCCCTTCCACAAACATTGGGGGTTATTTATTAAGAACGGCGTTTTAGACGCTTGTCTTAATAACCCCTTGCACTGGCGGTGGATCCTCCAAAGTTATGTAGTAGTAGAAAATTATAAATCAGACAGGCCTCCCCCCCCCCCCCCCCCCCCCCAATGCAAAACCCCCTTTTTTAGACCTAGCGTGAGCAGAGAAAAGTCGCAGACTGGGGCGCAAATAACCTTTGCACCGCAATCTGCGACAGATGTACGCCAGAAAACTGGCATATATCACTTAGTGAAAGACCTCCATATTCTCCAAGTGCAGCTTTGTGTTATCTACACACTTAGGGCTTGTTCACACAACCGTTGCCTCTCCGTGCCTGTGCTGTGGACCGCAAATTGCGGTCCGCAATGCACGGACACAGGCCATGGGGCTGGCGCATGCAGATCGCGTGATGATCATGTCCTAAACGATAACAGTAAAACAATTTGCTCAGTGAGACAAAAGTCCTAATATATACAGCCTTTAATACTTCTTGCAGACTTGCAGACAAACAACAGTGTGTCACTAGTAAGAGTGTAAAGCCTCATTCACACGTCAGTGTTTTGGTCAGTGAGCTAAAACCAGGATTGGAGCCTCCACAGACATAAGGTATAAGGGAAAAATCTGCACCTGTTCTGTGTTTAGAGCAACACCTGGTTTTGGCTCAAAATCATTTATGGGAATCACTGATCAAACACTGACGTGTGAATGAGGCCTAAGGAGTAAGGCCTCTTTCCCACGGGCGTTGCGGGAAAATGTGCGGGTGCGTTGCGGGAACACCCGCGATTTTTCCGCACGAGTGCAAAACATTGTAATGCGTTTTGCACTCGTGTGAGAAAAATCGCGCGTGTTTGGTACCCAAACCCGAACTTCTTCACAGAAGTTCGGGCTTGGGATCGGTGTTCTGTAGATTGTATTATTTTCCCTTATAACATGGTTATAAGGGAAAATAATAGCATTCTGAATACAGAATGCATAGAAAAACATCGCTGGAGGGGTAAAAAGAAAAGAAAAAATAATTTAACTCACCTTAATCCACTTGATCGCGTAGCCGGAATCTCCTTCTGTCTTCATCTGATCTCTGTGCAGCAACAGGACCTTTGGTGACGTCATTCCGGTCACCACATGATCCATCACCATGGTAAAAGATCATGTGATGGATCATGTGATGACCGGAATGAAGATGACCGGAAGATGAAGACCGTGATGACCGGAAGATGAAGACAGAAGAGATGCCGGGCCGCGATCAAGTGGACTAAGGTGAGTTAAAAAAAAAATATTTAACCCCTCCAGCGATGTTTTACTATGCATTCTGTATTCAGAATGCTATTATTTTCCCTTATAACCATGTTATAAGGGGAAATAATATTGATCGGGTCTCCATCCCGATCGTCTCCTAGCAACCGTGCGTGAAAATCGCACCGCATCCGCACTTGCATGCGGATGCTTGCGATTTTCACGCAACCCCATTCATTTCTATAGGGCCTGCGTTACGTGAAAAACGCACAAAGAGGAGCATGCTGCGATTTTCACGCAACGCACAAGTGATGCGTGAAAATCACCGCTCATGTGAACAGCCCCATAGAAATGAATGGGTCGGTATTCAGTGCGGGTGCAATGCGTTCACCTCCCGCATCGCATCCGCGCAGAATACTCGCTCGTGTGAAAGGGGTCTAAGAGTTCACACACCAGTTATCCTAGGTCCTAGGGGCTCTATACCGGAAAAGAACTGATCAGTTTTATCCCCATGCATTCTGAATGGAGAGCAATCCGTTCAGGATGCATCAGGATGTCTTCAGTTCAGTCTTTTTGCCTTTTCAGGACGGAGATAATACCGCAGCATGCTGCTGTTTTATCTCCGTCGAAAACAGATCAGGCATTGCGGTCTGCGCATGCTCAAACCGCAAAAAATGTGAAAAAAAATAAATGCCGGATCCGTTTTTCCGGATGACACCGGAGAGACGGATCCGGCATTTCAATGCATTTGTCATCAGGATCCTGATCCGTCTGACAAATGCCATCAGTTTTCATGCGTTTTGACGGATCCGACAGGCAGTTCCAGCGACGGAACTGCCTGCCGGAATCCTCTGCCGCAAGTGTTAAAGTACCCTTAAAGGAGTTCTGCTGGATTTACATATTAATTATCTATAGTATCTTCAGCATAGGTCATCAATATGAGATCGGCGGGATACAACTCCCAGGACCCTCACCGAGCAGCTGTTTGAGGAGGCCACGGCGCTCATGAGCCTCCTCACAGCTCACCAAGCACAGCGCTGTACATTGTATAGTGGCTGTGCTTGATATTGCAGCTCAGCCCCATTCTTACCAAATTTCCAACAGCCCCCGGATATGCAACTGCAATTTTTGCTTATTTGTTTGTCTGTGCCATCAGAAGATTAATCACAGTTTAAAGATGTTCTAGGAAGAGGGTTGCACATGGGTTTTTGCTTGCATTTAACGATATAGTGCTGAAAACCCGATTAAAAGTTGCAGTTGCATGTAATTTGTGTTGTAATCTAAAAGTCTCAAGGTAGATATGAATAGAGTGTTCTGAAGGGCAGAACAAGAGTATTCTCCCATCCACAGTAGCCAATGGCCTCTGGTGCCTTATCATACTGTTTCAATTTCATATTAAACAGAAACACACCTATATTAGGCGTATTTCTGGCGCAGCTGTCTTACATTTAGAAGCAGTGGTGGATCTGCCAAAGTTATGGAGGCCAGCACCTCTACATAACTGCGGCGGATCCACTGTTAGTGCAGGGCTTTATTAAGACCGGCATGTAAAACGCCTGTCTCAATAAATGTGCACCCATACTGTACACTCTTGTGTATACTGTACACTCTTCCGAATGTGTATGTGCATGGGGGAGTCAGGAGATATACAGTGGATATAAAAAGTCTACACACCCCTGTTAAAATGTCAGGTTTCTGTGATGTAAAAAATTTAGACAAAGATAAATCATTTCAGAACTTTTTCCACCTTTAATGTGACCTATATACTGTACAACTCAATTAATAAAATGGCAGGATTTATAATTACTTAGATTTTTGGTGTCAGTCCCTACCACTGCCATTTTATTATCTATGTTTATTCCCCCTTTTTTCTAAGCAAGCTTTTTCTAGTATTTGCCATTACTATTGTACATCTCCCCTGATGAGTTCATGTGGAACGAAACGTGACACGTCGGGAGTTTACCTCCAATAGGGTGTACTAGGGATTCCACCCGGACACAGGGTAAGGTATCCGGACGGGGTCATTCCTTGCGGGGCAAGTACTTCGTATTGATAGGCAGGGTCTTTTTAGTCCCCTTCCCCTGGACAGGGTGCAATTGGGACATATTCTCCCATGTTCTATCTAGGCTGAAGTTCATCATGGCAATTCTCCTGATTGGTATCACCACTCCTGGGATTCTTTCCATCTCCAGTATATAAAGGTTACTCGTCTCCTTCAAGCTCATCACATCGGCAAGAGCTAGAAGACACCTGACTACTTATCTGCACAACTACTGATGGGTGAGAGTGTTCCTTTTTATACATGTATACAAGTACCCATCAGTGTATGTTTCTTTAGGCCCACGTTGGGCTGTTCAGTTATTTGTTTTTGTTGGTTCTTACCGTGACTCAGCGCGGACATTTTATTACTACCAATAAAAAATGTTACGTTTTACTCCCTCTGTCCCTTAGGGGATCAGTATTTTTTGCAATTATATTTTGGGAGGCATTGGCTGAGCCCTATCATTTGCATGCTCAGCCTTCAAGTTGTCTTTGTAGTTGGTATTTCACTTGCACACAGATGAGGTTTGTTTCATGGTGCCAGTCACATACTTATGTGTAGAGCACCTTGCAGGTATTTTAACCTGTCCTCATATCAGTCAGTAGGACCTTCCTGAGTCATAATAAACTTTTTTTTAATTTAGCTAATTTGGTGCATTATCAGTACATACAGAGATATACCTGACAGACGTCCACAAATAAAATTTACCATGTTGCAGCTGCAACAGATGAACTATTTTTGGTATGGAGTGACGTCTATATGTCCATATAGGATATGGACCTAGAGACCACTGGAGAATATAAAACATACTCGTGCCTGAGCCGAAACTGAAGAAGTGAGTGTCAGTCTTCTCCGAACTCTTTATATTGGAACACTTTCCCTGGACACGAGCACCATGCCAAGTATTGTGGTCTGCTGACTGGTCGTGATGACGCTGGAGATTATTGTCTCCAGTGGTTTCCAGGTCATGTTCCATGAGACACAGGACAAAGTAGTGCATGCCCTGAGGTTCTCTGCACCATTTAGTTCTATGTGTCAGTGTGCTTTCTGTGCATACATTATGTGTATTCCATTCATGTCAATTAGGCCTAACTCAGCTACTAAAGTTAATAGGTAAATTCCTCATACTTTGCAAGTCAACTGGAGTTCAGTTTTACAAATTACCTGATACTTGGTTGCCCCAAGCCTTGTGTACCTAGTTATAATTAGAAGAAAGGCAAACAGAGGGAAACAACCTTGGGTTCAAGGTGAGGAACAGAATCAATGCGCAAATTCAAAGAACCAAATGTTGAGAACTAGCCTTAAAACATAAGCAAGGTCAGCAGCAGTAAACAGCAGCATTTGTATGTTTGGATCTCATATGGAGACCAGATATAGAGATAAAATGTATATTGACTAAGACACATATGGAGTGCACGTGATGAGAACAATGCATATGAGCTCTTATCATGGTATAAGAACATTTTTGTTCAGTCAAAGCTTCTTCTGGAACTTCCGCTTTAAAACTCTGTAAGATCAGAATCCGTCTATTGAGTTATAATCAGTTCCATGAGCCAATGCTAGCAACTGGGGGGCAATTTTTAAGACCCTAGAAGTGTTTTAATTTGTTACAGCTGATGATTTGCTAAAATAGTCTATAAGTTTTATAGAGCCACCAGCAGCCACAGTGTTAATTCAGCCAGCAATGGAGAGCTGTAGTTGTTAATGCGTCACAGTTCCAGACCTATTTCCTGCATTCCTAATACTAAACAGACTTTTCATTCTTTAGCCAAAAGAAAAAAGTGCGCCCAGTACTCAGGGCCTCATTTCAGCTTAGAGTAAGTATATATGCAGAGCAAATGGTGGGGGTGTTAGCACTAAATTATTGTACAGAGCCTATCTAGGATTCCTTCGTTCTTACAGAAAAAAAGGTATTTCTACAAGAAAAGAGAAAATGAGAAAACTTGAAACAGTCATTTTTGGCTCCTTACAACATTCCCCCAACTCTGGTTTCCTAAATCAAGCTGTAAAAACAATGTGAGTGAGAGAGAGAGGAAACATTATAAATGGAAGGCAATAAACTAAGCAACAAAGAATCACTTTACGCTTAAATTAATGAGCACTAACTGAAATGATATATGAATTCTGGATCTAGCTGCTCCTCATTATCACCTTGCCCTCAAAACCGATCTACTGCATCACATATGTACCACCATATTTGCCAGGGCATCAGGACTAGTCATGCTGAGGTAGCCTAAAGAGCTCTTTCCACAGGCTGAGAATCTAAAGATAATCGCTAATGAGAGTTCCTATGAACGCTAGTTAACAATTACCCGATGAACAAGCGGGTAATCCGATTGTGTGCAAACAAAAATCGCTGTTTACTGGCAGCAGATGGTGCTATGTAAACACGATCTGCTGCCGGAAAACAATGAGTCAGTATGGGGAAAAGCGATGGCATTAGCGATCACTCTTCCCCATACTATGGAGGAGATCGCTGCATGTAAATGCAGCGGTCTCCTCCACCAGCGAGCAGCAGATTGGACAGCCTGCTGATCTGTCATCCCATACAAAAGGACCTTTAGCGTGTCATGGTGCATGTGTTTTGCTTGTCCTCCCAAATCTTTAATATATATTTTGTATTCCTTAAAGCAATGCCTTCAACAAATTACCATGACAGAGCTGATTACTCCTGTCGGAATGTAGTGGTCATCCAGATTGGATTGCTGCTGGTGGCATGTATTGATTATGTGCTGACAGCCTAGATTTCTCCAGGGAAAATAGAAGTTGGTTCCTAGTGGAGATATTTGCAAGGACAGTTTTGGAAGGACCATAAGGGTGTGATTGAAATTAACCACCTGAACTCCACCCCAGAGTTCTGTCTGAACTGAATTCTGTTTATTGTGCTTTTGATTGTTATTGTTCAATTAAGTTAACTGGAGCATGTTGTAGTTAGCCAGCTAAGACCTGTCCTAGTTTGCTAATATAGCTTGTGTGTTTATACATCTAGACCTGCCAATAACCTTAATACAGTTCCTATATTTGTGTGTTAAAGAAAAAATCCGAGTTATTTACAGTGACTTCATGTTTGGATGTAATATAACTGTTATATATTGTGTTCACAGAAGCAGAAAAGATAAAATGCCTAAAGATTCATTATATGGATGTAAGGTATGCTCAATGACACAGCACAATTATCAACAGAAAGCATAGAGTTGTTATTAAGCTGGAGTCTTGGCCAATCACAGCCAGCCTCACACACAGCAGGAGTCTTGACCAATCACAGCCAGCCTCACACACAGCCTGAGTGGGAAATCCCCCTAGCAGTAGCTGCTAGAATCATTACACCAGAGGAGAGGAGCTGAACAGACATTCACTCCACTAAGCTGTGTTTTATGGAAGCAAGAGGCCAAAATAGATATTTAAAACAGTTATACAATGTTCCTTCTGTTAATATAGTGATTAGAACTGTATACTGATCTGGTTATATGTATGTTTACTTACAGTTCCACCATACAATCATACAATCCAAACAAATTGCATACAAATGCAAACTGCTCATACCAGATCATAAGCAATTGTATAGAGCAAACTGCAAACCAAATAGAGCAAGTGAACTATTGGTTAACCTCAGATATGCCTCTCAGAGAGATCATAAAGTGCTTAAATAACTTAAAGTGAGAGTACAGACACTCAAGAGAGAAATTTATCCACCATGTTATGTTGAATGACAAGATTGAACAGTTGAACCACCATCTTATGCATACCGCCATTTTATGATACTTTATTCAACACGTGTTTTGTACATGGACTATCTGCTGCGGAGGCGGCAGTGTTATATAGGAAGAAAAGTTGAAGTTAATAAAGAAGTTATTTCAAGCATTTGGTGTGCTCTTTAAACCTACTGCTTCCATAGAACGGTGCTAGAGGAATTACAGATTAATAGACAGTCTGGTTAGACTAATTATGAGAGATATCAAAATTCTTCTAATGCCACAGCGCAAAAGGCACTTCATAGTGTTGCGCCTGCCACACATGTTATGTTTGCTTTGTTGTGTACCAGTGTGACCCATAACTGCTTTTTATTTGCAGATACTGTACCATTCAAAGTTTATTTATTTTTCTGTTACATGTGATATTGCAAGTGGGCAACAGGGCTGCACTTGTTCTGGTCACACGCTGGAGCCTAGTGCCATACAGAATCTGCTGAGGGCAAATCAACAAATACAGTCCTGATCAAAAGTTTAAGACCACTTGAAAAATGGCTGAGGTGGGACGCAGTAAGACAGTCATTTGGAATTTCTTAAATTCTTAAATGATCCTGAGGGTTATGGAACAAAAAAGTCAAGTGGAAGACCTCAAAAAATTTCTATGCTATGCACTGAGCCGGAGGATCCAATTGGCTGTCCGTCAAGACACTGGACGATCCTCGACCCAAATTAAGGCCCTCACTGGTGCTGACTGCAGCCCCATAACCATCAGACGGCATCTGAGACTGAAGGGCTTCAAAAACAAAAAACATCTTCAAAGACTTCGTCTCCTTGAACACCATAGAACTGCTCGTTTGGACTTTGCAAGAGAGCACCAAACATGGGACATTCAAAGGTGGAAGAAAGTTTTATTCTCTGATGAGAAAAAATTTAACCTTGATGGTCCTGATGGTTTCCAATGTTACTGGCATGACAAGCAGATCCCACCTGAGATGTTTTCTACGCGCCACAGTGGAGGGGGTGCCATAATGGTCTGGGGTGCTTTTTCCTTCAGTGGAACAATGGAGCTTCAGGAAGTGCAGGGGCGTTAAACGGCCGCTGGCTATGTCCAGATGTTGCAGAGAGCATTCATCATGACTGAGGGCCCTCGTCTGTGTGGTAACGACTGAGTTTTTCAACAGGACAACGCTACAGTACACAATGCCCGCAGGACAAGGGACTTCTTCCAGGAGAATAACATCACTCTTTTGGCCCATCCTGCATGTTCCCCTGATGTAAATCCAATTGAGAACCTTTGGGGATGGATGGCAAGGGAAGTTTACAAAAATGGACAACAGTTCCAGACAGTAGATGGCCTTCGTGCAGCCGTCTTCACCACTTGGAGAAATGTTCCCACTCACCTCATGGAAACGCTTGCATCAAGCATGCCGAAACGAATTTTTGAAGTGATAAACAATAACGGCGGAGCTACTCATTACTGAGTTCATGTCTGGAAGTTGGATTTCTGTTTTGGGGGGGGTTTAGTTTTTTTTTGGAGGTGTGGTCCTAATAAGCCTGTTTCAGTTTATTCATTGTTTTCATTAAATTGAATGCTCAAAAAATCTTTTGTCTCACTCCCATTTCTTCTTGTTGCATGTTGAAGCTCTACTTGGAACCTTGTTAAGATCCAGCCATGCTAAATATGATTTTTTTGCCATTTTTTAAGTGGTCTTAAACTTTTGATCAGGACTGTATATGGGAACGACTGCTATGACAGGCAACACGTTACTGATGGAGAGCTGCAGCAGCAATCAGGCCTGGTCTGTGAGAAAATAGTTGGGTCTGGCTAGCAGGTCTTTCTACAACTGTTTATTCTGTGATCCCATTGGAAAGTGAACTGTCACCCTATTGTCTTGACCAGCATAAGCTGCAGCCATGCCTGAAAAGAATGCTTAACCAGAGGTGTACCTGGCGGCATTGCGAGTGGTCCCAGACCACTTTTTGGAAAGTGAGTGTACTGTGGTCTGAGAAAAGTCATGGGGATACTGCTGTTGTAACCAGATACTGTGAGTGGGCTAACTCACTTTGCACTGACATGTTCTACATGTGAGATGCTCTTGTAGCCTTTTAAACCAACCAACCAATATGCTGTGTGCCATCTAAGAGAGACTGCTAATATTAACAGCCATGATCTTTGCCTTTAAGAGACTCTATGATCAGGAAGCTCTGTGCCTTTAATATACGCTGTAACCTGTGATAGTCTCTGTAACCACCAAGCCTTGTACCACAGTACTGTGTTTGTAACCAACAAGTGTTGGACTCCCTGCTTGAGTAAAGGAATTTAAGTTTATTGCCAAGTGTTGAAATAGGGTCAAGGGCCACATGGAGAACTGACTCTCTTGCAGAGTTTTCTTAACATCGAGAAGAATTTCTTCATATTCTTCCATGTTTTGAAGTATTAAGATTTCTTGCTAAACTATACATAGGTCACTTCAGATACAGCCCAGAATGAGCCATATGACATTACAAGATGTTGCAAAGGTTATTCTTATTTTGATCTCCCACTACGTTGCATAAACTGATTTCCATCTTCTCAGGGTATATCTCATTCCCTAGCTGAAATTTCCTGCCACTGCTCTTCCCACATTTTACTGCATGCTTGGTAGGTCATTACTACAATATATCAGTATCTTGTGTATATTGTTACTCACAATAGTGCCAGCATATCGCCAGGGCTGTCCAGAGATCCTCAGCATTCACCATCAGTACTTGACCTCAGCTAGGCAAAATCAAATTTCCCTATTTTAGCTAAACAAACTTTTCTTTTTTCTTTTTTCTTTTTTATTCCATGCCTCTACTATTCTATTCAAAGCCCTGGCCATGTTTCCCAACTGCTCTAAGTCTTCGCTGTGAACTTGAAATAGATTATCGGGTTTTAAATAAACAATGAGAAGCTAAAAAAATTTGCTTTTTTTATGACCAAAAATGTGTTTACTTTACAAACGCTATGTCCAAAGCCTACGAAGCTCCATTTCTGCTCCGTCTGGAATCCCCTGGCATTGTTCCACAAATCCAAATTATGCTGAGAGCAGCAGATAGTGGACTGGAGCTGTTAACTCTGAATGAGCTGTATTTACTGAGCTGTCAAAATCTAATTTAGTGATTTCTAAAGTATAGAAGATGAGAAACATCACTGACATTCCAGCAGTGGATATCAATTTTATTCCAATAAAGAAAAAATATATATGATTCGCACCTTTTATCTGCATTTTGGAAATGTTGTCAGATTTTAATTTATTGCTTATCGTGTCGCTAAGTTATAGTTTTGCGGAGAGTATAATGTAATGTGCTCAGATGATTGGACAATCGCCCTCGACGAGACCACTACACTTATTTTTTTAATTGGATGCTATTGAATTTAACCAATGGATAATGGCTGTAAATACTTTCCAACCTCTGTACTCTTCAGCTTGGTAAGCTGCATCGCGTGAATGAGCCTGACACCATCCAAGGTTAAGACCATGTCTGTGGTCCTGGAGCTGAAAAGGAACCTGGGACTGAGGAGAGAAGAGTATATACAGTCAGGTCCATAAATATTGGGACATCGACACAATTCTAACATTTTTGGCTCTATACACCACCACAATGGATTTGAAATAAAACGAACAAGATGTGCTTTAACTGCAGACTGTCGGCTTTAATTTGAGGGTATTTACATCCAAATCAGGTGAACGGTGTAGGAATTACAACAGTTTACATATGTGCCCTTCCACTTGTTAAGGGACCAAAAGTAATGGGACAATTGGCTTCTCAGCTGTCCCATGGCCAGGTGTGTGTTATTCCCTCATTATCCCAATTACAATGGGCAGATAAAAGGTCCAGAGTTCATTTCAAGTGTGCTATTTGCATTTGGAATCTGTTGCTGTCAACTCTCAAGATGAGATCCAAAGAGCTGTCACTATTGGTGAAGCAAGCCATCATTAGACTGAAAAAACAAAACAAACCCATCAGAGAGATAGCAAAAACATTAGGCGTGGCCAAAACAACTGTTTGGAACATTCATAAAAAGAAGAAACTCATCGGTGAGCTCAGCAACACCAAAAGACCCGGCAGACCATGGAAAACAACTGTGGTGGATGACCAAATAATTCTTTCCCTGGTGAAGAAAACACCCTTCACAACAGTTGGCCAGATCAAGAACACTCTCCAGGAGGTAGGTGTATGTGTGTCAAAGTCAACAATGAAGAGAAGACTCCACCAGAGTAAATACAGAGGGTTCACCACAAGATGTAAACTATTGGTGTGCCTCAAAAACAGGAAAGCCGGATTAGAGTTTGCCAAACGACATCTAAAAAAACCTTCACAGTTCTGGAACAACATCCTATGGACAGATGAGACCAAGATCAACTTGTACCAGAGTGATGGGAAGAGAAGAGTATGGAGAAGGAAAGGAACTGCTCATGATCCTAAGCATACCACCTCATCAGTGAAGCATGGTGGTGGTAGTGTCATGGCGTGTGCACGTATGGCTGCCAATGGAACTGGTTCTCTTGTATTTATTGATGATGTGACTGCTGACAAAAGCAGCAGGATGAATTCTGAATTGTTTCGGGCAATATTATCTGCTCATATTCAGCCAAATGCTTCAGAACTCATTGGACGGCGCTTCACAATGCAGATGGACAATGACCCAAAGCATACTGCAAAAGCAACCAAAGGGAAAGAAGTGGAATGTTATGCAATGGCCAAGTCAATCACTTGACCTGAATCCGATTGAGCATGCATTTCACTTGCTGAAGACAAAACTGAAGGGAAAATGCCCCAAGAACAAGCAGGAACTGAAGACAGTTGCAGTAGAGGCCTGGCAGAGCATCACCAGGGATGAAATCCAGCGCCTGGTGATGTCTATGCGTTCCAGACTTCAGGCTGTAATTCACTGCAAAGGATTTGCAACCAAGTATTAAAAAATGAAAGTTTGATTTATGATTATTATTATTATGTCCCATTACTTTTGGTCCCGTAACAAGTGGGAGGCACATATGCAAACTGTTGTAATTCCTACACCGTTCACCTGATTTGGATGTAAATACCCTCAAATTAAAGCTGACAGTCTGCAGGTAAAGGACATCTTGTTCGTTCATTTCAAATCCATTGTGGTGGTGTATAGAGCCAAAAATGTTAGAATTGTGTTGATGTCCCAAAATTTATGGACCTGACTGTAGATGTGTTTGTCCTGGGGTCTGCATTCATTAATGTGACTGGTATGGGATCTGAATTTATTTGGAGGTCTGGTCTTTGGTCTATATTTATTTAGGTGTCTGGTCTCGGTTTTATTTAAGTGTTCGGAATTTATTTGGGGGTCTGAACTCATTTGTGTTTCTATAGAGGTTGAGGATGGTGGTTGCAGAAGCAAAGGGTCCAAAGATACCTTGGCAGCACTGTGCAGTTGTCAAGAGAAGCATTATTGGTAGTCTAGGCAGGAAGGAGAAGCAAAGGAGAGGGTCTACAAGACATCACCTGTGAATTAAGGATTTAAAGAGAACATGTCATCTGTGTAGTTTGACAGTTCTTTGATGAAGGGAGTCATAACATCCAGTTGTCAATTTATTCATATATTTCCAGGGTGAATAACAGAGAGATGGTGCAATTCTAAGAAAAGGTGCCCTAAAATTATTATTTTATGGAGAACATTTAGTAAACCAGACATGCCAGTGGAGCTACAAGGTCCTCTTTAATTATTATGTATTCTGCTGTGGCTGCAATCCATCATTGCGTGTATTCTCTGGTACAGTCTGCAACATAATAATCCTCTGCAGACTGCCTGTGTAGAACTGGGATCTGACCACTATGTGGCCACTGAATGGTAGCATTATTGGTTATATTAGTGTTTCTATAGCTGTAGAATACACTTGTCTTTGATGAAAAAAGTGATTGCAGGTTTGCCATACGATATGTTGCTTCTATGCAATGCAGAGGTTGAAATCTGAACCATTTGGTATGAATTTTGTTACTGTGGATTTTTCAACAAATGTGGCTGTACCCATATAATGTCAGTGATCACTGGACACTGTTAGGGCTTTGACAAGTAGAAGATCATCTGTCAGTTTCTGCAAAATTCTCCCTGATGTGACTATACTCAAAGTGGTGCTGTACTTTCAGTAAATTTTAATTTGTCATGGGGATATATCAAAAGTTTTAATCTGTGGGGGTCTAAGTGCAGAGACCCCCACCGATCTCTAGAAAAAGGAGAGAGAAGTGCTCGCTTAGCGGGTTCTATCTCCTCACTGCAGGACAGGCAGCAAGACGGACTCAATAATAAGTATATGGGTCTGTCTTGTGCAGCTAGGAGAGAGATCACACTAAGTGAGCTTTCCTGTCTTGTTCTAGAGATTGTGGGGTTCTCAGTGCTTACGCCATCAATCTAAACTTTTGATATGTCCCAATGACGTATCAAAAGTTTACTAAAAGTACAATGCCACTTTAAGATTAGGGGTGTACACAGTTTAATATAAACCACCCCAGTGAGATTTCTGACAAAGTTTTAAGTGGAGAAAGTGCACTCTGCCTCACATACTTTACCTGACTTCTGTGTTGGAAAAAGTGGAACAAGTGCTTCATAAATATGGTGCTCATTCTGATAACCATATTTCTTAATGTTTTTATACTAGACAACTGGCATGAATACATTGATAAATCTCCCCCATACAGCTCTAAATCTCCTGCTTCCTTTAGTGTATGATAAAACTGTCTGTCTGCAGCAACCACTAGCAGAGCTCAGTGCATAGGAATTTATACTATAATATACACCACTCACAAAAAGTTAGGGATATTTGGCTTGTGGGTGAAATTTCAGGATGAACCTAAAATGCACTCTAACCTTTACAGGTGAACTTAATGTGACCTTCTCTGAACTTCTGAATGAAGAGTCACAGAAAGGCATAGAAGTGGATGTCCTTTGGCCACATCCCACACTGATGACTGCTTCATTGTGAACAATGCCCTGTGGAACCGAATTATGAATGCAACACAACTCCAGGCATATTTAAGGGAGGTGAGAGGCACCCAAATATCACGTTAGACCATTCGAAACTATTTACTTCAGCGTGGTCTGTGTGCTAGATGACCTGCAAGGGTACCTGACTGCACCACCAGGCACAGGCGTCTTCGTCTTGCATGGGCCAGGGAGTATCTACGCTGGACGAAGGACCAGTTGGCTTCAGTGCTGTTCACTGATGAAAGTCGATTCACGTTGAGCAGAAATAACGTCCACCAACGATGTTGAAGACATCAAGGAGAGCAGTATGAATCAGCCATTGTTGTCACCAGATGAGCCTTCGGTGGTGGTGTTACAGTGTGGGCAGGTATGTCTAGTCAATACAGAACTGCCCTACACTTTGTGAATGGTACAGTGATAAGCCCATACTACTTGAATAACATCATTAATTCAGTCATTGCGCGTCTGCATGAACAACACAGGCCTAATTTCATCTTTATGGATGAAATTGCTCCATCTCATTGAGGTCGCATCATTAGGGAACGGCTTGTGGAGACTGGGGTACCTCAAATAGAGTGGTCTGCACTTTCTCCAGACCTGAATCCTATGGAAAACCTATGGGATCAGCTGAGTCGCCATGTAGAGGCTCGTAACTTTATACCCCAGAACCAGGCCATTCTAAGATAGTTTTTTCGTCACATATTCTACTTCAAAACTATTTTATTTATAAAAAAATACAAAATTTACCAAAAATTTTGAAAAATTTGCAAATTTCCAAGTTTCAATTTCTCTACTTCTACAATACATAGTAATACCTCAAAAAATAGTTATTACTTTACATTCCCCATATGTCTACTTTATGTTTGGATCATTTTGGGAATGACATTTTATTTTTTGGGGATGTTACAAGGCTTAGAAGTTTAGAAGCAAATCTTGAAATTTTTCAGAAATTTTCAAAAACCCACTTTTTAACCGCCTCCGGACCGCCTAATGCAGGATCGCGTTCCGGAGGCGGCAGCTCCAGGCAGAGTCATGCATCTATGCGTCATCTCACGAGACGCTAGATTTCCTGTGAACGCGCGCGCACAGGCGCGCGCGTTCACAGGATAGGAAGGTGAGCGAGTGGATCTACAGACTGCCAGCGGCGATCGTTCGCTGGCAGGCTGTAGATCAGATTTTTTTTAACCCCTAACAGGTATATTAGACGCTGTTTTGATAACAGCATCTAATATACCTGCTACCTGGTCCTCTGGTTGTCCCTTTTGCTTGGATCGACCACCAGAGGACACAGGCAGCTCAGTAATAAGTAGCACCAAGCACCACACTACACTACACCCCCCCTGTCACTTATTAACCCCTTATTAACCCCTTATCACCCCATATAGACTTCCTGATCACCCCCCTGTCATTGATCACCCTCCTGTCATTGATCACCCCCCTGTAAGGCTCCATTCAGACGTCCGTATGTTTTTTACGGATCCACAGATACATGGATCGGATCCGCAAAACACATACAGACGTCTGAATGGAGCCTTACAGGGGGGTGATCACCCCATATAGACTCCCTGATCACCCCCCTGTCATTGATCACCCCCCTGTAAGGCTCCATTCAGACGTCCGTATGTTTTTTACGGATCCACGGATACATGGATCGGATCCGCAAAACACATACGGACATCTGAATGGAGCCTTACAGGGGGGTGATTAATGACAGGGGGGTGATCACCCCATATAGACTCCCTGATCACCCCCCTGTCATTGATCACCCCCCTGTCATTGATCACCCCCCTGTAAGGCTTCATTCAGACATTTTTTTGGCCCAAGTTAGCGGAAATTGGTTTGTTTGTTTTTTGTTTTGTTTTTCTTACAAAGTCTCATATTCCACTAACTTGTGTCAAAAAATAAAATCTCACATGAACTCACCCTACCCCTCACGGAATCCAAATGCATACATTTTTTTAGACATTTATATTCCAGACTTCTTCTCACGCTTTAGGGATCCTAAAATGCCAGGGCAGTATAAATACCCCACATGTGACCCCATTTCGGAAAGAAGACACCCCAAGGTATTTACTGAGGGGCATATTGAGTCCATGAAAGATTGAAATTTTTGTCCCAAGTTAGCAGAAAGGGAGACTTTGTGAGAAAAAAAAAAATAATAATACATTTCCGCTAACTTGTGGCAAAAAAAAAAAATTCTATGAACTCGCCATGCCCCTCATTGAATACCTTGTGGTGTCTTCTTTCCAAAATGGGGTCACATGTGGGGTATTTATACTGCCCTGGCATTTTAGGGGCCCTAAAGCGTGAGAAGAAGTCTGGGATCAAAATGTCTAAAAATGCCCTCCTAAAAGGAATTTGGGCCCCTTTGCGCATCTAGGCTGCAAAAAAGTGTCACACATGTGGTATCGCCGTACTCAGGAGAAGTTGGGGAATGTGTTTTGGGGTGTCATTTTACATATACCCATGCTGGGTGAGATAAATATCTTGGTCAAATGCTAACTTTGTATAATAAAATGGGAAAAGTTGTCTTTTGCCGAGATATTTCTCTCACCCAGCATGGGTATATGTAAAAAAAACACCCCAAAACACATTTCCCTACTTCTTCTGAGTACGGCGATACCAGATGTGTGACACTTTTTTGCAGCTTAGGTGGGCAAATGGGCCCACATTCCAAAGAGCACCTTTCGGATTTCACAGGGCATTTTTTACACATTTTGATTTCAAACTACTTCCCACACATTAGGGCCCCTAAAATGCCAGGGCAGTATAAATACCCCACAAGTGACCCCATTTTGGAAAGAAGACACCCCAAGGTATTCCGTGAGGGGCATGGCGAGTTCCTAGAATTTTTTATTTTTTGTCACAAGTTAGTGGAAAATGATGATTTTTTTTTTTTTCTTACAAAGTCTCATATTCCACTAACTTGTGACAAAAAATAAAAACTTCCATGAACTCACTATGCCCATCACGAAATACCTTGGGGTGTCTTCTTTCCAAAATGGGGTCACTTGTGGGGTAGTTATACTGCCCTGGCATTTTAGGGGCACGAATGCTTGAGAAGTAGTTTGAAATCAAAATGTGTAAAAAATGCCCTGTGAAATCCGAAAGGTGCTCTTTGGAATGTGGGCCCCTTTGCCCACCTAGGCTGCAAAAAAGTGTCACACATCTGGTATCGCCGTACTCAGAAGAAGTAGGGCAATGTGTTTTGGGGTGTCTTTTTACATATACCCATGCTGGGTGAGAGAAATATCTCGGCAAAAGACAACTTTTCCCATTTTTTTATACAAAGTTGGCATTTGACCAAGATATTTATCTCACCCAGCATGGGTATATGTAAAATGACACCCCAAAACACATTGCCCAACTTCTCCTGAGTACAGCAATACCACATGTGTGACACTTTTTTGCAGCCTAGGTGGGCAAAGGGGCCCACATTCCAAAGAGCACCTTTCGGATTTCACAGGGCATTTTTTACACATTTTGATTTCAAACTACTTCTCACGCATTCGGGCCCCTAAAATGCCAGGGCAGTATAACTACCCCACAAGTGACCCCATTTTGGAAATAAGACACCCCCAGGTATTTCGTGATGGGCATAGTGAGTTCAAGGAAGTTTTTATTTTTTGTCACAAGTTAGTGAAATATGAGAATTTGTAAGGAAAAAAATAAAAATAAAAAAATCATCATTTTCCGCTAACTTGTGACAAAAAATAAAAAGTTCTATGAACTTACTATGCCCATTAGCGAATACCCTAGGGTGTCTACTTTCCGAAATGTGGTCATTTGTGGGGGTTTTCTACTGTCTGGGCATTGTAGAACCTCAGGAAGCATGACAGGTGCTCAGAAAGTCAGAGCTGCTTCAAAAAGCGGAAATTCACATTTTTGTACCATAGTTTGTAAATGCTATAACTTTTACCCAAACCATTTTTTTTTTTACCCAAACATTTTTTTTTATCAAAGACATGTAGAACAATAAATTTAGAGAAAAATTTATATATAGATGTCGTTTTTTAAAAAAAAAATCACAACTGAAAGTGAAAAATGTCATTTTTTTGCAAAACTTTTGTTAAATTTCGATTAATAACCAAAAAAGTAAAAAGTTCAGCAGCAATGAAATACCACCAAATGAAAGCTCTATTAGTGAGAAGAAAAGGAGGTAAAATTCATTTGGGTGGTAAGTTGCATGACCGAGCAATAAACGGTGAAAGTAGTGTAGTGTAGAAGTGTAAAAAGTGGCCTGGTCATTAAGGGTGTTTAAGCTAGGGGGGCTGAGGTGGTTAAGGACTAGTTCAGGTCTTACATAATAGAAACCACCCAAAAATGACCCTATTCTAGAAACTACACCCCTCAAGGTATTCAAAACTGGTTTTACAAACTTTATTAACCCTTTAGGTGTTCCACAAGAGTTATTGGCAAATGGAGATAAAATTTGAGAAACACCCCATATGTGGTCGTAAACTGCTGTACGGGCACATGGCAGGGTGCAGAAGGAAAGGAATGCCATACGGTTTTTGTGAATAATCTTTTTTATTAAGTTTCACATAGATGTTCATAAGATGTACAATATATCAATTAGCACAACTGAAGGACATGCACCATACATATATGCATATTAATTAGAGATGTCATAGATACAAGAAACAACATATTCCTACATGTTATCATTGACAAATAAAGTGCGACTGAAGTGTAATGTTTCCAAGGGGAGACCAGCCGGTCACTCTTTTCTATTGGATGTAGAAGCAATGTATCCTTAATCATTTTAAATTAAATCAGTGAACAAAAAACAAAAGGGGAAACAGGGATAAAAAGGTATTTTCACTCAGGCTGGCGAAAAAGCATATTGGGGAGGGGGTACCATGCGTGATAAATATCCTCACAGAGTGTAAAGGTGGTGAGCTACCCACGGGTCCCAAGTTCTGTCTCTCTTCCTAGGATCAATAATAGAAGGGGGGAGACGTCTTTCATATCTACATGTAGTATTTACAGCAAGTATAACTTCTTGTATGCTGGGTGGTGTTGCTGATTTCCAATGTCTCGTTATGACCAATTTGGTGCTAAGAAGTATATGCCCTAGTAAGTTTGTGTGGGTAGAGTGAAGATTATGAATACCTATAAACAGGAGAGATAATTCCGGGGAGGGGGAGACCACAGTAGCAGAAAATTGAGATACTAATCTAAAAATTTGTTGCCAATAGGTATGCAGTTTAGGGCATAAAGTGTGGTAGAGAGTGCCCGTGTTTCCGCAGTCTCTCCAGCAACAAGCCGACACCCCCGGATACATTTGGTTCAGCCTATCTGGAGTGAAGTACCACCTCAATAGGGTCTTCACCCCTGCTTCAAAATGTGTGACACATTTGAAGTTGGACGACATAAAACCTATGGCCCGAGACCACTCCTCCTCTGAATAAGCCTGTCCCACATCTGATTCCCATTTTAAAATAGGATTGGATTTCAGAAACGTTGCCTTGTCGTTAAACAGGTCATATAGATGCCTAGTGCACTGTTTCTTATGCAATAGAGGGTTTTGGAAGAGCCTAATTATGTCTGAGTTTAGACTCAGTGGTGTTTTTAGACATGTATTGTAAAAATGTCTCACTCTCAAATATTTATAAAAATCTTTATGCGGAATGGGGAAACTGCCTTGAATCCCTTCAAAGGAAAGCAGCTCTCCTCCCTGAACAATCCGATCCAGGGTGAGTATACCCGCTTTATGCCAGGTGGAAAGGTCCAGGCCATCAGAACCACCTTCTAGTATCTGGGTAGATATTAACTTGCTCGGGAGGGCAGCTATCTCTCCATATGAATGGTGAAATCTGCGCCACACATATCCCGCAAAAGCCACAGTAAGTAGAGTGGGTGTGGGAGGTCTGGGGTTCCATAGAATTTGAATTAGATAGTCTCTTAAGGAGTTCCCTGCAATGGATTCTAATTCAATCTGAAGCCAAGGGTTATAAGAGTTACTCCACCATTCTCTCAAGAATGAGAGGCCAATTGCACAATGATAATCTTTTATGGAAGGAAGTCCCAGACCTCCCGCTCCCCTCCGCCTAGTCATCAGAGTAATGGCAATTCACGGGCGCCCAGATCTCCACAGGAATTTATTCAAAAGTGCTTGTGCTCTTGTAAAGAAGGATTCTGGGATGGGGATGGGAAGAGCTCGGAAGACATAAATTAGCTTTGGAAGAGTCATCATCTGGAATGATGCTATTCTACCAACCCAAGATATGTTCTTCATAGAAAAACTGTTGAGATCCTGCGCTAGGGTGGACAGGAGGGGTTCGTAATTTTGTTTATATAGGGAAGAGGAGGGACATGTAAGTTTAATGCCTAGATACATAAGCTCTGAGGTCTGCCAATCTAGAGGATAAAGAGCTTTTAATTTCCTAACTTCAGATAGGGGGATATTAATTGGTAGAACTTGCGTCTTGGCTTCATTTACTTTATAATAGGATAGTGATCCAAAGTGAGATATAACTTTTAGTGCGACCCCAAGGGACTCTGTGGGGTTTGATAAGGTGAGGATGATATCGTCCGCGTATAAGGAGATGGTATGGGTAGATGATCCTAACACAAATCCACGAATCTCAGCTGTATGTCTAATATGTTGTGCTAGGGGTTCTAGAGCTAAAATAAAAAGGAGGTGCGATGCCATACGGTTTTTGGAAGGCAGATTTTGCTGGACTGGTTTTTTGACACCATGTCCCATTTGAAGTCCCCCTGATGCACCCCTAGAGTAGAAACTCCAAAAAAGTGACCCCATTTTAGAAACTAGGGGATAGGGTGGCAGTTTTGTTGGTACTATTTTAGGGTACATATGATTTTTGGTTGCTCTATATTACACTTTTTGTGAGGCAAGGTTACAAGAAATAGCTGTTTTGGCACCGTTTTTATTTTTTGTTATTTACAACATTCATCTGACAGGTTAGATCATGTGGTATTTTTATAGAGCAGGTTGACACGGATGTGACAATACCAAATATGACTACTTTTTTGGGTTGTTTGTTTCAGTTTTACATAACAAAGCATAAAAAAAAAAGATTCTTTAGTGTCTCCACATTCTGAAAGCCATAGTTTTATTTATTTTTTGGGCGACTGTCTTGTGTAGGGGCTCATTTTTTTCTGGATGAGAAGACGGTTTGATTAGCACTATTTTGGCATGCGTATGACTTTTTGATCGTTTGTTATTACACTTTTTATGATGTAAAGTGACAAAAAATGGCTTTTTTTACGCCGTTTTTTATTTTTTTTATTTACGGTATTCACCTGAGGGGTTAGGTCATGTGATATTTTTATAGAGCAGGTTATTACGGATGCAGAGATACCTAATATGTCTACTTTTTTTTATTTATGTAAGTTTTACACAATGATTTCATTTTTGAAATAAAAAAAATCATGTTTTAGTGTCTCTAGTCTGAGAGCCATAGTTTTTTCAGTTTTTGGGAGATTATCTTGGGTAGGGTATGATTTTTGCAGGATGAAATGACGGTTTGATTGGCACTATTTTGGGGTGCGTATGACTTTTTGATCGTTGCTATTACACTTTATGTGATGTAAGGTGACAAAAATTAATTTTTTTACACCTTTTTTATTTTTACATTGTTTTTTTTTTTACGGTATTCACCTGAGGGGTTAGGTCATGTGATATTTTTATAGGTTATAACGGATGCGGATATACCTAATATGTATACTTTGTACTGCTTAGCTTGGTGTCATCTGCAAAATTAGAAATAGTGCTATTAATTCCATCCTCGATATCATGAATAAATAAATTACATAATAGGGGACCCAACACTGAACTTTGAGGTACACCACTTATAATCAGGAACCATTCAGAATAGGAATCATTGACCACAACTTTTTTCAATTCAATTACAAGCTAGACTTTCTAGGCCTATAGACCTTATTATACCTAGTGCCCAGCCTGAATTCCAGAGCACTCTGGAGCAGGTTTTATTAGGAATATATCTGTATTTTGCTCCATTCAGCTTTCCCTCAACCCTGACCAGTCTCCTAGTCCCAGCCACTTAAAAAAAAAACATAGCATGATGCTGCCACCACCATACTTCACTGAAGGGATGATATTGGGCAGGTGATGAGCAGTGCCTGGTTTCCTCCAGACATGACAACTAGAATTGAGGCCAAAAAGTTAAATCCTGATTTCATCAGACCAGAGAATCCTGTTTCTCACAGTCTCAGAGTTCTTAAGGTGCTTTCTTACAAACTGTAGATGGGCCTTCATGTGTCTTTTACTGAGGAGAGGCTTCTTTCTGGCCACTTTTCCATAAAGCCCAGATTGGTGAAGTGCTGCAGTGATGGTTGAACTTCTGGATGTTTCTTCCTTCTGCACACAGGATCTTTGAAGCTCAGCCAGATTGGCCATTGGGTTCTTGGTCACCTCTCTAATAAAGGTTCTTCTCCTCCATTTACATTGTTTGGTGTACAAACTTGTACCATTTAATAATTAGGGAGGCCACTGTGCTCTTAGGACCATTCAGCACAGCTGAATTTTTTTGTACCCTTCTCCAGATCTGTGCCTCCACACAATCCTGTCTCTGAGTCCTACAGGCAATTCTTTCCTCGTCATGACTTGGATTTTGCGCTGATGTGCATTATCAGCTGTAAGACCTTATATAGACAGGTGTGAGTCTTTCCAAATCATGTCCAATTAACTTAATTTACCACAAGTGGACTCCAAACAAGGTGCAAACACATCTTGAAGATGATCAAGAGCTAAATTTCAAGTGTCATAGAAAAAGGTCAGAATATTTAAGTCAATGCAAAATTTCAATTTTACATTTTTAATTTGCAAACATTTCATAAATTCCATTTTCTTAGTATGGGGTATTGAGTGCAGATTGATAGGGAAAACTTGTTTGTTTGCTTTTTGATTTTAGCACAAGGCCGCAACATAACAAAATGTGAAAAATGAGAAAGGGAAGACTTTCTGAATTTATTGTATATTTAAATCAATGGAAGTAGTAAAACTATTTATGCACTGAAGTCTTCCTAGTGGTGGCTGCCAGAAAATGCCATGGATTTAGGTCAGGAACAAAACGAGTTCAGTGCTGGACTCCCTCTCATACAGGGACCATACCAGTCACTATGCCAGAAAAAATGGCATATACAAAGCATGCACAAAAACACTGCAAACAGTATGTACATATTTCAATAGTGTGCTATAAGCGTGAAATTAACATGTGGCATCAGCATTTCTGACCAAAAAACTGACATTGAAAATGCTTATTAAAATGCTGCAAAGAAGAGGCAGAATTAATTAGTGAGTTTGATTTATTTGCAAACTAAATCTACAGTCTATGTCTAATCTGCTCACCAAATACTTCTGGCTCAAATAATGATTTGTAGGAAGATATAACCACACAGATAATTTTATAAGGAACTTACGAAGAGCATCATGCAGAAATACAGAGCGGGGCTATTTGCTTACACACGCTAGGCAAACAGAAATTAAAGTCAGATGTGCTATAGACATGTCCTCCTATTTAAACTGCATCTATCCAAAAATATATAGAGAAAAGAAAATCTCTGAATCTATTTTCAGAGAAGCTGCAGTTATTGTTAACCAATCCTTCCCCATATTCCTGCTCTACCCTTGGCTCAAGTAAGCGTTGAGCAAAATATGTACACATGAATAGTGGCACAAATTAGAACCTATAGAACATATTTTACACATTCATGAGGCTTCATAGCAAAACTTAATATGTGGCCCATACAACGAGGACCACAATCAGCAGCATCACAAGTTTACAGTGGGGCAAAAAAGTATTTAGTCAGCCACCAATTGTGCAAGTTCTCCCACTTAAAAAGGTGAGAGGCCTGTAATTTTCATCATAGGTATACCTCAACTATGAGAGACATAATGAGAAGAAAAAAATCTAGAAAATCACATTGTCTGATTTTTTAAGAATTTATTTTCAAATTATGGTGGAAAATAAGTATTTGGTCAATAACAAAAGTTCATCTCAATACTTTGTTATATACCCTTTGTTGGCAATGACAGAGGTCAAACGTTTTCTGTAAGTCTTCACAAGGTTTTCACACACTGTTGTATTTTGGCCTATTCCTCCATGCAGATCTCCTCTAGAGCAGTGATGTTTTGGGGCTGTCGCTGGGCAACACAGACTTTCAACTCCCTCCAAAGGTTTTCTATGGGGTTGAGATCTGGAGACTGGCTAGGCCACTTCAGGACCTTGAAATGCTTCTTACGAAGCCATTCCTTTGTTGCATGCAACTCAGCATTCTTTCTCCTCCAAACACAAGTTGAGTTTTTACCAAAAAGTTCTACTTTTGTTTCATCTCACCATATGACATTCTCCCAATCCTCTTCTGGATCATCCAAATGCTCTTTAGTAAACTTCAGACGGGCCAGGACATGTACTGCTTAAGCAGGGGAACACGTCTGGCACTGCAGGATTTGAGTCCCTGGCGGCGTAGTGTGTTACTGATGGTAGCCGTTACTTTGGTCCCAGCTCTCTGCAGGTCATTCACTAGGTCCCCCTGTGTGGTTCTGGGATTTTTGCTCACCGTTCTTGTGATAATTTTGACCCCATGGGGTGAGATATTGCGTGGAGTACTCTGTTCTATGGGACACCACCGTTATCTGCTGGGACTCCTATCTCTGCTAGGAATATTCCCACCCACTACACAAAAACTTCAGCCCAACTAATACACTGCTGTACACAAAGTAGCTTGAGATTCAAAATATAACGGGGTTCCATCAACAGGACAACACAGCAACTATTAAACTTAATAGTGTAATATGATTTAACAGCAGAGCATTCAAGATAGAGTTATGTAATGCCCAAGAGTAGTATTACCATTCCTACACCCTGCTACTGTCTCTAATGGGCTAACCATAATGTCATTTGTGTATTTATTCCAGGTCCTATCACACTGTGCATTAATTGTTCTGCTATGTAACTGTTATTTGTTGTATTACATGCTATATGCATAGTTCACCTGCAGGTGGCAGCGTATATGGCAGAGAGATCTTTAGATAGAATGGACCTTACCATTCCATTCTCCCCCTTTTGGCCAGAAGTGGGTCAGTCTCATTTCCCACGAAGGGAGGGTTCACAGAAAGTTTTTGGTCAGTCTTAGTCTAGTCTAGAATTAGAAGGAGATGAGCATCACCCTGAATCCTTAAAGATTAACTGACAGAGTATTGCGAGGGGGTCAACAGCCAAAGGCACCCCACTCCAAAGTTACCAGAACAGCCCTAAAGTCTAGTGTCGAGACTAAAGCAGAGTTTAGCACAGCAGAGAGATAAAGCACAATATTTAAGTTCGCCTGCTACTTTATGCCAAAACCTGCTGAAACTAAGAGAAACACCAGTTCTTGTATGGATGCAAGTTGATTCAAGTAAAGTTGTTGAACTTTATAAAAGTCTGATTTCGACTATTTCTCCACCTCCACTATTATTCCCCCCTTTATTGCTTCAGAGCCTAACCCTGGGGAGCAACAGTATCCAGGTAGGTGACACACAGAAAACTATTGAGGCCGCACCTGTCAGGCTGTGACTGATCCAGACAGGTCTGGGAGGAGAAGGTCGCAGCGACTTGCTACTCGCGATAGCTTGTGAGTTTGCTCCGTGGTTCAGGGTATGTAATCTGGGTTTTGCCTTGTGAACCTTTTTGTCCTGACTGGGAGTTTGTAGGCATCCTTCTCAGGTGAGTCCTGTCTGCCACTCCCAGCTACTATATTAGTTTCACTTTCACTTGCAGTCATTGCCAGATATGGTCCTTACTTCCAGTTCTATTCTGACCTTTGAAGGAGATCGTTTGATGGTGTTGCTGTGGAGCTCTTGTCCGGCGTGGACTGTCGTGATTGGGATCGCCTTCTCTGCTCGTGACTGGATAAGTCTATCTCTGATATAGTTTGTTTGTTGCTGTCTTCCCCTGCTGTTCTCCTAGACATGAGTGATGGTGACTAGTGCTCCCATCGGCCTTTCCCCACTCTAGGCTTGTTAGGGTGACTGAGGGTTTAGGCATCCTGCTCGCCGCACGGGTTCACACCCCGTCTAGGGTATCAGGGCAGACAGGTGCCAACTTAGGGTTAGTCAGGGGTGGCCATACTATTCCCATCTGTAGATAAGGGTCCCCCTTCCCCTCCGTCTGGTGCGACACGACTGCTGCTGGGGTAGCGGTCGTGACAGCACCACACCACTCAGCATTCCAGTAAATCGGGGACACGATCAGCCCTGGGGGGGCTGCACATTGCAAAGGGAGGTAAAACAAAGGGGATTACATAAAAACTAAACTCATGTCCCTAAAAGATGTGGTTCCAGTATTCCTACCAGTGAAGTTTAGCATTGCTTCTTGTAGTCCTTTATCCAGGGAGCTGTGGTTCAATATTATAGCATAGTTTCACACACACAGACTCTCCCCACACATATCCAGGTGGGTCTTTAAAAATTTTCCTGGGCAAACACATCCTATATTTCCTTTGCTAATTCAGATGGTTAACTGATAATGGTTTCAGATGTGTTCTGTACTCTTGCCAATCCATTCGTTGACCACAGTTAGTTTGTTCCAGGCTTATCTTCAGTGTCCTCAAAAAAAAGTTGGAATCTAACAAATTCCATAATCTTCCACTTGCCTTGCTCAGTGTCGTAGAAAGAAGGTGATGCCATACCCAAGCAGGGGTCATCAACTGGCCAACACACTACAATTTGGCCATTAACTCTTAACTCAAAAAACATATTTTTCATTGTGGCCGCTCACCAAATCTGCTATCCATAGACCAAATCTTAAGGTGATCATAGACATAATTATTTTTAATGGTTCAAGTCAAAGACAATAGTTTTTTCCATGGTACTATAAGAAATCAGTCAAACCACTTATCCAAACTTAAATATTTTGTTGCTCATAAGTGGTCAAGTACTTTCCACGAGAGAGTATGTTTCCAATGGTAAGAAATGTATTTTTGTGTATGTCTCTTTTTCAACAATATTTTCAATTGTAGAAATAAATGACATAATTTGTATGGAGGCGGGAAAAATTCTTAGGTCTTTGGCTTGCATCATAGTGTTGGATCGAAGAGTCATAGCTTACAGGACTTTCCCATGAGCAGCAACTTGCTTCAGCAACATTAGGAAGCACTGAGACTCCTTTGTCAAGTAAACTTCCCTGCAGAGGCCAGGGGCGAATTGGCCATAAACCTTACAGGAAAATTTCCCAGAGGGCCGATGCCCATGGGCCCGCCTGAGTCCTTCTCATAGCCGGCCAGTCTAAGTTTTTATTGAAGAATTTTGTGCTGCTGGTAACAGTATTTTGTGATGAACTGTGCCATTTGGCTTTGTTGGGGTGGTATAATGTGCCACAATATGGTATTGCTGGTCCTGCCTACTTGTGTTGGCATGGCTTCCATCAATTTGGACCCGACTACAAAACAGAGCCACTTTTAGTATTTTTTCCAGGGCTTTAAGTTCCCAGTCCGCCCCTGGCAGAGGCCATACTTTTTTTTTTTTATCTTTCCAAACTTCAATAATGTAATGTACCTTTGCATGTGAAAGGGACAATAAACATCTAAACACATTAAAAAAAAAAAAGTATATGAGTAAAAATGTCCTTCTAAGGGTACATTCACACAACCGTATAATTTTACCCGCATCCGATCCGCATCCGTTCCGGATTTTGCGTAATAGATGCAGATCCATGCATTTCTATGGGTGAATAAAATGTGTGGACAACGTTCAGTATGTTGTCCGCATCCGTGTTTCGCATTTCTAGTCCGCAAAAATATGAGGCTTGTCCTACTATTGTCCGCACAGATTGTTCCGCAGCCCCATTCAAGTTAATGGATCCTCAAATTGCGGATGACATACGGAATGGTTTCCGTATGTCATCCGTTTTTTGCGGATCCGTTTCCATATTTTTGAAGGCATAAATAATTATTATTTTTTTCTCTATATTTTTTTTCACTTCCCTTTTTTGCGGACCGTAAAAAACGAAAGACATACAGAACATAAAAGGAAGTCATTTGTCGGCAAAATGCGGAAACATGGTTCCGTTATTTGCGGACCGCAAAACGGAAAGGATTATACACTTCGTATGAATGTATACTTAGGCTGGGTTCATACCATGTTTTTGTTACACGTTTAAGGCCTCTTTCCCACTACCGTGTTCTTTTTTTCCGTTTTGCGGTCCGTTTTTTGCGTTCCGTATATGGTCCGTATACTGAACCATTCATTTCAATGGGTCCGCAAAAAAAACGGAATGTACTCCATATGCATTCCGTTTCCGTGCTTCCGTATCTCCGTTCCGTGCAAAGATAGAACATGTCCTATAGTTGGCCTCAAATCACGTTCCATGGCTCCATTAAAGTCAATGGGTCCGCAAAAAAAACTGAATGCAGTTTTTTCGGAACCATCTATTGAAAATGTTATGCCCAGCCCAATTTTTTCAATTTAATTACCGTATACTGTATATGCCATAC
Organism: Bufo bufo; assembly: GCF_905171765.1. Classification (NCBI taxonomy): domain Eukaryota; kingdom Metazoa; phylum Chordata; class Amphibia; order Anura; family Bufonidae; genus Bufo; species Bufo bufo. The sequence goes on along the minus strand of NC_053391.1, from coordinate 331,356,781 downwards.
GGAAAAACGGAACGGAAATGGAAACAAAAAACGGAACAACGTATCCATGAAAAACGGACCGCAAAACACTGAAGTAGCCATACGGTGGTGTGAAAGAGGCCTAACATACACAAAAACCTATACCTCAGTCAGATGCCATACTGTGGCAATGGTCACTTTAGAGTTCTATTGCAAAAGTATCTTAACTTAAAAAAATAATTTGCTGGACTTTGCAGGATGGAAAAACACTTTTCCATCCTGTGAGTCCTGCAAAAAAAACTAAATGTATATGATAACGTATCAGTTTTTTTTTCTCGATAGAACTCTATGGTGACGGATGCCACAGTATGGCATCTGTCTGAGGCATTCGTTAAAGGGTTTCTACCACCACATTTTGACCTAATTAGCTGTCTGACACCAGCGATCTGCTAGTGTCTGCTCTACCTAACCATGCTATTGTAATTCCTTTCTTTGCAGTGGTTACCCTAAAAAACGTAGTTTTATTGGTATGCAAATGAGCCTCTAGGTGCTATGGGGGCGTCTTTTCAGCACCTAGAGGCTCCGTCCACTCACCATTTCTGCCGCCCAGCGCGCTCCAGCCTCCCCCTCTCCTCTAGATTGACAGCCTACTCGCGCCTGCGCCGTGTGCTTCTGTATTCGGCGCAGGTGCAGTGACTGTCTCCCTGCGCCGGCATCTTCACTGCGCCTGCGCCTATTACGGCACAGGGAGCATTCCAACAACCGAATACAGAAGCACACGGCGCAGGCGCGAGTAGACTGTCAATCTAGAGGAGAGGGGCGCGCTGGAGCGCGCAGGGCGGCAGAAATGGTGAGTGGACGGAGCCTCTAGGTGCTGAAAAGACGCCCCCATAGCACTAGAGGGGCTATGGGGGCTCATTTGCATACCAATAAAACTAAGTTCTTTAGGGTAACCGCTGCAGAGAAAGGAATTACAATAGCATGGTTAGGTAGAGCAGACACTAGCAGATCGCTAGTGTCTGACAGCTAATTAGGTCAAAATGTGGTGGTAGAAACCCTGTAACGTATACGTTTTTGTGTATGTTATACATATGACAAAAATGTGATGTGAACCCACCCTTAGATATGCCTGCAAGACTGCAGCAAGCTGCAACAGAAAGCAGTTTTGCTGCAGTCTCGCAGACAGAGAAGAGTTCTTTTCTCCCCGTCTCTTCAGCTAAAGACCGACTGTGTGCAACAGCATGAGATCACAAAACCAGGTGCTGTCCGCATCCATAAATCCATTCTGCAAAAGATAAAGCATGTCCTATTCTGGTCTGCAAAATGTGGACAATGGACCCAGTGAAGTCAATGGGTCCACAAAAATGCAGACAACATATGGACTGCACCCGTATTTTGTGGATTTTACTTTGTGCAAAGTACCCAGCTTTCCCAAGACCATGATAGGCACATATGACTGGCTATGGCACAATTTTGCAGCTAGAAGGTGGATTTATTTAGGTAGATTGAGTATCCAGCAGTCCCTATTACAGCTCTGCATGCTGTTACCCAGCTTTCCTGGGATCTTGAAAGAAAAATTTGGCACACTATGGCATAAAACTTTGGATTAAGAATGGGGTTTTATTGAGGTAGATCTGGATTTAGTAGTTCCTATTACAACTGCACATGGTATCTTACCCAGCTTTCCTAGGACCCTGAAAGGTAAATATGGCAAGCAATGGCACAATTTGGGATTTATTTAGGTAGACTTACTATTCAGCACTCTCTATTACAGCTCCATATGCTTTGTTCCCCAGCTTTCCCAAGGTTCTGAGAGATCTGTCTAGCTGTGCCACAATATTGAGGAATTTTCATTTGTAATTTCAGAGATTCTTACCTAGCTTTTCCAGGCTCTTACATAGCACATCAGGTTGCTATATGACAATTAGGGCATTATCAATTCCTAAAAGGCAGCTCTGCCATTCTGAAGTCTAGGAAAGCTGGGTAACAACTTCTGCTGGGCTGTGATAGAGGGCATATTGGTTATGTTGGTAAGGCTGAAGTTCAGCCTGCATTTGTGGGAGGGACTTGAGCCTTTATAAACCCCTCTTCCCTCACCTTAGTAGGCGTTCCGGTTCATGGATTTTGCACTTGTGTTTACTATGTGTGTCTCCTTTTTCCTCCGGCCGCCTCGCGCAGAGTTCTTCTCTTCTAGTGGGTAAGTATGAGGCACTTTCGCGGAGCAGAGGACAGCGGCAGTCCGGCTCCTTACCGCCGCTTCATTCAGCGGGTGCGTTCCAGCGTGGAACGCATGCGCTTCCTGGTTCTGGTCACCGCCCGTCTCCCTGCCTTTCTGGCGGCTCGGCGGCGGGGAGCGCACCTAGGAGCCAGCACGGCTCTCTTCATACTCGGGGAAGGGGGTTCGTGGGGGGGCCTGGTTGGCCGGCTCGCTCATTTGGCCGAGGACGGCGCACGGAGGCGTGCGTTCCAGGGTGGAACGCACGCGCTTCCTGGTTCCGGTCACCGCCCGTTCCCCCTGCCTTCCGGCGGCTGGCGGCTCGGCGGTGGGGGACGCACCTTGGAGCTGGCTCGGCTTTCTCCATCCTCGGGGGGGGGGGGGCTAGTGGGGGAGGCTGGTTGGCCGGCTCGCTCCTTCTGCCAAGAGGACGGCACACGGAGGCGTGCGTTCCAGGGTGGAACGCACTCGCCTTCCGACACGGGCATTGCTGTCACTCACCCCCTGGCCGGGCTCCTTGGCTGCTATGTCGGCTTGCGTTCCACGTGGAGCGCAGGCTCACAGGCAGCCAGGCCTGATAGGAAAGGGGGGAGAATAACTGGTACTTGTCGGGCTTCTCCCCGCATGCGGGCCCTCATGTTATTATTCCACATAGGTCTTCATACCACCCATGGGTCCCTGTACAGTCCTTCGCTCGGACCACACAAGCTGGTAGCCAGTCTGCTAGCAAACACCCAGGCATGAGGGTTTAGGATCTCCAGGTCGCTGCGCGGTCCTGGCCCCGTTAGGGGTGGGCCCCTGGGCATGAGTCTCCCAGTCCGACCATCCCTGTCATGGTAAAAAAAAAAAAAAAAGAAAACAGGGGCACCGCATTGGGGTGCACCATCTGTAACCTAGCAGGGTGGGTATCCTGCGCAGGACTCGCTCGGCTTCCCTCGTGCTTTCTGGCACCTGGTCACGCCCAGGATTGTCTCGTCTTCCTGGTTCGCCCAGGCCACTGTTGTCGTCATGTCATAGCCGCTTATTTTGTCTCCAGGGCACTGTCGGTGGTCTTGTCACATTGTCTCCCCTGGTTCGCCCAGGGCACGGTACATTCCTGGTATGCCCAGGTCTTCATGTTTCCTCTCTAACACATGGGTTTCACGCACCTGTCCTTTGTCTTATCCGAGTCTTTCTAATGGGCCATCCTTCGGCTGCTCCCCCGGTCATTCTTTGCTTTCCATGGCTCCAAGGTTACCATGTCAGTCTGCCGCCCTCCGCGGGCCGCTGCTACGCGCAGCTTCTATCTCATGGCTACGCGCCTTCTCTTCTGTCAACCGCCTGGTACGCTCAGGCGGCTCTCTCCGGTCAAGTATCCGGTCCGATGCGCTCAGATGGTTACTTGACCTAGGGGTGCGCCCCATCCTGGCCAGTTCGCCTGGTTCCAACAGGTTTGAGGTCACCCGTTTCCTCTGCACTTTCAAATTTTCACCTGTTACTTTATTTACAGGGGTTTTTCCTATTTTTCCGTTCCAATCGCTCCTATTCAGGTAAGTTCGCACTGACTCCGCCGGGGTCCCGGTCAGATCATGTTCACGCTTTTAATTGTCCCTTCATCTGTCCGGCTAGGTCAGGTTCTACTGAGCCATCCTACGGGTTCTTATTAGGGTACGTGTTTCTCTATCGTGCACCAATTCAAATACCATTCTGTCATCACCCTCTAGTTTTTTTTTTCCTCTTTATTTGTCATGCCTTTTGTTTTCTAGCAGCACTGCCATGTCTCGTGCTTCGGATATGGAGGACGGCCTGTCCGTCTCCGGCTCGATCATATCAGGCCAGGCGGGTCCATCATCCCTTCGGAGCTGGACCATACCAAAGCTATTGGCTGAGCTGAACCGAAGAGGCATTCCGCACCCGGCCACCGCAAGGAAGGCAGAGCTGTACAAGCTGCTCATGACCAGCCCCAGCACTTCGGCAGTGCAGCAGGAGGCGTCATCCATCCAGTTGTCACTGGTGCAGCTACAGTCGACCCTAAACTCCTTGGTCGACTCGGTAGCAGACGTTCGGGCAAGGGTTTCAGAGCTGGAATCCCGGCCACCCATGGCATCCCCCGGCACCCGTCCCGCTGATGGCACCATCTACATCGGGTTGGCTGGCTACAGGTACGCCAAGGCCCATTCCCCAGGTGTCCCCCTCTCACTTCATTCCTGACAACCTCAAAAGAGACATTCTGGCAGGGAAAGATGTCAACCTGGCGTCAATCCTCATTGCCGCTCAAGACGTACCCAAGAACAGGGTCATCAACTGTGGTGATGTGTCGGTGGTCCTCCGGGCTAAGGACTCGCGGCTTAACCGCAAGTTGACAATCCCTGAGTTTGTCTTGGCTTTCAGCCTCTTCAGAGACATCATCTGCACCGCACAGCCGGAGAGGAGAGAAGAGCTGGACAGCTACTTGTACCTGGTCACTGACCTGGGGCACAAGTATGGTGGGTCGGCCTTCTACGACTACCATCGTTCCTTTCCGGCTAAGGCGGCGGCAGCGTTGGCGCAATTCCAGTATGTCACCAGCTGGTCTTTGATTGACACAGAGCTCTTCTGTCGTCACTTTGCTGGCCTCAGGGCACCCAACTGTGTGACGTGTCAATCAATCTTCCACTCTTCTGAATGGTGCCCAAATAGCGCCCACCCGTCTCAGGACAGGGCCCTCCCGGGCACCTCCGGGTCTTTTCCGTCTAATCCCTCCACTGACAAACTGGGCAGACCCATTGTCTACTTGGGAAAATTTCAACTCAGGGGGGTGCTCTTATGCCAGCTGCAGATCCCTCCACGTCTGCTCCCTGTGCTTCAGGGCCCATCCACGGTCCGCCTGCCCCAAAAAGTCTGCTAAAGGGTCCTGACTAGCCGACATTAACGTGGACCTCTTGGTGGCGCTTCTTCAGGATCACCATGATCAGGACACAGGGCTCATCACGCTGCCACAGGTTCCCTGGGAAGGCAGGAATCTGCTGTCGGCCACCCTGGACCCTCCAGCAACTAGCGAGTTGCTCCAGTCGGAAGTGGCTAAAGGGTTTCTCATAGACCCTTTCCCGCTTATCCCGTTTTCTTCATGGCGAATCAACCCCATCGGCTAAGTATCGAAGAAAAATACCAATAAAGAAAGGTTGATTTATGACCTGTCCGCCCCTCATGTTTCCGGAATCCCTAGCCTTAATTCCCTGATTCCCTCGGAGGAATTTGCCATGCATTACTCCTCAGTGGACGACGCAATTCAGGCCATCCTGTTGCATGGTAAGGGCGCTTGGTTGGCAAAGGTGGACATCGCCGATGCTTTTAAGCTCCTTCCCATCCAACCTCAGTTTTGGCAGTTCTACGGCATTGAGTGGGCCGGGCAGTATTTTTTCACCCAACAGACTCACGTTTGGATCCAAGAGTAGCCCCTGGTTATTCGACCAACTGGCCAAGGCGCTACATTGGATCTTGGTCCATCACGGGGGCCTCCGGTCAGTCATCCACTACCTCGATGACTTTCTAGTCGTGGAGGACCCGCAGGGCGGGTCTGGCATTCTCACCGTCCTCCTGGAGATGTTCGCCAGTCTGGCTGTTCCGGTCGCGGAGTCAAAGACTGAGGGTCCCGCCACGAGGGTCTCGTTCCTGGGCATCGTCCTGGATTCGGTTCTATTGCAGGCCAGCCTCCCGGAAGAGAAACTCGCTCAGTGTCGGGAGGTCATTTCCCAGGCGGCTTCCACGGGGTGCCTCACTAGAGTCGAGTTGCAGTCTCTTCTGGGGCGGCTCAATTTTGCCTCTAGGATCATGCCCCAGGGGAGGACTTTCGTGTTGAGGCTGCTCCAGCTTCTTCCCTCAGCACCCGAGCAGGACAGCGTCATCCGGTTGGACGGCCAGGCCATGGCAGACCTGGCCATGTGGGAATTGTTCCTGTCCCGATGGAACGGCGTCTCCTTTTTTGTGTCTCCTTGGTCTCCCTCCTGCCCGACTATTTTTTCGGACGCTGCTGCATCCTGCGGCTACGCGGCTATTTGGGGTCCCGTTGGCTAGCGGACCGTTGGCCCACTTCTATCCTAGAGGAGGCCGAGTCCATCCGCACCTCCTCCCTGTTGGAGTTGTACCCCATCGTTGCAGCAGCCCAGGCATGGGGTCACCTTTGGGCTAACTTGCCAATGATGTTCGTGACAGACAACCAGGCCTTGGTCGACATCTTAGCCAAGGGCAGGGCCAAGTCCCCCAAAATCATGGCACTATTGCGCCAGCTGGTTTGGCTGGCCCTGTCACACAACTTTCATGTGCATTGTAGCCACATTCCGGGTCAGCAAAATGTGGCAGCTGACGCACTATCCCGGTTTAATTTCACACTCTTTTTTCAGGTCATGCCAGAGGCCGAGCCGCTCAGATATCCCACCCCGGCTTTCAGTTCCCTGACAATGGACTAGGCATGCTCGTCTCTTTGGCAAGAGACCTGGCGCAGCAGTCCCTCGCCCCCAGTACGGCCAGGAACTATCTTTCAGGCCTGACAACCTTCCAGGAGTTTTCGCGTCTGCACTTGCAGGGTGGCCTGGCGGACATTCCTTTCATCATGGCCTTCATTGCCCATTGTCACCACCAGTTACATCTCTCCTACAATACCATTAAGTTGTACCTGGCGGGCGTCCAACACCACACCATGCTCCGCAACCCAGGGGGCGGGTCCATTTTTTCTGCGCACGCGATTAAGGCCACCTTGCGAGGGGTCCAGAAGGGTAGGCCCAATCCCCTGTCCCGCAGACAGGGCGTCACTGGGGAGATGTTCCGGAGATTGTCTTCAGCCCTGGATGGTGCTCCTTTTGGGCCCTTCTCCAGCTTGGTCTTTAAAGCTGCCATGTATTTGGGCTTTTACGGCTTCCTTAGGCCAGGCGAGTTCACTTGCAGTGCGGCAGGGCGGTGCAGTCTGCACAGAGAACAGCTGGTACGGAATCTAGACCATTACACGCTGTAGTTAATTTCCACCAAGACTAGTCAAACAGGCCCCCCGGTGGAGGTTCAGTTTTTCCCGACTGGTAATAAATGCCGCCCGGTACAGGTGTTTGGCCAGCTCATGCTCGCCCTCCAGAATGCTCCACTTCACAGCCCTCTACTACCACATCTCGATGGCGCTCTCACCGCGGCGCAGTTCATCAGCCACATCCGCACGGTTGCTGCTGGCTTGGGGTTTGACCCCGGCGCTATATCCGGCCATTCCTTCCGCATTGGAGCGGCTTCCGCGGCTTCCCGGCATGGGGTCCCCGCCCATGTCATCCGAAAGATGGGAAGGTGGCGTTCATCTTGCTTCACCAGATACATACCTAACCCACAGGTGGAGATTTCGCAGGCGTTTCGGTCATTGGTATTATAAGGTAATAAAGTCTTGTACCTTAACTATGTTGATTTCCTTTTTGCCCCCTTTTAGGCTGCTCTCGTACCTGGCTCCAGGCACACACCAGCCGGTTTAGGTTCTAGGCAGGCGCGCTGCCCAAGTTCGTATTTTAGCCACGACCACAAGTTGGTAAGGCTGAAGTTCAGCCTGCATTTGTGGGAGGGGCTTGAGCCTTTATAAACCCCTCTTCCCTCACCTTAGTAGGCGTTCCGGTTCATGGACCCACCCACCCATTCCCTTCATCCCAAGGGTCCTGCTTAGGGCAGCCCCCTTTTAGGCTGCTCTCGTACCCGGCTCCAGGCACACACCAGCCGGTTTAGGTTCTAGGCAGGCGCGCTGCCCAAGTTAGTATTTTAGCCACGACCACAAGTAAAATACACACAACACTGGAATATATCATATACAGTATCAGGACAACATATGCAGCTTGTGGTCAGCAATGCAGCTCCTGAGTGTTGTCCCCCAGTTTTTCTACCACCCCAAAGGTCGGTTTTACAGTGGTTTCAACACTAAATAACTAAGCAAATATGGAATACAACAGTCTGGCAAAGCTGAGTAACAACTGTAACAGAGACCACACTTAGTACATACATTCTGTACATACAGTAGTATATACCCAATGCTCCCCTATTTAGTATATGGTGTATGAATACGTATAGTGTCAGAGCAACAAGTAGTATTTTTCATGCCCAGTTTGGCCTCTAGTATACCTCCACATTTATTGTTATGCAGCTTTCCAAATATCCTGAATGGGAAAAGTGCCTAATTATACAGTAATATAGAAAGTGGGAATTATAATGGTCTAATTTGCCAGATTTGCTGTTTTGTCCCCAGATGCAGATCCAGTTGTTTGTCTGTTTATCAGTTTGACATTGCATTTAACTGTGTTGTAATTCATTTGCATTACATTGTGTGGTAACAGCACCATCTATTGATGAGTTTAGGCATTTCATCCAGCCTATTTTTCTCTATGCATTATGGGAGTCCCAGGGCATTGTGGGTAGTTCCTGGTTCTTTCTAGTCTTATGCCATGTACCATGGATATTTATGTACTAAAATACTACTGTTTTTATTCTGTAGTTTCACCTTTCCTGTCAATCTACTATCAATAAAGAGAAAGTTAAAGCAGTACAGTTTTCTCTTCTTATCAAGAGAAGGTTTAGCTACATGTCAGATTACACCCCGTGCTAACGTGTATGAGGAGAGTATAGTGAAACGACTGCTGAGAACAAGCTCAGAAGATCAGACTGACAAAGCTGCCATTATCCACGCTGATCCCTGCATACGGATTTCTCAACAGTCTCCTAACAGTCGCACCGAATATCAGACTATACGGAGCCCACCATTATCCACGCAGAGCCTACTTACGGATATTGCAGCAGTCTCCTAACAGTCACAACATGTCTAATAGTCGAGCATCTTCCATCAAGACAAGGTCTCAGATAAGTGGCTCTAATAGGACATCAATCAGAGAAGCGGCCGCCATTGCCCGCGCAAAAGCAGAAGCTGCAAAGGCAAAAATCAGCTTCACAGAACAAGAGATGCAGATAAAGCTGGAGAAAGCGCAACTTAAAGCAACTCTAGCAAAACTCGCTGCTGATGAAGAGACAGCAGAAATGCAGATAAAGCTGGAGAAAGCGCAACTTGAAGCAACTCTAGTAAAACTCGCCGCTGATAAAGAGACAGAAGCAGAATATCTAGAAGCCATGGAACATCTAGAAACCAAGAGTCATCGCAGCATCGTCCATCCAGGACTTGCAGCAAGCTAGAGAATACACATCAGAGTGAAACCGGCTACAACAACTTCTTTCCAGAACAGAGAATCAGAAATCCGCCTCTGCTAAGAGAGATGCCCTTCGCTTCAGAACGGTATTACACAGACCAGATTAAACCAGAGACTTCCAACAGGTATGGCCGTGCACCACACATTCACTCTGACAACACAACAGCAGCCGGTTTCAGCGCCAATCAGCCACAATGGTCTTTGCCAGGTTCCTTGCTCGACGTGAGCTGGTCACCAAGGGACTTGTAAAGTTTAGCGACCGCGCTGAGAACCATCAAGCTTGGCGAGCTTCCTTCCAAAATGCCACCAGAGACTTAGGTCTGTCATGTAGTGAGGAACTGGATCTCCTGGTAAAATGGCTGGGAAGTGAGTCCGCCGTACACGCTAGAAGGATTAGAGACATCAATATAAATTATCCAGACATTGGTCTAAAAAGGGTCTGGGATAGACTTGATGAGGTTTATGGCGCAGCTGAGGTCATAGAAAGCGCTTTATTTAAGAGAATTAAGGACTTTCCTAAAATAGTGAGCAAAGGCTATTCAAATCTTAGAGAGTTAAGTGACTTATTAATGGAGCTGAGTGTAGCAAAGGCGGAAGGGGATCTGGTGGGATTGACATTCCTTGACACTGCTAGAGGTGTGAATCCCATAGTTCAGAAGCTCCCATACAACCTGCAAGAGAAGTGGGTCATGTATGGTTCTCGGTATAAACAGACTTACAATGTACCATTTCCTCCATTTAATGTGTTTGTAGATTTTGTCTCTGAACAAGCAAAAATCAGAAATGATCCTAGCTTTGATTTCATGATGTCATGTACCAGCATCTCAGTCAGTAAACCTCGTAGGGCAACGGTGGAGGTCCACAAAATTAACGTTTCTTCCACAGGTTCAGTCCATAAAGAGTTCAGCTCCTGTCAAGGAGGAGACAAACCCAAGGACCCTAGCAGGCAGTGTCCCTTACACAGGAAGCCTCATTCCCTACTCAAGTGCAGAACCTTCAGGGAAAAGTCATTGGAAGACCGCAAGACCTTCCTCAAGGACAACAACATCTGTTTTAAATGCTGCTCTTTAACTTCACACTTCGCTAGGGACTGTGAGGTTAGTGCAAAGTTTGCCAAATGTGACAGCACAAACCATAACGCAGCTCTACACCCTGGGCCACCTTCGTGGGCTTCACCCAAAACCCAAGAGCATAGCGGGGAGCTGAAGGACACAAATACTGACACTTTGGCAGTTACTTCTAAATGTACAGAGGTTTGCAGAGACCTCAGAGGAGGCAGATCCTGCTCTAAAATCTCCCTAGTGAAGGTTTACCCAGCAGACGACCGAAGCAAAGCCATCAAAGTGTATGCAATTCTAGACGATCAAAGTAACAACTTGTTAGCAAAGTCTGCTTTCTTTGATAGCTTCGACATCAGAGGACCCGGTGTCCTCTACTCTCTAAGAACTTGTGCTGGCACTGTGGAAACAGCCGGAAGGAGGGCAAGCGGCTACATAGTTGAGTCCAGCGATAGTCAAGTGCGTCTGCCTTTACCAACTATACTGGAACAGGTCCGAGATACCCACGCCAGAAATAGCAGCGCATCAGCCTCACCTGAAGCGTATAAGACACCTGATCCCGAACCTTGATCCTGCAGCTCAGATAGTCTTACTCCTCGGGAGGGATATCCTACAGGTCCACAATGTTAGACAGCAGGTCAATGGACCTCACAATGCTCCATACGCCCAGAGACTTGACCTAGGATGGGTCATTGTAGGAGAAGTCTTTTTGGGAGGTGTCCACAAACCAACAACTGTAAACAGCATGCTTACCAGTACACTTGAGAATGGACGCCGATCTCTTCTCCAACCATGCAAAAATCACTTCTTCATAAAGGAACTGTCTCAAAGCACTTCATCACCAGGTACCCTTGCAGGTCCTGCCTACGAGGACTTCATCTGGGATGCCAATCAAGACCAAATGGAATCCACAGTCTTCCGCAAGACTAAAGAAGACAATCGTATAGCGATGTCATTCGAAGATAGACTGTTCCTAGATATATTGGTGCAGGGAATGGTGCAGGACGAGACAAAAAGCTTGGTTGCACCTCTACCCTTTAAGCCTCAAAGACAACGCTTACCCAACAATAGAGAACAAGTTTTCAAACGATTTGTCTCTCTCAGGCACAGCCTACAAAGTAAACCTCAGATGAGAGATCACTTCTTTACCTTCATAGAAAAGATATTCCGGAACGGTCAAGCAGAGTTAGCACCAACACTTTGAGACGCAGAAGAGCGCTGGTACCTGCCCATGTTTTGGGTGTATCCCCCGAAGAAGCCAGGTCAGATCAGAGTAGTGTTTGACTGAAGTGCCAAGTGTGAAGGCGTATCATTGAACAACGTTTTGCTGTCAGGCCCGGATCTAAACAACAAGCTCATAGGAGTGCTTCTCCGTTTTCGAAGAGACTCACTTGCATTCACGGCTGATATCGAACAGATGTTCCATTGCTTCCTAGTTAAGAAAGAACAGAAATTTCTTGCAATTCCTATGGTTCAAGGACAACGATCCCTCTTAAGATGTTACAGAATATTGTATGAAAGTTCACATCTTCGGAAATAGTCCTTCTCCTGCAGTCGTCATCTATGGATTAAGACGCGCACCTCAGAAAGTAGAAGAAAAGTACGGAGCGGATGTCAGACTCTTTGTAGAGAAGGACTTCTATGTGGAAATCAATGCCCTCAGATGAGACTGCAATCAGTCTTCTTAAAAGAACCCAGGAGATGCTCTCTCTGTCTAACCTGAGTCTACACAAGCCTTTCCTTCTCAGGATCATTCAGAAGACTTAAAGGATTTAGATCTAGGCTTTGACTCACCTCTGATGCAACGGAGCCTTGGCCTACTTTAGGATATAAAAGCTGATACTTTCACCTTTCATGTTAGCAGTGAAGAAAAACCTTTTACTCGCAGAGGAGTACTGTCGGCCATAAGCAGTTTATATGACCCACTGGGATTTGCAGCTCCTATACTCATCGAAGGTAAAGCTATGTTAAGAGACTTCACCAGAGAAGGGTCGAACTGGGATACTCCCCTTCCCATGAAAGAAAGAACCACGTGTATGGCCTGGAAGAATTCCCTTACAGCCTTATCTGATCTTCCCATAGCTTGTCCATATGTTTCTGTACCAACTACCAAGGTTGAGACACAAAAACATTGTGTTTTCTGCGATGCTTCAGTCAAATCAATTGCGGCTGTAGCTTACCTGAAGACGTTAGATACCAGCGGAAAATGCCATGTAGGGTTCGTCATGAGTAAAGCGAAACTAACGCTACTCCAGGAACACACAATACCACTCCTGGAACTATGTGCCGCGGTGTTAGCGGTGGAGCTAGCCGAACTACAGAAATGGACCTGGAGATTAAAGACTCTGAGTTCTATACCAATAGCAAGATAGTACTTGGATATATCTGTAATGAAGCTAGACGCTTCTATGTCTACGTCAACAACAGAGTTCTAAGGATCAGAAGATCTACCTCTCCTGAACAATGGAAATATCTACCTACGCATCTCAACCCTGCGGACCAAGCAACTAGATCCCTTGCTGCTGACTGTCTCAAGGATACAATTTGGTTTACAGGTCCCACCTTTTTGTATAGACCTGATGACCCAACAGTTCTCACACCCGCTACACTGCTTACCCAAAAGACTGAACAAATTTGTGCTCCACCTGGAGAATTTAATTCCAAAGATCTTTACAGGAATCGATGGAGACAAGTATAGAGTCTCTCAAACTCGTTCTGGGACAAGTGGAAAAAGCAATACATTCCCACTCTGCAACTGAGGAGAAAGGGGCAAACCAGCAAGCCTAATCTCCAGGCCGGCGATGTAGTCCTAATGAAAGACTGCCAGTCACGAAGAAACGAGAGGCTGTTAGGTCTTGTGACTAAGGCATTCCCAAGTAAGGACGGAATTATACGCAAAGTAGAATTCAAAATACGGAGACAAGGAGAGACCAAATTGTTCCTCAGACCAGTAGGAGAACTCGTTCTACTGTTTGGACCCAACGAATACAATAGTTACGTCAGTTGACGTCAAGCGGGGAGTGTTCTGTCCCCAGATGCAGATCCAGTTGTTTCTGTGTGTTTATCAGTTTGACATTGCATTTAACTGTGTTGTCATTCATTTGCATTATTTTGTATGGTAACAGCACCATCTATTGATGAGTTCATGTATTTTATCCAGCCTGTTTTTCCTATGCATTATAAGAGTCCCAGGGCATTGTGGGTAGCTCCTGGTTCTTTCTCGTCTTGTGCTTGTATAGAAAGCAGCCACCATCTTATGTCTCAGTAGCCACACACTCTCACTGGTTTTCCTGCCCTAGCATCTGTTATTCAGCCTGTTTTTAAGCATAGTTGGTAAGGACACTATCTATGTGTCATTATACTGCAGTTTATTATGTTGTTGCATTTGATAGCATTGTCATTGCATTACCACATGTACTGTGTGTATAGCAGATTATTCTGTGTCTTATGCCATGTACCATGGATATTTATGTTCTAAAATACTACTGTTTTTGTTCTGTAGTTTCACCATTTCTGTCAATCTACTATCAATAAAGAGAAAGTTAAAGCAGTACAGTTTTCTCTTCTTATCAGGAGCTTTGGAAAGCTGTAGAAATGTAATGGAGGCTGCATTTGACTGTGTAATCATTGCTGTCCTGATGCTACTTATGTGTGTACAATGGTATACGGTACATTATGTATAGTGCTTCTGTCACTGTATAATCAATCAGTAAGATTGCTTCTGCTGCCACAAAACACCTTGTACTTGAATCAGTGAGGTACAGCTTGCTGGTGTTTCTGTGTGCACTACTGCTGGTATTATTGGTATCCATTTCATACTATTGGTAACTAACAGATTTCTTCCTAATCAAATGGCCATGCTCAATGTGTATAAAAGGTATGAAGCCTAAACCCAGGCCCCTCCTCCTAAATTTCCTGACTCACATGTACTAGCAACAGAGGTGGGAGAGGGAGGGGAGAAGACATGGCTGCAGCCCGAGAGAAGAATACACTGATTTTCTATTATACTTTTTAAGACCTGCAAATATGATATAGGACAAGAGAGGAGCAAGAAAAATAAGGAGATTATGTTGCATTGTGTCTGTTGTTTATTTCATTGGATTCTGGTTTAGTGTCCCTTTAAATAAGCTTTAACACACCTTACTGTATATGTACATAGTAACTTAAAAGATAAAATGCTCGCCTGTCTAATAAGTAACTTATTCTCCCTTTTTATATCAAGCATTTTATCCACACAAGCACCTGTCATTCTTTATGTAAGGGAAAGCTTCTAAGTTCATTGTGGAAACTTACTGTTCTACCAGTGGTCTGCCAGGTTAGTGTTAACGTTTTTATATGCCCTATAAAAAAGCAATGTCCGAAACATCTTTACATGGCACATAACATGTGTTACTCTATGAAGTGCCTACAAACATAAATGAATACCTGAGCAATAACTTGCACATCAAAATACTATATATACATGGGATTATAGATTATACTGACCCCAATCGCCCAACTTGAAACCTACTACCCATAAAATAAAAGAGACACATGGACACATTATATAATGGATAAAATTAGGCCACGGCCAACTTTATTAAAGAACAGCTCAATATTAAATAACCATATAAATTCCATTAATAATAACCACTGATTAGGCCAGCCATAAGCTCGACCTAAATACCTAAATCAACTCGTCTGCTTGCCACTTATTGGCGAGCGACCTTACCCCTCCTTCTAATAAAGTGACCGTGACAAAGCAACAAATAAAGGGAGGGCGGGCGGGGCAGCTGGATCCTAAACACAACTTGGCAGACAGCCTAATACCGGCCACCTCGTCTTATATGCAAAATCTGCCCCACCACCCCAAACCTATCCTCCAATGCCCTACTTGTTGCTGGGGACCTAAAACTTCCTAACCTCAGCAACCATTCCCCTATAGGATCCCTACCCTAGCCAATCACCCGCATTCCTACCTTTACCCAGCAACCAAGCTAAATTTAGCCAACTTGGCCACTGAGATTTGTCGGGAAACACTATCTTGGCGGGAAAATTCCCACCAAAAACCCAATACTAGCCCTTGGGATAATCATAATCCCATGAAGATCCCTCCAAATGGGATTTTCGGGATCCTAATATGGGATTATAGATTATACTGACCCCAATCGCCCAACTTGAAACCTACTACACATTATATAATGGATAAAATTAGGCCACGGCCAACTTTATTAAAGAATAGCTCAATATTAAATAACCATATAAATTCCATTAATAATAACCACTGATTAGGCCAGCCATAAGCTCGACCTAAATACCTGAATCAACTCGTCCGCTTGCCACTTATTGGCGAGCGACCGTACCCAACAGACCATGCCACCTAAGCAGGGGGCATGGGCCCCACCCCATCCATAGCTAATTCTATCATCGTCTGCAAATCCAAATTAAAAATATCCAGGCCAATCTCTGAAAGATGAATTTTATCTGAAAAATAAAGGTCGGGCAAACCTCCTTCCGAGTCCATGTGTCTAAAAGAAAAACCCCAAACTAGCGGCATAAAACAAGCCATGATCCTGTTTACGTGAATTCTAATTTTGTCCAAAAACTTAAAATTCGCATAAGACAGCCATGACAATCTCAGTACCATGTCAGAAAAAATCAGACGAGCGTCGGGAAACAGTCGCCTGACTCTAACTAAGGTCAGTTTCATACTAAATGCCAACTCAATAGTGCCTACCTTACCCACATAATTACCACCCGCATGAAAAATAATAACATCCGGATCAGGATATAAAGAACACATCTCGAGGATTACGTCTAGCACCCCTTACCAACGAAGTCCTCTAACACTGTTCCAAAAAATTCGAACATCATCTGTAGACCATGAAAGGTTGTCACCGTACGATCTTCCTAAGGCTCTTCTGTGGGCCCAGTGGAATGGCCGATGATCCATATGGTGCTTCCTGTAAAAACTATCAAGAAAAACAAACAGCATTAAATAACCTGAAGGGATGGTCTGATATAGAGCTGAAAACGGTTAGAAGACCACCTTCCCAACCTTTTAATCCGTGACTTACTCATCGCCAAACGTGCCGCTGTAGTCGCAGCCCCAATCCTAAATGGATGAGACGTGATTTTAAAATCCCCCACACCCAATTCCCTCAAGCATTTACACAAAACTGCTCTAAATTGATATTGCGTTACTGGAGAGAAATCAACATAAACAAAAAACAAACCCCCACCTGCTGGCCGACAGTGCCAGTAGCGTGACAGAATACTTACAGGGCAGATACCACCCGACTGGACTCTACCCATTCGGATCCATGAACCCTTACCTGCCCGATCTGTCTTTGAATGAGGAAGAAAAAACTAAACATAATTACTATGCACACTCATGTTCATCCAGGCCAAACCCACATCAGATGTTCTACTTTTAGATAAGATCTCACAGATCCTGAAAGCACCAAAAAAATGCATGCAAAAACTGAAGAGAAAAGCAACGACTCATATGCATTATCGCAGATCAACGACGTTACCTTACATAACGAAGACAATAAACTGGGGGAAATAGGACACCTATTATCCGGAGAACAATTACCCACTTTATAACCCTTCAGAACCTGCCTAACCATAAAATAATCCAAAAACACAGGAACACCCAAAACTCTAAGAAAAAAGGAAACACCTGCCAAAACCCGCACAACAGTTGCATGCGCCAACTGCTCCTTTAAAAGATACAAACAAAAGGATAAGGCCGAACTTTCATTACCTACAAAAGGGGACCAACCCATAAACTTCACAAAACGGCACCACTTACCCCACGAACGCATATAATCTGACCAAGTAGCCGGGGCTAATGATGACCGCAGATAGGACATACCTAGGACCAAATCAGATTACAAAGATATAGAGGACATTTCTCCCCCTCTAGGTCGGCCCCCCTTGCCAATGAGCGAAAAACCTGAAACTGAAAACGAGAGAGGGCGTCAGCAATGGAGTTATCCACACCCGGAATATGCCTAGCTTTAACCCAAATATTCAATTTCAGACACAGCAAAACTAAATAACGCAACAACTTAACAACTAATGGGCATTTGGACGATAAACAGTTAATTGCAAACAAAACCCCCTTATTATCAGTGTGCAGAAAAATCCTCTTATTAGCAAAAAACTTACCCCATAAAACCAAAGACACCACAACGGGAAACAACTCAAATAAAACAATATTTTCCGTCACCCCGTTCTCAACCCATGACGGATGCCATTTAGCCGCACACCAATGACCTTTCCAATAGGCTCCAAATCCACAAGACCCCGCTGCGTCTGTAAACAAATCCAAAGCAGGAGCGGAGACAAAATCATCATGCCAATACGAACGACCATTATACTGCTGAAAAAATTCCAACCAAATTGACAAATCTTCTTTAACTTCCTTGCCCAAATGCACATGAAATACCGGGTTCCGCATACCCGCAACCTTAGCCGCCAATTGCCTACAAAAAATACGACCCATCAGGATAACTCTAGAGGCAAAGGTTAAAAGGCCTAAAAGAGACTGAATTTCCTTCACGGTTGCATTCCGTTTACCCAACATCATAGTGATAGCAGAAAATATTTTATTCACCTTCTTAAACGGCAACCTAAACTCACCTTTTTCAGAATCAATAACAATACCCAAATACTCCAAACAACTAACCAGATACACTGTTTTGTCAAACGCCAAAGGAACACCAAACTCAGAACAAATATTAAAAAAGAATTCTAACAGATCTGAACAAACCAAAGAGTTCACTGGACCAATGAACAAGAAAACGTCCAAATAATGCGTTACAGCACCCGCATGCTCCTAACCACTACCACCCACTCTAGGAAGGAAGAAAAAACTTCAAAATAAAAACAAGATAACGAACACCCCATTGGCAAACACTTATCAAAATAAAACGAACCCTGAAAGTGAAACCCCAAAGAACTAAAAGCAGATGGGTGGATCGTCAATAGGCGAAAAGCGGACTGGATATCCGCTTTCGCCATCAAAGCCCCGTTGCCATAGCTACGCACTAGACTCACCACTGAATCAAAGGTAGCATACCTTACTGAGCACAACGCTTTATCAATTTCATCATTCAGCGACGTCCCATAAGGAAATGACAAATTATGAATTAAACGATAAGCACCCGGCTCCTTTTTTGGTACCACCCCTAACAGGGAAATTCGGAAATTAGCGAAAGGAGGGGATGGGAAAGGACCAGCAATCCAATCCAATGCCAACTCCTTCCCCAATTTTGCCTGGACCACCAGCAGTAACTGCGCTACCAAAGATAAGTTATTCCTCCATAGACAACCTATACCTGAGAAAACCGGTAAGCGGAATCCTACTCCAAAACCCTCAAGGAGCAGATCCTCCATCTTGCGACTTGGGTATTGCTCTAACCAAGGATGCATGCTCTCCAGCTTTACTTGCTCTTTGCAATAAATTCCCTGGTAGAAGGCAGATTGGGTAAATTGGCTCTCTTAAAACAACGGACCATGGGGTGGCTACCCCCACAAAATGTACATTCATGTTTGTATTTACAGGACGAAGGCCATCGACACTGCGTTTCGTTAAACACAAAGCACGTGCCTTTCCTCAGCCCGGATTGTTGTCCTGTCAAAGCTGGCTGCTGCCTAGGTGCAGAAGGAGACGTACGCTGTGGAACCAACAAATTAAGCCACAAACCTACGTCCTTTGTGCTCCATCGCATGCTAGAGTATACTGCCAGCCGTTGCCTAACGCCTTTATCATATGCAAACCAAACCAACCCCCCAAAATTCCTATAGGCTTCTAAAACATTGTCTAAGTGCTGAAATAAACCCGAGCATCTTTGTGGGAACTTCTCACCCATCACACTGCAAAATATACAATAAGCCTGCAACCAGTTATTTTAAAGTCCGAGGGATCGGACATCTCCTATCCTCCTCCGTCTTATCATCCCGCTTTTCTAATTTAGCAATAAATTCCTTTGATGCAGGCAACAAGGATAGGATGTCTACGAATTCATTTCTCCATATCTTCTCTTTCACAGACATGGACAAATGAAAACCCACAGGTGAGATATCACAAGGGAGCGGCTCTTTATAGGAAGTCTCAGCCACCCCCTTCCCCCTACAAGGTAACGGAAAAGGAAGGGAGTCCTCACTATCTGAGTCCCGCCCCCCCTTATCGCCTGCAAGCCACGCATAAGTAACATCACCCGCCAAAGCGGATGGACCCACAGGCGCAGATAAAGGGGGGACCAAACTCTGCAAGGAGGACAAAACTTTTGACAACGATGCTAGAACAGGCGCTAAACCAGTGACACACTCACCCCCAGACGCAGCCCTCGGTTGATCCGAAGATGGACCGGATTAGTCAGAAGGCTGAAAGGAATCTTCTTGGCACTCATCACACAGCTGCTCAACGCCAGAGCGGAGCTGCTGGGCCGGACGCTGCCCTGAAGGAACCCAACTCCTGCTCTGCCGGTTCTTCTTACGATGCGGTGCCGCAGATGAAAAGCCTCCCTGCAGAGCTGGTTGGGAACCCCTTCTCCTAGCAGGCAGACCGGAACCAATCTTCTGGACAATGTTTCCGGGGGACCCTGAACTGTGGTGCACAACTGGAAGTGACATCATCCGCTTGAGGCCACTTCCTGTTCTGGCAGCAGACGCCGGCCGCTTCTCCGCTGAACGCCGCTCAGGTGAGGACCTGCAGGGGGTGGGAGAGAAAATTGTGCGCTGCCTCCTCTCACGCTGCGAGCAGTGGAGCGCAGGAGAGACAGCCGAAGTCCCCGCATCCAGAGCCGGCACAGCCGCCGATACAGCCGCCGAGACCACATCGCCAGGCTCCATCACGTCAGGCTCAGAGGATGAGAGGTCCAACAGGCAGGCATCCAACCAGGCAGCCGTCTCCCCATCATCAGCACGCCGCTTGAGCTCTGCAATAAACTCCTCCATGGTAATTGAGATTACCGAGGCAGGCAGGGAAGCAGTCCACACGGGTGGCAGGCGGGCAGTCTTGACCGGCAGCAGAAGGGCAGCTGGATCCTAAACACAACTTGGCAGACAGCCTAATACCGGCCACCTCGTCTTATATACAAAATCTACCCCAAACCTATCCTCCAATGCCCTACTTGTTGCTGGGGACCTAAAACTCCCTAGCCAATCACCCACATTCTTCCCTGTACCCAGCAACCAAGCTAAATTTAGCCAATTTAGCCACTGAGATTTGGCGGGAAACACTATCTTGGCAGGAAAATTCCCGCCAAAAACCCAATACTAGCCCTTGGGATAATCATAATCCCATGAAGATCCCTCCAAATGGGATATTTGGGATCCTAACATCCTATATTTGGCTTTTATGCAAAAAAATTATGAAAAACAGCAGCTTTTTTTCCTAAAAAAAAAGTTTGTGTGTGAAACTACAATAAGGGTACTGAGAAACCTTAGGCCTCTTTCACACGGGCGTTGCGGAAAAATGTGCTGGTGTGTTGCGGGAACACCCGCGATTTTTCCGCGCGAGTGCAAAACATTGTAATGCGTTTTGCACTCGCGTGATAAAAATCACGCATGTTTGGTACCCAAACCCGAACTTCTTCACAGAAGTTCGGGCTTGGGTTAGGTGTTGTGTAGATTTTATTATTTTCCCTTATCACATGGTTATAAGGGAAAATAATAGCATTCTGAATACAGAATGCATAGTAGGTGATCAATTGAGGGTTAAAAAAAATAAAAAAAATTAACTCACCTTCTCCTCTTGTTCGCGTAGCTCCCGGTCTATTCTTTACTTCTCAAAAGATGAACTATCGGCTAGGACCTGTGGTGACGTCAGATCACATGCTCCAATCACATGGTTCATCACCACAGTGATGTACCATGTGATTGGAGCATGTGATCTGACGTCACCAAAGGTCCTTTAGCTGATAGTTCATCTTTTGAGAAGTAAAGAATAGACCGGGAGCTACGCGAACAAGAGGAGAAGGTGAGTTAATTTTATTTATTTTTTTAACCCTCAATTGATCACCTACTATGCATTCTGTATTCAGAATGCTATTATTTTCCCTTATAACCATGTTATAAGGGAAAATAATACAGTTTATAGACTGTCACCTAGCAACCATGCGTGAAAATCGCACCGCATCCGCACTTGCTTGCGGATGCTTGCGATTTTCACGCAACCCCATTCACTTCTATGGGGCCTGCGTTGCGTGAAAAACGCACAAAGAGGAGCATGCTGCAATTTTCACGCAACGCACAAGTGATGCGTGAAAATCACCGCTCGTGTGCACAGCCCCATAGAAATGAATGGGTCAGTATTCAGTGCGGGTGCAATGCGTTCACCTCCCGCATCGCATCCGCGCGGAATACTCGCTCGTGTGAAAGGGGCCTAACATTTCTGCCACGGGTCTGCAAGACTGATTAGTCCCACTCAATAGGATCAGCTTGTGACCATTTGTCGTGGTCAAAGCATGATAGGACAAGACACTTCTCATTTCAGTACCATGAAAAAAAAAAAGACTAGGCAAAGCCTCCCATTTAAAACCATGTGAGGGTGATTTTAGGTATTTTTCTGGCATTTTAGGCATTTTTTAGGCATTCTGACAGTTTTGAGCGAAGCCTATGATATCATACTTGTAGTTTAGTGGCAGAATACTGTCCCCTCAGGATCTGCACAGGGACCTACTGATGCCCATTTATGCAAGGCCCATGGATGTTTAAGGAAAATCTTTCTATCTTAAATTTCAAATTGAGTTTTTTTCAACAGAAAAAGTTGCAGTATTCTTAATAGGACGACGCAGTACAAAGGTATTTATTGCTTCTTGAGGAAAATGTCTTCATAAGACAGCAGCACAGAGTGCCTACAATGAGTCCTAACAGAATATATGCTTTGCTGGAAACACTCTTTTAATTTTAGTATCAGGTAGTTAAATGCTTAGATATGAAGGTTAATGTATCATACTGTACCAGAGGCAACCAGAAACTTAAGTTGTTAGCATTTAAAGCACTAAAAAAGTCCTATATGCTTTACACTGACAAAATCCAGACTTCATTCCTTATATATGACATAAACATGTCACATACCTATAATGTTCCACCAATCAGATGAAACATACGCATATATACAGTATATTTGAAGTGTCAGAGCGTAATGCTTCTTCCCAACATTGTTTTTAAGCATATCTGACCATATTTTACCTAATCCACTGTACACTATAAAATGCACCAAAAAAGTAGTACATTTGTGAGCACATACGAACTCCAATATAGCATATTGCCTTGATTTTCACAACAATTAGTTCCTTAAGGCCTCCTGCACACGAACGTATTTTTTTGGGTCCGCAAAAACGGGTCCCGTTTTTCCGTGATCCGAGACCGTTTTTTCGTCCGTGGGTCTTCCTTGATTTTTGGAGGATCCACGGACATGAAAAAAAAGTCGTTTTGGTGTCCGCCTGGCCGTGCGGAGCCAAACGGATCCGTCCTGAATTACAATGCAAGTCAATGGGGACGGATCCGTTTGAGGTTGACACAATATGGTGCCATTTCAAACGGATCCGTCCCCATTGACTTTCAATGTAAAGTCTGGAGTCCCTTTTATACCATCGGATCGGAGTTTTCTCCAATCCGATGGTATATTTTAACTTGAAGCGTCCCCATCACCATGGGAACGGCTCTATGTTAGAATATACTGTCGGATATGAGTTAGATCGTGAAACCTCATTTCCGACAGTATATTCTAACACAGAGGCGTTCCCATGGTGATGGGGACGCTTCTAGTTAGAATATACTACAAACTGTGTACATGACTGCCCCCTGCTGCCTAGCAGCATCCGATCTCTTACAGGGGGCTGTGATCAGCACAATTAACCCTTCAGGTGCCGCACCTGAAGGGGTTAATTGTGCTATCATATCCCCCTGTAAGAGATCAGGGCTGCCAGGCAGCAGGGGGCGGACCCTCCCCCCCCTCCCCAGTTTGAATATCATTGGTGGCCAGTGCAGCCCCCCCCCCCCCTTCCTCCCTCTATTGTAATAATTCCTTGGTGGCACAGTGTGCGCCCCCCCCCCCCCTCCCTCCCTCTTCCTCCCTCTATTGTAATCGTTGGTGGCACAGTGTGCGCCCCCCATTGGCCCCCCTCCCTTTTATAGCATTAACAACATTGGTGGCCAGTGTGCGGCCTCCCATCTAGCCCCCCCCCCCATCATTGGTGGCAGCGGGTTACTAGCAGTAGTGATTCATACTTACCTGGGAGCTGCGATTTCTGCTTCCGGCCGGGAGCTCCTCCTACTGGTAAGTGACAGTTCATTTAGCAATGACACTTACCAGTAGGTGGAGCTCCCGGCCGGACACGAACATCGCAGCAGCCGGCCCGGTAAGTATGAATCTTCTACTATTGTACTATTGCTAAGTAACCATGGCAACCAGCGTCCTGGTTGCCATGGTTACCGATCGGAGCCCCAGCGATTAAACTGGGACTCCGATCGGAACTCCGCTGCCACCAATGATGGGGGGGGGGGGGAGATGGGAGGCCGCACACTGGCCACCAATGTTGTTAATGCTATAGAGGGAGGGGGGGGGCCGATGGGGGGCGCACACTGTGCCACCAACGAATTATTACAATAGAGGGAGGGAGGGGGGGGGCGCACACTGTGCCACCAACGAATTATTACAATAGAGGAAGGGAGGGGGGGGGCGCACACTGTGCCACCAACGAATAATTACAATAGAGGGAGGGGGGGGGGCCGCACTGGCCACCAATGATATTTAAACTGGGGAGAGGGGGGAAGGGTCTGCCCCCTGCTGCCTGGCAGCCCTGATCTCTTACTGGGGGCCGTGATCAGCACAATTAACCCCTTCAGGTGCCGCACCTGAAGGGGTTAATTGTGCTGATCACGGCCCCCTGTAAGAGATCGGGTGCTGCCAGGCAGCAGGGGGCAGTCTTGTACACAGTTTGTAGTGTATTCTAACTAGAAGCGTCCCCATCACCATGGGAACGCTTCTGTGTTAGAATATACTGTCGGTTCTGAGTTTTCACGAAGTGAAAACTCAGCTTTGAAAAAGCTTTTATACAGACGGATCTTCGGATCCGTCTGTATAAAAACTAACCTACGGCCACGGATCACGGACACGGATGCCAATCTTGTGTGCATCCGTGTTCTTTCACGGACCCATTGACTTGAATGGGTCCGTGAACCGTTGGCCGTGAAAAAAATAGGACAGGTCATATTTTTTTCACGGCCAGGAAACACGGATCACGGATGCGGCTGCAAAACGGTGCATTTTCCGATTTTTCCACGGACCCATTGAAAGTCAATGGGTCCGTGAAAAAAAGCGGAAAACGGCACAACGGCCACGGGTGCACACAACGTTCGTGTGCAGGAGGCCTAAAATAAAGGCAGGCATTAGCATAGACCTAGTACCACAGTATGCAAAATATTCAATTTGTCAGAAGTACACCGAAGATCAATTATTGATTCCTATGACTCAATAATGGGGTGCCCGATACTCTTGTGCTTGTTTGAAAATGTTCAATTTTCACCAAACTGTATGAACAGCTTTCCCACAAATCTGGAATGCAGCACTTTTTTTTTTTTTTATCTAAAATTTACCATTCTTGCATGTCCAAATTTAGATGGTTCTAAATACAGAGCAAAAGTTATATAACATGAATAAGAATATAAAAACAAGCAAATATACTAAACATCGGCTTACTGAGTAACAGACCTGTACAGAATGACATAGGCAAAGTGGTTAGTTAGGTGAGGTTGGAAGCTAGGTAAGGGGTAGAATGGGTTCAAAATGACAAGCATTACTACTGATATCATCATTCCTCCTTACTCCCACACTGCTGTTTCAACACTCCACTGGTCCCACTGGTCTAATCTATATGCATCTTCTCTAAAAAAAAAAAAATATATTCCATATTGCAACCCCTATAACTTTCCTGAATAGGTAGGTTTTCAGATTGCTCTTAAAAGTTTAGAGTGGTAAGTTCCAGAATATGAGGGATGCAACAGACAGAACTTTTAGGTGAGGAGGAGTGTAGAACGTGAGGAAGTATCGAGAGATTGGGGCAGAGATCTATGCAGCAGACAGGTTATGGTTATAGATGAAACCTCTTTCCAATGCAAATTCAAAATTGCATTGAAAAGCAGTTCTAGGGGATAGCCTTCTCAAAGAAGATGGACGGCATTCATAGTATGCAGCATGGTGGAACTAAATTGTCAAATTAAATCTGGACTGGATAAGGGGGTGGTCTTTTGGGGAAATTTAACTACATGTTATGGTCAGTGTTTCGATATGTGTTCTGGGCAATGGAAACCAAAGAAGGGACTGGTAGATAGCTGCACAATCCATAGCTGGAAAACACAGTTTAACAAATCAGCACAGAAACATACATGGACAGCACATTGCATATTCTTTGTCTGTATGAGTGCCAGTTATTGGACATTCAAAAGTTTTTGGGGGAGTTCAATACCAATGGCCCATTCTCAGGAGGTCGGTTTCCAACTCCCAGGGTCCCTGCAGATCAGTTGTCTGAAGAGGTTGTGGTGCAGCGGTGTATAGTGGCTATGCTTGGTATTGCAGCCCAGACCATTCATTTTAATAGGGCTAAGCTGCACATAGGCCATGTGACCAATGAAAATGATGTCACTGGCCTAGGAGGAGGCCGCAGATCCTCTTCAAACAGCTGATCGGTGAGGGTGCCGGGAGAGTGGCCTGGACAGATCAAATATCAGATATTGATAACCCCTTAAGAGACAACACTGATACTATGGGTCTCATCAGACACACAGCTGCCTGCTCTTTTCCATACTTGATGCAGACTGGACCAGAGAAGAATGTTGCAAAAAAGTTATGTATCTTAGAAATATGATTTTATTTTACTGATTTATATAGTGCTCACATATTGCACAGCACTTTACAAACATTATCATTACTGGCTGTCCCCAGTGGAGCTCACAATCTAGATTCACTATCAGTATGTCTTTGGAGAGTGGGAGGAAACTAGAGTACCCAGAATAAACCTAAACAAACATGAAAACTCCATGCAGATGTAGTAATTCAAACCTAGGACCTTATCATAAGAAGCTTATCATATTGAAAGTAATATGTATATCTGCAAAATTCTTTTAAAAAAAGCAAAAACATGTAGATATGTTTTCCTGTCATGATATATTTAAAATCGAGAAAAAATGGCCCAGAGACAGTTTACTGTGACAATTAGCAGGGTAAGCGACAGGAAGGAAGTAGATAGAGGATCACTTGACCCAAGGAGGGAGGAGGGTTTGCCCTGATTGTCAGACAGCCTGATCAGCCAATCAGGGAGCAGTATTGAGCCATGTTTTTCTACATAAAACAAATATATATTTTTTTTTTAGTGTGGAGCTGGGTTGAAAGGATGGGCTGTGGCTGTGTCTGCCAAAACAATTGCTTGAAGGATTTCATATTTTTCTGTATGAACAACCAGCCAGCTTTTTTAGGTAAAAAAAAGTTTCTACAGTTAATAGCCGTAATTGCCATCACCCCAATAGCATACATTCTGCTGCAAACATTGAGGAATTGCCCCTTTTTCTTCTAAATGCCAGTTTCTATTTACCATTTGCAATTGGCCATTTGAGTTAGTGAACGCTTTGTTTTATTACTTCAAGAAATTGTTCCGTGGTATACCAAAAACTATACAGCAGTAATAAAGGTTTATTAGATTTGGGTTCCTCATAGGGTTGAGCGAACCCGAACTGTAAAGTTCGGGTTTGTACCGAACTTTAGGATTTTTGGACCCCGAACCCGAACATTTCAGTAAAAGTTCGGGATCGGGGTTCGGCACTTTTTGAAAGGCTGCAGAGCAGCCAATCAACAAGCGTTTAACTCTGTGCCCTTAGAAGCCATCACAGCCATGCCTACTAATGGCATGACTGTGATTGGCCAGTGTAGCATGTGACCCAGCCTCTATATAAGCTGGAGTCACGTAGCGCTGCACGTCACTCTGCTGTTACTAGTGTAGGGAGAGGATGCGGCTGGTGATTTCAGGGAGAGAATCTTTGTTCAAAACGTGAATCTAACTCAGCGATCTACATACATTTTGTTGTGTGGGTGCAGGGCACCATTTTTTTATCCTGCCCTGAGCCCAGTGACCGAAAAAAAATAACTATTATGAGTCAGTTAGGTGGGCGGCGGCGGTGGTGGCCATTTTATGCAAGCTCAGTGATCCAGCACTGCATCTGAGCTTTTGTGACATTGAAATCCAAGCTTGAAAAACAGCACATATAATCTGGTTGTAAAAAATCACCCTTTTTTGGCAATATACAACATCTGGTCCATTTGCAGGATTTTTCAGTGTGCAATTTAAGCTAGAAATACAGCCATAATTTTCTGGGTTTTTAAAAACACACTTTTTTGCCAAAATACACAATTTTTCTGGCCTTGCAGCATCAAGATGTTTGAAATTCCAGCGTTATTGTCACGGAACCATGAACCAGACGTACAACAAGGGATAAGTGAAAATAAGAAGGCTTTATTGAAAATAAAGCTGTAAAGCAAAAGTCCAAACGGATGGCGAAACCGAAGCAGAGTCTTTGCGAAGCCAGAGGTCAGGAACCAGAAGGGTAGTCAGACGAAGCCAGGATCAGGAACCAGCAGGGTAGTCAGACGAAGCCAGGATCAGGAACCAGCAGGGTAGTCGGACGAAACCAGGATCAGGAACCAGCAGGGTAGTCGGACGAAACCAGGATCAGGAACCAGAAGCAGCAGCAGTCTAGAAGCATGTGAACACAGGAGGACCAAGCAAGGAACTGAAGCCACAGACCTCCTATATATATGAGCTAGGCATCCAGCTCCTCCCAGTGGGAAGGAGGAGCCGCAGGGTGGGAGGCTACAAGAAACCCAGAAACCAAGATGGCCGCCAGCACATGTCAAACGAAGGAGAACAGCAAGAAGGTAAGACCATGACAGTACCTCCCCCTCAAGGGCCCCTCCTCCGCGGAGTAAAGAACGGTTTCTGAGGGAAGCGTGCGTGGAAGGCTCGGAGCAAGGCAGGAGCATGGACATCTGCGGAGGGAACCCAGGAACGCTCCTCTGGACCATAACCACGCCAATGGACCAAAAACTGCACCCGACCGCGGACCAGGCGTGAGTCCAGGATATTGCTCACCTCATACTCCTCACGATTACCCACTTGGACCGGACGAGGCCGAGGAACCGAGGAAGTGAAACGATTACACACCAGTGGCTTCAACAGGGAGACATGAAACACGTTGGAGATCCGCATGCCAGGAGGAAGCGCAAGGGCATAGGCTACCGGGTTTACCCTGCGAAGCACTCGGAAGGGACCAACAAAGCGAGGCGCCAGCTTGGGAGTGGGCACTCGAAGGTTGAGGTTGCGGGTGGACAACCATACACGGTCTCCGACCTGGTAGGAAGGAGCAGGCGCTCGTCTGCGATCAGCCTGGAGTCTCTGGCGCTGCGCAGAGACCTCAAGGGACTTCTGGATCAGTACCCAAGAAGCACGTAGGACGGAAAGGGTATCCTCCACAGCCGGAATATCCTGGGGAGAGAATACCTCCGGTAACACGGCAGGTTGGAACCCATAATTGGCCATGAAGGGAGACGTCCCAGAGGAAGAGTTCACCGCCGTGTTCCTGGCAAACTCAGCCCAAGGCAGGAGGTCAACCCAATTGTCTTGGTGATCGGAGACATAGCAACGAAGGAATTGCTCCAAGGCCTGATTGGATCGTTCTGCGGCCCCATTGGACTGAGGGTGGTAGGCCGAGGAGAAGGAGAGATGAATCCCCAACTGGGAGCAAAAGGCGCGCCAGAACCTGGACACAAACTGACTCCCCCGATCCGACACAATCTCCTTGGGCAAACCGTGCAACCGGAAGACCTCCCTGGCAAAAATCGTGGCCAACTCTTGTGCAGAGGGTAACTTCTTGAGAGGAACACAGTGGCACATTTTGGAAAACCGATCCACAATCATGAGAATGACCGTATGGCCTCGGGATGCAGGGAGGTCCACAATGAAATCCATCCCCAGGTGTGACCATGGGCGCTCCCCGGTGGCTATGGGTTGCAGAAGGCCCAACGGAAGGTGCCGAGGGGACTTACTCTGGGCACAAACGGAGCATGCCGCTACATATGCGGCGATGTCGGAACGTAGGGAAGGCCACCAGAACAGACGTGAAACAGCCCAGGACAGCTGATTCTTTCCAGGATGCCCCGCGGTCTTGGAGTTATGGTAGGTTCGCAACAACCGAGTGCGCAACTCCTCAGGCACAAAACATCTGCCGTTGGGTCTCCCAGAGGGAGCACCAGATTGAGCCGCCAAAATCTGCTCACCCAGGGGAGAGGTCAGGCTGGTGCGAATGGCGGCCAAGATCTGATTCGGAGGTATGACCGAAGTCGGAATCGACTCCTCCCTGGACAGCTCGGAGTACTGCCGTGATAAGGCATCCGCCCTGATGTTCTTGGAACCGGGTAGGTAGGAGACCAATTAAAACGTGACAAGAACAGAGCCCATCTGGCCTGACGTGGTGTCAATCTCTTGGCCTCAGAAAGGTAGGTCAGATTCTTGTGGTCCGTCAGGATGAGGACCGGAACCACCGAACACTCGAGCAAGTGCCTCCATTCTTTAAGGGCCTGCACGATGGCCAATAACTCCCTGTCACCAATCTGATAGTTGCACTCCGCGGAAGACAGTTTCCGGGAGTAAAACCCACAAGGAAGCAGAGGACCCTCTGGTGTTCTACGCTGAGACAGAAGGGCGCCTACTCCCGTCTCAGACGCGTCCACCTCGAGGACAAAGGGCAACCCAGGGTTGGGATGCGACAGAATCGGAGCCGACACAAAGGCGGACTTTAGAGCCTCAAAAGCTCGGATGGCCTCGAGCGGCCAGACCTGGGAATTACTGCCCTTCCTGGTCAGATCCGTGAGAGGCTTGGCTAGCATGGAAAAGTCCCTGATGAACTTCCGATAATAATTGGCGAAGCCCAAAAAGCGCTGCAGGGAACGAAGACCACTGGGCTGGGGCCACTGTAAGACAGCCGAAACCTTCTCAGGATCCATGGAGAACCCCTCAGCGGAAATGATGTAACCTAAGAAGGTTACCTGGGATCGGTGAAATTCGCATTTCTCAAGCTTACCGAACAGCTTGTTCTCTCGTAACCGTTGCAAAACTCGTCTGACATCCAGAATGTGGGCCTCCATGGATTCAGAATATACCAAGATGTCATCCAAATAGACCACCACACACTGCTGCAACAGGTCACGGAAAACATCGTTGATGAATTCCTGAAAGACTGCGGGCGCATTGCACAACCCAAAGGGCATAACCAAGGATTCATAATGACCGGTCCTGGTGTTAAACGCGGTCTTCCACTCATCGCCCGCCTTGATCCTTACCAGGTTATATGCCACCCTCAGGTCGAGTTTGGTAAAGACCGTGGCCCCTTTAAGATGGCCGCCAGCACATGTCAAACGAAGGAGAACAGCAAGAAGGTAAGACCATGACAGTTATATACTGCTGTCATATTCAGTTATTAATCAAATACCCATTTTTGGCACAAATCTTTAATTGCAGCCTAGTGTGGGTCAGGGCGTGTGAGATACACCCTTTATATATAGGTGTTCTATTCAGATATGTGAAATAAAGGCATTTTGGGCACAAATCTTTAATTGCAGCCTAGTGTGGGTCAGGGCGTGTGAGATACACCCTTTATATCCAGGGGTTATATTCTTCTATTAATAAAACACCCTTTTTTGGGAAAAATACACAATTGTTGCGCCCTTGTAGCATAAAGACATTTGAAATTCCAGGGTTATATACTGATGTCATATTCGGTTATTAAACAAACACCCGTTTGGACAAAAAAAAAAAATTTGCCAGCCTTTGCTGCAGATGTCATTGTGAGATACACCCTTTATATATTTGGGTTATATTCAGTTATTTGAAATACAGCCATTTTGGGCATAAATCTTTAATTGCGGCCTAGTGTGGGTCAGGGCATGTGAGATGCAACCTTTAAATACAGGGGTTCTATTCAGGTATTTGAAATACAGCCATTTTGGGCACAAATCTTTAATTGCGGCCTAGTGTGGGTCAGGACGTGTAAGATACACCCTTCAAATACAGGGGTTATATTCAGTTATTTGAAATACAACCATTTTGGGCATAATTCTTTAATTGCGGCCTAGTGTGGGTCAGGGCATGTGACATACACCCTTTAAATACAGGGGTTCTATTCAGGTATTTGAAATACAGCCATTTTGGGCAAACAAATTCTATTGAGGCCTAGTCTGGTTCAGGGCGTGTGAGATACACCCTGTACATACTGTCGTTTTATTCTACTATTAATTAAACACCCATTTAGGGCAAGATTCTAAATTCGAGAAATATGAGGAGAGCATCAAATAAGGGACGTGGCCCAGGTTGTGGTGCTGCTGATGGAGCTCCTGTTGCAGGGAGAGGACGTGGTCGATCTGTGCCAGCTACACGCACAAGTGAAACCCCTTCCTCAGGTGCGAGTAGGCGACAGAACCTGCAGCGGTATTTGGTCAAGGAGTTCCCTGGCATGGCAGTTCTTCAGACAATGTGCTGACGACAAGACACGAGTGGTTTGCACGCTGTGCAATCAGAGCCTGAAGCGAGGCATAAACGTTCTCAACCTGAGCACAACCTGCATGACCAGGCATTTAAGTGCTAGCTCAGCCTTATTGTCGCTTCTCCCCACCCATTCTTTCCCTCTGACCGCCCATTTACTTACTTCTTGGTTCGCCGAGATCCCGCGCCTGCGCACTCAGTCCGTCGGCCGGTGCATGCGCACTGAGATGCCCATTACTTGTACGGCATCACAGTAAATAATGCGCATGCGCCGGCTTCGCGCCGTTAGCTTAATAACTTAATAACTTAATAACTTTTCCCATATTTCCGCTCGATCCCAATTTTTTAAAATAAATTTATCTCCCTTAAATTTGGTTTCTTTTTCTCACGGTCCCTCTCCGGCGTGGAACCCTGATTCGCCGATAACCGTGATCAACATGGTAGGCTCAGAAAAGAACATTGAAAGTTGATAAAGAAGATATCCAAATGGATGGTGGATGTCACTGGGTCACCTCTACATAGGTGACAAGAACATAAATTTAAAAAAATCGTCAATTACATTGTCAGGTGACATTTTTCAAATTTTGCCGGATAGAAACCCCTGCTCTGCATAGTTGACAGGGAATCAAATTTAAGAAATTCTTCATTAATTGATGCGCGACACATCCTTTCATTCAATGCTTAAACTTAAAAAAGTTGTCCCATATTTCCGCTCTATAACTTTAAATTTAAAAAAATGTATCCTCCCTTGGATGTGGCCTCTCTTTCTCACGCTCTCCGGCCTGGAACCCTGATTCCCCGCCACCCGTGATCACCATGGTAGGCACATAAAAGAACATCGAAAGTTGATACAGCAGATATCAAATTGGATTGTGAACATCACAGGGACGTGCGACATGGTGGGGCAGTAAGTATGCACACGCCTACACAAACTGACTGACAGGGGTCAGCCCCTGCAACTTCTGGGTCTCCAAATTGGGCACATGGCCTGAGCTTGCCCTTTACCCCTTGGAGGTGCTGGCCTGCCCTGCAGCCAGTGTACTTTCTGAACGTGTGTTTAGCACGACTGGAGGGGGTTATCACAGGTTATATTTCCCAATGTTTTGGGGTGTACCCTAATTTAAAAAAATAAAAATAAATTTAAAACCAAAAACCGCTTGCACCTACACCGCCACATCCACCGCCTCCTCAGCCTCCTACTCCATATGGACCTCGTCCTAGTAGATCAAGATTATTATTTTATATTTTTATGTATTTTTTGTTATTTAAAGTCATTTCCCTATCCACATTTGTTTGCAGAGCACTTGCCATGCTCTTAACCACATTTTTATGCCATTTGCAGCCCTCTAGCCCTTTCCATTACATTTTTCCAGCCATTTTAGTGCTCAAAAGTTCAGGTCCCTATTGACTTCAATGGGGTTCGAGGTCAAGTTCGGTTCCCGAACTCGAACTTTTTTCTAAAGTTCGGCCGAACCCGTCGAACCCGAACATCCAGGTGTCCGCTCAACTCTAGTTCCTCATCAAATCAGATACATGTCAGATGCACTCCTTCCTGTTGGAAAATATTGACTTGGTTCCAAATTGGTGTCTTATAAAATGGCCACTATGTTGGATACCACCCCTCACAATATTTTCCCCTTCCCCTTAGTAACATGCCAGCCACAATTTTCTATTTATTCAGGCGTCTCTATACTTTTGGACCACCCTGTATATTACTTCAAGAAACTGTTCAGAGTTAAACCAAAAGCAATATGAAAATAGATGGGTCAGTGAACGCTTTGTTTTACAGACCTCAACACATAAATTGCAACACTGAGAATTACAAGCCATAAGATTGTGCAAGTAGCAGGTGTCGCAAAGATCCACAGATAATCAAATTTTCAAGCACCTTGCTTTAATCTGTGGCATGTGGGAGGGGAATAAAAGCAAGATTGAAAGTTTAGTCTTTTTTAGCCACATTAAACTTTGTGCCTCTTATCGCCACTTGTCGCAAACTAAAAGGGACACAATCCTTGGACTGAGAGACCTTGCTTTATCACTCTGGAAGATCATTATGCGCCTAGGCCAAGATGTCAGAACTGTTCAATGTTGCGTGTCCCAGTGGTTAGAAGAACAATGAACTAGAACAGCAGCAAGAGGGGCACAGAGGCGAACTATGCACAGATGGATCGTCTGATTAGAAGAATGGCGTGTAGTGATACATTCTGTATTGCAAGTGAAATTAGACATCACATCCCCAAGCTTAGGGTGGCAAACAGTATCTACACAAACCATCAAAAGGTATTTGAACAACATCGGGCTACGAGCCAGACATCCAGTTGCGGTGTTTCATTGACCTCACGCCACCACTCTAGAATCCTATCATGGCGCACAGCAAAATGGCAATTGAGGCTGGAATGGAGGTCTGTCCTCTTCAGTGATCAGTCCTCCTTTTGTCTTGGATGCAGTAATAGCTGGAGATTCGTCTGGAGACCACATGGGCAATGACATGAAGAGGCCTTCTCAAGGAAACATCACACCAGTCCTACTCCCGAGATTATGTTGTTGGGTGGAATAATGTACAGTAGCTCACCCCTCTAGTCTGCATTTTAGGAATACTAACAGCTCAGTCTTACATTTGTTTGGTCATGCAACCAGTGGTACAGCCATTTTTCAACAGCACAACAGCAAGCCACATGTTGCTCATACTACTGTGAGTAGCTTGGGTGGCGTAAATGTGCTACCTTGGCTTGCAGTGTCTCCGGACTTGTCTCCCATCAAGTAGATCTGGGATGTTATTGGTCAGCAATTGCAATGGGAGCTGCCAGCAGCCGATCTTGATGATTTGCATACCCAAAAGCATTCACTGTGGCAGAACATTTGCAGTACCCCAGAGTAAGGGGGTATCTGCACATTGTTTCTTTCTTATGTGATGTAAAGTTATGTTATGTTAAGCTATGTTATGCATGCACCCACCATACCTATGAATGGATGCTACAGCCAGGGTTAACAATCATCGGTCAGGCCCTATAGGTGGTTTGGTGTGGGTTGGTCCCACCCTTAGCCAGGAATTTAGGGTTAGCAGTGAAGGAGAAAGGCAGCAAAGTCCTTGTTCTCCACTGCTTAGTGGTAGGCCCCACTTCAGGGGGAGATGGGGGACCTCATGCATAACTGTGTTGGCTGTGTTAGTAGCTTCAGTGGTATTTTCAATGTCACTAGGACAAAAGACAGGGCAGGGAATTAGGAGGGGGATCAAAGAGCCCCCAATTATCACAGCCTGATAAAAGTGGCAGGGTAGGGGTTAGGACTATGATGATGATTGTGTGGTGCAAGAAATAATTTTTTATTTTATTTCTTGCATTGTACATATGGGAGAGTTGCTTTCTTGCTCATGTTTGTGCTCTGGCGTACTGGCTATCGTGGATTCCGTGTAGGCTGGTTGCCAGGGGCAATGTGTAGTAACAGTAGCCTGTGTGTTTATTGTCTCTTTCTTGCTTTCCCCTCCCTGTCTCCTGGTTTGTGTGGGGTTGTCTTGGTCTGGGTGTGGTTACTAGCTGCTATTTTTACCTGTTAGCTGTGAGCCTGGGGGTCAGTCTGTATCCAGCCTTGCTGAGTGCAGGAGCTATGCACCTGACCTGGGTTATTCCATCTGCGTGGCCACCTAGTCTGCGTGGCCATCAAGGTCACTCTTGTCTGGTTCCATGTCTGTTTTTTTACTGCCATGTGTTGTTCCGCATGGAGTCCAGACATCTACCTGTCTGTGCAGCTCTGCCTGTGACTGCCATGTGTTGTTCCACATGGGGTCCAGGCATCTGCTTGTCTGGTTCTGTGTCTTGTCTGTGACCGCCATGTGTAATTCCGCATGGTGTCCAGACTTCTGCCTGTCTGTGCCTTGTGTGCAGCTCTGTCTAATTCCACATGGGGAACAGACATCTGCTAGTCCGTGCCTATGCCTTCAGTGAGAGGGTTCCTGGGTTCTCCGGAGTGAGGACATCTAGCTTGTGTGCAGCTCTGCCTGTGACCGCCATTTGTCGTTCTGCATGGGGTCCATGCATCTGCTTATATGCCTGTTTGGGTAGCTCTGCCTGAGACCGTCATGTGTTGTTCCACATGAGGTTTAGGCATACGCTTATCTGCCTGTTTGGGCAGCACTGCCTGAGACCACCATGTGTCATTCTGTATGGGGTCCAGGCATCTGCTTGATCGCCTGTTTGGGCAGCTCTGTCTCCGACTGCCATGCATCTATTCTGCATGAGGTCCAGGCAGCTGCTTGTGTGCTGGTCCCAGTTTGTCTTGTCTGTACTGTGTCCTGTGTGGTTATGTTTGGGTTCCAGTACATGTGCCTGGATTCCAGTCCTTGGTTTGTGTGAACTGTTGGTGCTTGCACCATCAGTCTTTGCAGGTAAGTGGCCAAGTGCACCGGGACCATCCTTGAGGTGCAGCCAGTGAGGCTTCGGCTAAGTACACCCCACCATCTGGGGCTCTGTGAAGAATGGGGCTCATTGAATCTCTTCCCTCTGGGTTTGACCCCCAAGTAAAACAGATGCATTTGGTCCAGTGGTATTTCCTGCCACTGGTTCCTTACCTGCTGATCCAGTTTTCTGCCATGTCTGTATCTTGGTATTAAAGTATTTGGTTTTGGTCCATGCCTTGTCTGTCTGATTGCTTGCCTTGTGTTTGTTTGCTTGAGATGTTTTAGAGGTCGGTAGGACCTTAGCTAGAAACATGACAGTGCACTCCTGTCCATCTGCCCAAGACTTTTAGAGTACATTGTAGCCGGATTCTACACTGCCCTGAATCTTGTAGTCTTTATGTGTATGAGAGGAAATTGTTATAGTGTTAGGATCCCATCGCTAGAAGAGGCCTTATTGTTGGTAGATGGGCCTAACACAATTTAGATTAATAAAAATGTGCACAAAGCACTTCAAATTTTAGATCAAAGCAAAATGGGGGAATGTTTTCCTGTTGCCGAAAGGGAGGCCAAATTGTTTTGCCAGGATATGCAGCTCGCTGGGAGCAGCGTGCTATAGAGCATAAAGAGCTGAGCAGATTGATATATAGTTTTGTGTGAAAAGATTCAGTAAAACTTGGATTCCTGCTCATTCTGTATACACAGTCATAGAGGGAAGACTGTCAGTCACTGATGGGACCACCTCATTAACTTCAAAGCCCGGAGTGAGCAGGAATCAAATTTTACTGAATATTTTATAACAGGCTGCCCTCAGCTCAGACACCATGTTCAGTTTGACAGGTTCCCTTTAAATGGGGGCAGGGCTGTAGTACCATTCACAGTCACTATTCAGCATACAGAGATGTCCCAATGCCTGTTCCGAAGGACAGCAGACTGTTTGAAAAGCTGATCATAATGGGGATTGCAGGAGTAGGTCTCCCATTGATCTGATGTTGATGTATTAATATCGATGATGTATCCCGATAGTTAATCAGTATTACAATCCCAGAAAACTCCTTGACTCCATTCACAACATTAGCCATACTTGTACGTCAGAAGTCGGCACTTTAAAGATGGCACCCACTCCAGAACAGAGCAGGCGTCAAAGCCTTTCACACAGCAGACATCCAGGGCTAATGTCTTGGAACACTGTTCACAGGTATTTAATCCTGTGGTTAATTGTGACCACGGCATCAGAAGCAGCTTTGAGAGGCCCAAATAGCTTCCCGGCACTGAGACTGGGGAACCCATTAATTTCTGGTAATAGGCTGAAGCCTGCTGCAGGCTACCAGGCCTCTCACAGGGGTATTCTCATGGACACCTGCTGGTGGCAGTGCTCCATAAAATTATACTAAATTTCCCATATAGTACTGAATTAGATCGCATTAGCGTATTGGATAAATATCTAAATATCACATGTTTAGGTTCCCTGTGAGGGGCTTAAATTATTTTTTTTTTT
The DNA here is from genome assembly GCF_905171765.1 of Bufo bufo. Taxonomy (NCBI): domain Eukaryota; kingdom Metazoa; phylum Chordata; class Amphibia; order Anura; family Bufonidae; genus Bufo; species Bufo bufo. The sequence continues at coordinate 331,318,915 of NC_053391.1, read as the reverse complement.
ATGGTTTTAAAAATCGAAAAAAAAATCTAAATATTTAAATCATCCCCTTTCCCCATAATAAAAATAAACTATAAAAAAATTATAAAGATCTTTTGCCCGAACTATTAAAATATAAACATATTTATCCCATACATCGTTTTTTCGTCACTTCACCTCCCCAAAAAGTTTGAATAAAAAGTGATCAAAAAGTCATACCCAGAATCACAGATCACCCTCAGAAAAATGAGCCCTCACACAGCTCCGTAGATGTAAATATATAAAAAAGTTATAGGGGTTAGATGACTATGGCAATGAAAAGAAAAAATATTTTCGAAGTTTTTATTTTTTTAGTACAAATATGGTATCACTGTTAACATATTGATCCAGAGAATTAAGGGCACTGGTAAGTTTCACCACATACTGAACGCCATTAAAACAAAACCCATAAAACTGGCAGGATTGCATTTTTTTTCCCAATTCTCACTACATCATATGCAGTATTAATTCGTGCCATTAGAAAGTACAAAAAATAAGCCCTAATACGGCTATGTGAACAGCAAAATAAAGTTATGGCTCCGTGAAGGCAGGGAGTGAAAAACAAAAACGCAAAAATAGATTGCTGCGTCATGAAGGGGTTAAGTAGATCAAAGACGGTCATTCCCAGACTATCACTTTGGGATTTAAAGTTGCATTCTATTAGAACAACTTTGACATGTTTTGTGTTATCGGCTTCAAAAATGTTTAGCCACAAGTAAATGTATCTGTCTATAGTTGTGTGACTCTGAAACCTCATCCTCATCACCAGTAGCCTCGAAAGCTTGTCCCTTCATTTTATTTCAGTCAGCCATTAAGCTCTAACCGCACGACCATTATTTTTTTCATCTAGCTCTCATAATACCACCAGTTTTCGTTTGAATCAATAGGCAGAATAATTAACTGATGCCATCTAGTGGCCTAATATAAACATCTCCTTTGAGCTCCAGTATTTGGCTTGCTGTCAACCACTTAACTTAAGGCCTCCTGCACACGAACGTATTTTTTTGCGGTCCGCAAAAACGGGTCCCGTTTTTCCGTGATCCGTGACCGTTTTTTCGTCCGTGGGTCTTCCTTGATTTTTGGAGGATCCACGGACATGAAAAAAAAGTCGTTTTGGTGTCCGCTTGGCCGTGCGGAGCCAAACGGATCCGTCCTGAATTACAATGCAAGTCAATGGGGACGGATCCGTTTGACGTTGACACAATATGGTGCCATTTCAAACGGATCCGTCCCCATTGACTTTCAATGTAAAGTCTGGAGTCCCTTTTATACCATCGGATCGGAGTTTTCTCCAATCCGATGGTATATTTTAACTTGAAGCGTCCCCATCACCATGGGAACGCCTCTATGTTAGAATATACTGTCGGATATGAGTTAGATCGTGAAACCTCATTTCCGACAGTATATTCTAACACAGAGGCGTTCCCATGGTGATGGGGACGCTTCTAGTTAGAATATACTACAAACTGTGTACATGACTGCCCCCTGCTGCCTAGCAGCATCCGATCTCTTACAGGGGGCTGTGATCAGCACAATTAACCCTTCAGGTGCCGCACCTGAAGGGGTTAATTGTGCTATCATCTCCCCCTGTAAGAGATCAGGGCTGCCAGGCAGCAGGGGGCAGACCCCCCCCTCCCCCCTCCCCAGTTTGAATATCATTGGTGGCCAGTGCAGCCCCCCCCCCTTCCTCCCTCTATTGTAATAAATCGTTGGTGGCACAGTGTGCGCCCCCCCCCCTTCCTCCCTCTATTGTAATCGTTGGTGGCACAGTGTGCGCTCCCCCCCCCCCTTCCTCCCTCTATTGTAATAATTCGTTGGTGGCACAGTGTGCGCCCCCCCCCCCCTTCCTCCCCCTATTGTAATAATTCCTTGGTGGCACAGTGTGCGCCCCCCCCCCCCTTCCTCCCTCTATTGTAATCGTTGGTGGCACAGTGTGCGCCCCCCATTGGCCCCCCTCCCTCTATAGCATTAACAACATTGGTGGCCAGTGTGCGGCCTCCCATCTAGCCCCCCCCCCCCCCCCCATCATTGGTGGCAGCGGGTTACTAGCAGTAGTGATTCATACTTACCTGGGAGCTGCGATTTCTGCTTCCGGCCGGGAGCTCCTCCTACTGGTAAGTGACAGTTCATTTAGCAATGACACTTACCAGTAGGTGGAGCTCCCGGCCGGACACGAACATCGCAGCAGCCGGCCCGGTAAGTATGAATCTTCTACTATTGTACTATTGCTAAGTAACCATGGCAACCAGCGTCCTGGTTGCCATGGTTACCGATCGGAGCCCCAGCGATTAAACTGGGACTCCGATCGGAACTCCGCTGACACCAATGATGGGGGGGGGGGCGATGGGGGGCGCACACTGTGCCACCAACGAATTATTACAATAGAGGGAGGGAGGGGGGGGGGGCGCACACTGTGCCACCAACGAATTATTACAATAGAGGAAGGGAGGGGGGGGGGCGCACACTGTGCCACCAACGAAGAATTACAATAGAGGGAGGGGGGGGCCGCACTGGCCACCAATGATATTTAAACTGGGGAGGGGGGGGGAAGGGTCTGCCCCCTGCTGCCTGGCAGCCCTGATCTCTTCCTGGGGGCCGTGATCAGCACAATTAACCCCTTCAGGTGCCGCACCTGAAGGGGTTAATTGTGCTGATCACGGCCCCCTGTAAGAGATCGGGTGCTGCCAGGCAGCAGGGGGCAGTCTTGTACACAGTTTGTAGTGTATTCTAACTAGAAGCGTCCCCATCACCATGGGAACGCTTCTGTGTTAGAATATACTGTCGGTTCTGAGTTTTCACGAAGTGAAAACTCAGCTTTGAAAAAGCCTTTATACAGACGGATCTTCGGATCCGTCTGTATAAAAACTAACCTACGGCCACGGATCACGGACACGGATGCCAATCTTGTGTGCATCCGTGTTCTTTCACGGACCCATTGACTTGAATGGGTCCGTGAACCGTTGGCCGTGAAAAAAATAGGACAGGTCATATTTTTTTCACGGCCATGAAACACGGATCACGGATGCGGCTGCAAAACGGTGCATTTTCCGATTTTTCCACGGACCCATTGAAAGTCAATGGGTCCGTGAAAAAAAGCGGAAAACGGCACAACGGCCACGGGTGCACACAACGTTCGTGTGCAGGAGGCCTAAACCTGCCTTTTGCTCTGCCATCCCTAGTGGGATTCCATTTAATCACTCTATTAATGCACACTCCATCAATTCATTTTTAGTTAGCTTGACCAAATCCAATTTTTTTAGGGACCAATTCAGTTTTCAAGTGGCTTTGAGAGGTCTCTATATTAGAACCCCCGATACATTACCCCATTTTAAAAACTGCACCCCTCAAAGTATTCAAAATAGAGTTTAAAGGGACACTGATGGGCCCAATAAGCATAATTAGCTATATATATGAATGCACAGGTCTTCTAATGTGCATTAAAAACATATAAGTATAACCCCTGTGCACCTTATAAATGCAGCAAACTGATGTTTTATAACCTGAAGTAATCGCTTTTCTTTCTGCCCAAGGGGCGGCGTTTCAGCTTCACTTGCGCCCAGCCAGCCGCCTCCCAACCGCCGTTTTGAAGCGCCGCCCAGCTCATCAATATTCACTTCGCTGGACGGCTGGATGCTCAATAGAAAGCTATGGGTGCCGGGCGCATGCGCAGAAGCTGAAAGTGAGTCCGATGCCCATAGCGTTCTATTGGGCATGTGCCGGATCTCGGAACGTCGGGCACAGCAGAAGCCGCCCAGCGAAGTGAATATTGATGAGCTGGGCGGCGCTGCCTTCAAAATGGCGGTTGGGGGTCGGCTGGCTGGGCAGAAGTGAAGCTGAAATGCCGCCCCTTGGGCAGAAAGAAAAGCGATTACTTCAGGTTATAAAACATCAGTTTGCTGTATTTATAAGGTGGACAGGTGTCATATTTATATGTTTTTAATGCACATTAGAAGACCTGTGCATGCATCTATATAGCTAATTATGCTTAGTGGGCCTGTCAGTGTCCCTTTAAGAAAGGTGTTAACCGTTTAGGTGTTTCACAGGAATTAATAAAAATTGGAGGTGAAACTTAAAAAAAATAAAATTTAAATTGTAGTGTTGTGGCAAGCCAAGGGTCAGCCACGTGATGATCGTTGCCTCGTGTTCAGGTGAATGACGTCGACGGATGAAAATGACAGAAGTCTGAGTATAGTTCAAGACCTTGTCAGGAACCCAACATGAAAGTGTCCTGGACCCTTTATTTATACACAGTTTAAAGGGTGTAACCCCTCAAAGTAAAACATGATTGGTTTACAGACATTTCAATAATGGCTTTTGAATCCATCTATTGATTGGTTAGTATTTTACAAGTTTTCACTTCTCCAAAAATGTGTTAACTAATGAGTTTAGGTTTTTTAGCAAGAGATGCATATTTTGGTTAGTAGTACGTACAAACCTTATCTTATCTTAACACACACAGTTCACTTCTATAGGTTTTTAGCTTATGCTTGTTCTTTCCCAAATGTCACCACATTATATCACGTATACAGAGAAAATGAAAACATCTTATGAATTTTATATCCACTTTCAGAAAAGCTGGATAATTTCCTTAACAGTAGATTCCAATTTTTTAAAAAATAAAATGGAACTAAGGGTACCTGCATGTGATGTGGACTACTTGCGATTTTTTTTGCGTGGATTTTTGTGGCAAAAAATTGCAGCGTTGGGCTCATGCACACAACCGTATGTATTTTGCGGACTGCAAAAAACGGATCCACAAAATATACAGATGACGTCTGTGTGCATTCCGTATTTTGCAGAACGGAACAGCTGGCCCCTAATAGAACAGTCCTATCCTTGTCCGTAATGCAGACAATAATAGAACATGTAAACCAACAAAAATATATGGTTTTAATATATGAAATTGTCACATATATGGGTTAAGTACTATCATATGGGGAAGTATTTTTGGTGTTTCAAAAATAGGACATGTTCTTTTTTTGCGGAACGGAAATACGAAAACTTCAGGTTTTATTTTGTGGACCCATTGAAATGAATGGTTCTGCATACGGTCCACAAAAAAACCCAGAATGGACACGGAAAAAAAATACGTGTGTATGAGCCCTAATACAGTACCAGCACAGTGAATAAGATTTGAAATGCACACTTTGCTTATTTACGTGCAGAAATTGACCTAAATGGTGTTAACATAAGAAGAAAACACGACACTAAAAATGCACCAAAGCCGCGATAAATAGTGCAGATTTACGTGCGTTTTGTTTTGTTTTTTGTGATGTTTTGGTGCAGATTTTCTGCATACAAATCTGTTTGTGGATTGTGCAGTTCTTAGAAATCTCCCACTTGTGGCCCTAGAGTGCGATTTGACTGGCCTCAGAATTGGAGGAGCATCTTTGGAATTTTGGGTCTCAATTTTTTAGAAAGTGTTTTGGGCACCATTTCAGGTTTGCAGAGGCCTAGAGGTGCTACAACATAAGATACCACCCCCCTCCCTCCCCCCCCAAAAAAAAACAAAAACATTTTGGAACAAATCATGTGGTGCAGTGGGACCAAATCCAAACGGATCTTGACCAGAGTGTCTCCCGAGACGACATCCTGGCCGTTTTCTAATTCGTCAATCTGGCCAAGGATTTCCTGTGCGACACGTCCCAGCTACAGCTGAAATTGGCAGCCAAAACAATGGCTCTAGTGTCTGCTGCTAGGAGACCTCTGTGGCCAAAGCCCTGGAATGCCGACAATGCATCCAAATATAACCTCTGTGGGCTTCCTTTCGAACCAAACCGCTTATTCGGTTCAGAATTAGACTCCATTATGGAGGGTCTCTCGGATAAAAAGGGAAAAAGTCCACCCCAACAGCCCTTTCGGGGCAGGGGTAGACAAGCTCGCGGGGGCCGACCAGGACAGCAGGTTGGACGTAGAGATGGGGGGGGCCGTCTGGAAAGTTCTCTAGACGCTCCCGTAAACCCACCAGGGAGGCAAAGCCCTCCTGACTATGGGCCTCTCAGAGGCTCTTGGATAAACCCTGCTACCCCTGTTGTTACGCCTCTAGATTTTCCCGTACCCCTCCCTCACCTCCCTGTAGGGGGGCGTCTTTCCTTTTTCAAACACGTATGGGCCCAGGAAGTCTCAGATCCCTGGGTCCAAAGCATAGTAGGTACGGGCTATTCCATAGACCTCGTTTCTCTCCCCCCAGAAAAATTAATCGCCACGCGCAGTTTTTTGCCGGCCAGACAAAGGATCCTAGAGTCCTATATCCAGGACTACATTTCCAAGGGAGCCCTGGAGGAGGTACCGGCAGGGGAGAAGGGTCTAGGGATTTATTCTCCAGTATTCCTGGTACCCAAAAAGACAGGAGATCTCCGGATTATCATAGATTTGAGATTCCTCAATCGTTTCGTAAGGAGAACCAGGTTCCGTATGGAAACCATAAGGTCAGTCAGCCACCTCCTCAGTCCTGGGGACGTGATGGCTACTCTGGACCTCAAGGATGCTTACCTCCACATCCTGATCCATCCCTCCTCACGGAAATTTCTCAGGATCGCGGTCCAGATTTCAGGAGTGCGCAGGCACTATCAATTTGCCACCCTCCCCTTCGGAATCTCATCTGCCCCCCTTATCTTCACCAAGGTGGTAGTATCGGTGGTAGCAGCTCTGAGACTCCAGGGACTGACCATTGTCCCTTACCTGGACGATTGGCTCCTTCTAGCCTGTTCAGTCCCTTTACTTTCCCATCATCTTCGTGTCGCAATTTCCTTTCTGCTCCGCTTAGGCTGGATTATAAACTGGCAGAAGTCGAACGTGAGCCCTTCAACTTCTATCCATTATCTAGGATTCGTAGTCGACTCTCTGGAGATGTCCCTCCAGTTGACGCCAGAAAGAGGAGCGCGGATTCAGGACCTGGCAAGGTTCCTTTATGTACCACGACGAGTCTCCATACGGACCCTCATGAAGATGTTGGGGCTCATGTCAGCGGCTGCGGATGCAGTCCCTTGGGCTTTATGGTACCTCCGACCTCTTCAGTCGGAGGTCTTAAACAAATGGAATGGCAGCCCGGCGGGGCTAGATTCCCTGTGCTCCCTATCCAACCAAACCCGGAATTCCCTCAGATGGTGGTTCCATCTACCAGCAGGGAAGTCTATGACCCAACCAGTTTGGCTCATATTGACTATGGACGCGTCCCTTGTAGGCTGGGGCGCCCATTTAGACGGATCCCCAGTTCGGGGATCTTGGTCTCCTCAGGAGCGGCATCTTTCCTCAAATCTCCGCGAGATGCGTGCTATCCGGCTAGCCCTCCTGACAACATGTCAGACAACATGACTGCCGTGCTTTACATAAACAAGCAGGGAGGCACAAGATCCTTACCCCTTCTTTCAGAAATTGGGGTAATTCTACGGTGGGCAGAGCTGAACCTATCCCATCTATCTGCCACTCATATTCGAGGCTCCCTCAACTTCATTGCGGATCGCCTAAGTCGCGGCTTACCGACCATGGAGTGGTCACTGCACCCGGAGATCTTCAAGCAGCTAGTCCTCAAATGGGGTATGCCAGAAGTGGTTCAATGCCAAGGTACAGAGGTTCTGTTCTCTATACAGGGAGGACAACCCCCTGGCGATAGATGCTCTGACAATACCGTGGAGGTTCAGGCTGGCTTACATCTTCCCTCCCTTTTCCATGATTCCGAGGGTATTGATGAAAATCCGTCAGGATCAGGCCTCGGTAATAGCCATTATACCATTTTAACCCAGGAGATCCTGGTTTACCCAGCTCATTCAGATGAGTCGGGGACAATATTGGAAACTCCCCCCGGAGCAGACCCTGGTGTCGTGGGACACGCATCTCTGCCCAGATCTGCACAGATTCAACCTGACAGCCTGGAGGTTGATCAGTCCCTTCCCAGAGTGGATGGGCTCTCTGAGTTGATCCTGAGAACTTTGTCGCATTCTAGAGCAGAGTCTACCAAAAAGGCCTACTCCCGGATAATGAGGATCTTCACCTCATGGTGTAGTTCCAACCAGGTGGCGTCTGCAGATCCGCCCCTCTCTGCGATCTTACAATTCCTCCAGGATGGGTTGGAAAGAGGTCTCTCCCCTTCTACCCTGAAGGTCCAAGTTTTTGCCATCTCGGCCTGTCTCAACAGGCCATATTCTCGGGACCCGCTTATCAAACGCTTCCTTAAGGGAGCAGAAAGATTGAAGCCTACGATACTGAAACCCGTTCCCCAATGGGACTTATCAGTAGTTCTCAAGGGGTTAGCATCTCCCCCCTTTGAACCTTTGGAGGAGGCAAGCTTTAAATTTCTTACACTCAAGGTGGTCTTTCTTCTGGCTATTACCTCAGCCAAAAGAATTTCGGAGCTACAAGCTTTCTCCGCTTTTCACCCATACATCATTTTCTTACAGGACAGAGTCCTTTTAAAATTTCTACCTTATTTTAGACCTAAGGTTCCAACTTTTCAAAATATCAATCAGGTAATTTCTCTACCTGTATTATTCTCCGCCTCCTCCTCTGATGTTCCAGTCCGACATCCACTGGACATATCGAGATGCCTCCAGATCTATGTGGATAGATCCAGAGAATTCAGGATAGATGAGAACCTCTTCATCCTGTTTTCCGGTAAGTCTAAAGGCCGCAAGGCGTCTAAAACTACTATTAGTCGCTGGATCAAGGAAGCCATTAGGGAAGCTTTCACCTCTCAATCCTTAGATCCTCCGGAGTTTGTGAGGGCCCATTCTACTAGGGCCGTAGCTACCTCTGTCGCGGAGAGAAGTCTTCTCCCCCTAGAGTTGATCTGTAAGGCGACTTCCTGGAGCTCTGAATCAACCTTCATCTCTCATTATAGAATAGATGCTAAGGTAGCAGAGTTTTCGAATTTTGGGCAGACAGTTCTTACTTCTGCCGGGCATGAGGACACTCCCTAGGGGATTCTTCTTGCTATCTCCCCATCTGTGCTGCTGGTGGGACGTAAGGGAATCGTTAATTTCTAACGATAATTTGTTTTCCCTTAGTCCCAACAGCAGCACACAAATTTTCCCGCCCTAAGTACCTTTTTCTTGGTATAAACACGCTGGGCTGGGGGGTGAACCCCTCCCTTTAAGGGAGCTGGAGTTCTTCTATTGGTTATTCTTTGGGCTCATTAAAAATTCCGCCGGTCCTACCAGTCCACGGGGGGCAGTTAACCCCATCTGTGCTGCTGTTGGGACTAAGGGAAAACAAATTATCGTTAGAAATTAATGATTATACGCCGCCAAAGAATTCAGCTAGGGATGTAGTGATGGTTTTGATGGTTAAAAGGATATAAAGCATTATATCATTTATGCAATTTCTCTCGAGTATGGAAATATCCCATATTTGATGTATGGCGGAATGGCAGCGCTCAGAAGGGAAGGAGTGGCATTTGGATTTTTGTAACATGGAATTTGCTGAAATGGGTTTTAAGAGCAGTAACTTTTTTTTGTTTTGTCTTATGGAGCGAAAAATATGGTATGTACAGTGGATATAAAAAGTCTACACACCCCTGTTAAAATGTCAGGTTTCTTTGCTGTAAAAAAAAAGAGACAAAGATAAATCATTTCAGAACTTTTTCCACCTTTAATGTGACCTATAAACTGTACCACTCAATTGAAAAACAAACTGAAATCTTTTAGGTGGAGGGAAGAAAACCAAAAAATAAATAAAATAATGTGGTTGCATAAGTGTGCACACCCTCTTATAACTGTAGCTGTGTTCAGAATTAAGCAATCACATTCAAAATCATGTTAAATAGGAGTCAGCATACACCTGCCATCATTTAAAGTGCCTCTGATTAACCCTAAATAAAGTTCAGCTGCTCTAGTTGGTCTTTCCTGAAATGTTCTTAGTCACATCCCACAGCAAAAGCCATGGTCCACAGAGAGCTTCCAAAGCATCAGAGGGATCTCATTGTTAAAAGGTATCAGTCAGGAGAAGGGCACAAAAGAATTTCCAAGGCATTAGATATACCATGGAACACAGTGAAGACAGTCATCAAGTAGAGAAAATATAGCACAACAGTGACATTACCAAGAACTGAGGCCTACAGCAACATTAAAGGAGCTGCAGGAATATCTGGCAAGTACTGGCTGTGTGGTACATGTGACAACAATCTCCCGTATTCTTCATATGTCTGGGCTATGGGGTAGAGTGGCAAGACGAAAGCCTTTTCTTACGAAGAAAAACATCCAAGCCAGGCTACATTTTGCAAAAACACATCTGAAGTCTCCCAAAAGCATGTGGGAAAAGGTGTTATGGTCTGATGAACTTTTTGGCCATAATTCCAAAAGATATGTTTGGCGCAAAAACAACACTGCACATCACCAAAAGAACACCATACCCACAGTAGAGCATGGTGGTGACAACATCATAATGCTTTGGGGCTGTTTTTATTCAGCTGAAACTGGGGCCTTAGTTAAGTTAGAGGGAATTATGAACAGTTCCAAATACCAGTCAATATTGGCACAAAACCTTCAGGCTTCTGCTAGAAAGCTGAACATAAAGAGGAACTTAATCTTTCAGCATGACAACGACCCAAAGCATACATCCAAATCAACAAAGGAATGGCTTCACCAGAAGAAGATTACATTTTGGAATGGCCCAGCCAGAGCCCAGACCTGAATCCGATTGAAAATCTGTGGGGTGATCTGAAGAGGGCTGTGCACAGGATTGGAGCACAGGGCTGTGCACAGATTTGGAGTGTTTTTGCAAAGAAGAGTGGGCAAATCTTGCCAAGTCAAATTGTGCCATGCTGATAGACTCATACCCAAAAGGACTGGGTGCTGTAATAAAATCAAAAGGTGCTTCAACAAAGTATTAGTTTAAGGGTATGCACACTTATGCAACCATATTATTTTATTTTTTATATTTATATTTTTTATATATTTTTTTCTTCCCTCTACCTAAAAAATTGTCAAATTTTTTTTACATCACGGAAACCTGACATTTTAACAGGGGTGTGTAGACTTTTTATATCCACTGTACCTGTTCAGACAGTGAAGATAGGAAACACCTACTTTCACTGAGGAGTTACATTCCGACAACTGGGATATCATCCATTGGTTATACATGAGCAAATACGTAGAGCCACAAAGATTCCAAGGACCAGCCTCTTGAAGTACAGACAAAAGGAGGACAAGAGAAAAGAAAATTTTAAGAATGATAGTCAGAAAAAAATAATAATTTTTTTTTTTTTTAAATCGGGAATTTAAGGTGCTAACCATATTCCTGTCCTTAATCCATTTACTGAATCTAATACCTGGTCTTATATGACACTATGTGTACACATTTTACACTTCCCCCAGCGTGGCTCCAAATGCCTAATCTACACACTCATCACCTCTGTTACCCTAGTCCATTTGTAAAGGCTGTATTAGACAGCCCGATTCGGCTTAAAGGAAGCATTCCTTCCCGGTGTCACGAACCAGTGAGTGTGAACCCACTGTGCCACGTTGTCCTACCTCCTCTAAAGGCATTGTCTAAGTGAACCCCTCGATCTTCACAGTACCCCTGATGGTGGGGATAGACTTTATCGAGGGGAATACCAGGTCGCTACCTCTTGAGTCCATGACAAGACAGAAACCTTTTTACCAAGTTCGGAGCATGAATGTTCTCCTTTGGTTCCCAAGACCTCTCCTCAGGACCAAAGCCCTTCAAGTCCACAAAATAGTAGGTCTTCTTGCCACACTTCTTGATGTGCTTTATACTTTATTCTGAGCACAGACGTACAGGTAGACATATAATCACATACATCCTTAGACAGTGTGGGCCACCAGTCGTGGCAAGACAAAAGTTCTGTGGTCTCGCGGATCCCAGGGTGACCAGCCAGTTTGGAGTTGTGCCCCCAAGCTAGAATACTTTTTCTCTTGGCAGGTGGCACAAATGTCTTCCCGGGAGGGATGTCTCTTACCAGGACAGGAGCCACTGTGATCAAACGAGCAGGATCTACAATGTACCGTGGCTCCTCCTGCTGGTCGGAGAAGTCAAATGACCGAGACAGAGCATCCGCCTTGATGCTCGTCTCGGCCGGGCGAAAGTGAAGCTCAGAGTCAAAATGGGAGAAGAAGAGTGCCTATCTGGCTTGGCGAGGGTTAAGACACTGGACCATCTGCAGATAAGTATGGTTCTTGTGGTCGGTGAAGATTATAACTGGATGCTGGGCCCCCTCCAATAGATAACGGCACTCCTCCAAGGCAAGTTTTATGGCCGGAAGCTTTCTGTCTCCTAAACAGTAATTCCTTTCAGCAATGGAGAAGAGCTTGGAGGAAAATCCACATGTAAACATCTTGCCCTTGGAACCTTTCTGTAGTAAAACAGCACCGGCAACTACAGTCAGGTCCATAAATATTGGGACATAGACACAATTCTAACATGTTTGGCTCTATACACCACCACAATGGATTTGAAATTAAATGAACAAGATGTGCTTTAACTGCAGACTGTCAGCTTTAATTTGAGGGTATTTACATCCAAATCAGGTGAACGGTGTAGGAATTACAACAGTTTCCATATGTGCCTCCCACTTGTTAAGGGACCACAATTAATGGGACATAATAATAATCATAAATCAAACTTTAACTTTTTAATACTTGGTTGCAGATTCTTTGCAGTCAATTACAGCCTGAAGTCTGGAACGCATAGACATCACCAGATGCTGGGTTTCATCCCTGGTGATGCTCTGCCAGGCCTCTACTGCAACTGTCTTCAGTTCCTGCTTGTTCCTGGGGCATTTTCCCTTCAGTTTTGTCTTCAGCAAGTGAAATGCATGCTCAACCGGATTCAGGTCCGGTGATTGACTTGGCCATTGCATAACATTCCACTTCTTTCCCTTAAAAAACTCTTTGGTTGCTTTTGCAGTATGCTTTGGGTCATTGTCCATCTGCACTGTGATGCGCCGTCCAATGAGTTCTGAAGCATTTGGCTGAATATGAGCAAATAATATTGCCCGAAACACTTCAGAATTCATCCTGCTGCTTTTGTCAGCAGTCACATCATCAATAAAAACAAGAGAACCAGTTCCATTGGCAGCCATACATGCCCACGCCATGACACTACCACCACCATGCTTCACTGATGAGGTGGTATGCGTAGGATCATGAGCAGTTCCCTTCCTTCTCTATATACTCTTCCCATCACTCTGGTACAAGTTGATCTTGGTCTCATCTGTCCATAGGATGTTGTTCCAGAACTGTGAAGGCTTTTTTAGATGTCGTTTGGCAAACTCTAATCTGGCTCTCCTGTTTTTGAGGCTCACCAATGGTTTACATCTTGTGGTGAACCCTCTGTATTCACTCTGGTGAAGTCTTCTCTTGATTGTTGACTTTGACACACATACACCTACCTCCTGGAGAGTGTTCTTGATCTGGCCAACTGTTGTGAAGGGTGTTTTCTTCACCAGGGAAAGAATTCTTCGGTCATCCACCACAGTTGTTTTCCTTGGTCTTCCGGGTCTTTTGGTGTTGCTGAGCTCACTGGTGTGTTCCTTCTTTTTAAGAATGTTCCAAACAGGGGTTTTGGTTTTGACATATGTAACAGAGAACTGATGTTAATTGAGGGTACTTCGGGATTTAGATGCCTTTATATGTATATACGCTGTCTAGCATCGAAGTGATACACTGTTTTAAATGTACCTGTTATATGTACCCACCCTCTGTGACCAGATAACTTTTTTTTTTACACTGGTTTCACTAAGAAAACAATAAAGATATTTAAATACAAAAAAAGAATGTTCCAAACAGTTGTTTTGGCCACGTCTAATATTTTTGCTATCTCTCTGATGGGTTTGTTTTGTTTTTTTCAGCCTATTGATGGCTTGCTTCACTGATAGTGACAGCTCTTTGGATCTCATCTTGAGAGTTGACAGCAAATGCAAATAGCACACTTGAAATTAACTCTGGACCTTTTATCTGCTCATTGTAATTAGGATAATGAGGGAATAACACACCCCTGGCCATGGAACAGCTGAGGAGCCAATTGTCCCATTACTTTTGGTCCCTTAACAAGTGGGATGCACAGACGCAAACTGTTGTAATTCCTACACCGTTCACCTGATGTGGATGTAAATACCCTCAAATTAAAGCTGACAGTCTGCAGTTAAAGCACATCTTGTTCGCTTCATTTCAAATCCATTGTGGTGGTGTATAGAGCCAAAAATGTTAGAATTGTGTTGATGTCCCAATATTTATGGACCTGACTGTATGCACGAAGCGTCCACTTCTAAAAAGTATTGGCAGTTCGTCCTACTCCAGGTCGACTAGACATTAGGGTGGAGGAGGCGATGTCGAACCTCCCGTTACGATCCTTACTCTTCCTAGATTTGAAGAAGGTTAACAAATTATTAAAAACACATAGCTCAATGACTAAGCACACAATAGCACGGTGGTGTAATATGAATATGTTACAGAAACTGATGCCTAACTATGCTTTACTTATGCAAGTAAGGGACGTTATGTGTCAGTCCAGTTTATGTTTTTGGAATACGGTTAAGGCAGAGGATAAAAATAATGTGACACCGATAATGTCCTTGTGTCCAGATGCCGACTTATCTTCATTGTCAGAATTGAAGTCACATCCTGCCTTGAAAAATTGTACTATGTTCCAAATAGCACACTGTTATCACATCTTCAAAAGACTGACTAGAGCTTCAATTTGGGGCACGGAACACACAAAATTTGAGAAAATGGCATTGCAAAAGCTGGAACCTAAAAAGAAGATTTCCCAGTTATATACTTCAATTAATTCCTTTACTAATACAAATAGATGCAGATTCATCGATAAATGGGAGGAGGAACTAGCTATGAAGTTTGATAAATGGGAATTGCCAAAGGTATTATCAGCTTCAGGAAAAGTCTCCAGATGTGTAAAACTGCAGGATAATAGCTATAAGGTTCTTACACATTGGTATTATACACCACAACGTTTACATACTATGTTCCCAGAAGTCAGCTCTATTTGCTGGAGATGTGACCTTGCTATAGGGACTCAGAGCCATATCTGGTGGTCGTGTTCTAAAATACAAACTTATTGGCTAGAGATTTGTAGGGTTTTATCCAGTATAAGCAGAGTAACAGTCAGGGCGTCACCCAAATTATGTCTTTTTAGTTTAATGGGAGAAATAGCTGGTACAAAATCGAAAGTGATTCACATCTTGTGCAAAACACTATTGGCTGCTGCCCGTATTCTTGTGGCGGGATATAGGCGGAAATCCGAACCCCCATCGTTACAACATTGGTATCTGAAGTGTGACCAAATTTATAGATTGGAGCAATTAGCCCATTGGGATGCCAGAACACCTCAACGGTTTTCGGAAATATGGAGTCCATGGAAAAAATTTAGAGGGTTTGCTGACTAAGATAGCACCCCCCCCCCTTCCCAGAGAATACGACGTTGTCTTCTGGTAATAGTCTTGGATGACACGGTGATTGTGATACTAGGACTAATTATACCTTTACCCTCCGTCTTTCCCCCCCTCATCTCCTAACCCCCTCCCTACTTACCCTTTGATAATGTTTTCTTCAGGTTGTGTTGTGTTTTTACCTGATAATGCAATATAACGATGTTATCAATATCTGTATTCCTATTGTATTGGCTGTTATTTAAGTATGCTGATATGTCCAAGACCTTGTCAATGCGAAGCTTTTATTGACTTTCAGTGTATTTTTCATATTTCTATGAAACAATAAAAAACAATTTGAAGTAAAAAGTATTGGCAGGAGACATCGGGATGATGCAGAACAGGTGCAGAAGCAAAGGACCTTTTTAATTGAACGAAGGTGGCTTCAGCCTCAGGAGTCCAGACTCTGGCATTCACCCCTTTCTTAGTAAGAGCGGTTAAATATATTTCCAGATAAACCCCCACTCGAGATTCTCCTTGATGTAATCAGACATTGCTTGGGTCTCGGGAAGTGAGAGTGGGTAGACTCGATCACGAGGAGGAGTAGCACCAGGCAGAAGGTCAATCGGACAGTCCTATGGATGATGAGGAGGCAGGGTTTTGGCCTCTTTCTTACTGAAGACATCCGCAAAACTGGCATACTGCTGAAGAAGTCCAGGCAGGTCTACAGGTACAGTAGGCGAGGAAGCAGGTCGGACCTCCGATAAGCACGTGGACTGACAGGATGATCCCCAACACAGAATCTGACCGGAGTGCCAGTCCAGAACTGGAGTGTACTGACGCAGCCAGGGAAGACCAAGGATAACCGGATTTGCGGACGCTGGCAGCACATAGAAGGAGATAATCTCTGAATGCAGAACCCCTATTTGCAACTTAAGAGGCATAGTAACAGAAAGCACAGGTTCAGGAAGTGGCAGTCCATTTACGGAAGCCACTGACAGAGGCCTTTCTAGATGGATGGTAGGGAGCTGGTACTGATGGACCAGAGCTTGCTGAAAGAAGTTACCGGCTGACCCAGGGTCCAAGAATGTAGGCGCAGGCAGTGTCACTCCCTTGTGAGAGGGAGTTACTGGAACTAAAAGTTTCAGAGAGGACTTTTCCTTGTCTAGGACAACCTCTCCAACTGATCCTAGACATTGGTGTCTCCTGGCTTCTGTGGACAATTACGCACAAAGTGGGCCTTGCCTCCACAATACAGACACAGGTTCTTTGCTTTGCGGCATAAACATTCCTGGTCAGACAATTGAAGGCGCTCAATTTGCATGGGCTCTTCAGATGGAGTGGACACTAGAGGAAGAACCGGCACCTGGAAAGATATAGCCAAACGAGGTGGTCTTCTGGTGCCTGTGACCTCCTTAGGACATTGCATATACACTGCTCAAAAAAATAAAGGGAACACAAAAATAACACATCCTAGATCTGAATTAATTAAATATTCTTCTGAAATACTTTACATAGTTGAATGTGCTGACAACAAAATCACACAAAAAAAAAAAAATGGAAATCAAATTTTTTAACCCATGGAGGTCTGGATTTGGAGTGACACTCAAAATTAAAGTGGAAAAACACACTACAGGCTGATCCAACTTTGATGTAATGTCCTTAAAACAAGTCAAAATGAGGCTCAGTAGTGTGTGTGGCCTCCACGTGCCCGTATGACCTCCCTACAACGCCTGTGCATGCTCCTGATGAGGTGGCGGACGGTCTCCTGAGGGATCTCCTCCCAGACCTGGACTAAAGCATCTGCCAACTCCTGGACAGTCTGTGGTGCAACGTGACATTGGTGGATAGAATGTAGGCGCAGGCAGTGTCACTCCCTTGTGAGAGGGAGTTACTGGAACTAAAAGTCCCAGATGTGCTCAATTGGATTCAGGTCTGGGGAACGGGCGGGCCAGTCCATAGCATCAATGCCTTCGTCTTGCAGGAACTGCTGACACACTCCAGCCACATGAGGTCTAGCATTGTCTTGCATTAGGAGGAACCCAGGGCCAACCGCACCAGCATATGGTCTCACAAGGGGTCTGAGGATCTCATCTCAGTACCTAATGGCAGTCAGGCTACCTCTGGCGAGCACATGGAGGTCTGTGCGGCCCTCCAAAGAAATGCCACCCCACACCATTACTGACCCAATGCCAAACCGGTCATGCTGAAGGATGTTGCAGGCAGCAGAACGTTCTCCACGGTGTCTCCAGACTCTGTCACGTCTGTCACATGTGCTCAGTGTGAACCTGCTTTCATTTGTGAAGAGCACAGGGCACCAGTGGCGAATTTGCCAATCTTGGTGTTCTCTGGCAAATGCCAAACGTCCTGCACGGTGTTGGGCTGTAAGCACAACCCCCACCTGTGGACGTCGGGCCCTCATATCACCCTCATGGAGTCTGTTTCTGACCATTTGAGCAGACAAATGCACATTTGTGGCCTGCTGGAGGTCATTTTGCAGGCCTCTGGCAGTGCTCCTCCTGTTCCTCCTTGCACAAAGGCGGAGGTAGCGGTCCTGCTGCTGGGTTGTTGCCCTCCTACGGCCTCCTCCACGTCTCCTGATGTACTGGCCTGTCTCCTGGTAGCGCCTCCATGCTCTGGACACTACGCTGACAGACACAGCAAACCTTCTTGCCACAGCTCGCATTGATGTGCCATCCTGGATAAGCTGCACTACCTGAGCCACTTGTGTGGGTTGTAGACTCCGTCTCATGCTACCACTAGAGTGAAAGCACCGCCAGCATTCAAAAGTGACCAAAACATCAGCCAGGAAGCATAGGAACTGAGAAGTGGTCTGTGGTCAGTGTGATTGACTTGGAGTTACATTGTGTTGTTTAAGTGTTTCCTTTATTTTTTTGAGCAGTGTATATCCTTGTGGCCAAGGTGATCAGGTCATTCAGAGTAGACAGACTGTTGCGACCAGCTAATTCATCCTTAATCCGGTCAGAAAGGCCCTCCCAGAACACAGCCAGTCGAGCCTCATTGTTCCATGCAAGTTCGGCAGCCAGGGTACGAAACTGGATGTCGTACTGACCCACAGATGAGGAACCCTGTCGCACATGGCGGAGCTGACGCGGCGGAGGACGTGCTGCCGGGCTCTTCAAAGACCAGCCAGAAGGTAGCCAGGAAAGACTGCAGATTAGTGGTCTCTGGACCTCCATGTTCCCAAATAGGATTTGCCCAAGCAAAGGCATCGTCAGACAGCAGGGCCACAATGAAGGCAACCTTGGACTGCTCAGTGGGAAACTTCTGCCCATGCAACTCAAAGTGGATCAGGCACTGGTTCAGGAATCCATGACAGGTTTTTGGATCTCCACCATAGCGTGATGGCAGAGGGAGTTGCACACCAGCGGCACACAAATCCGGATTCACCGGTGTGGATATTGCAGGGGTAGCAGCGACTGATGATCCTGCAGTAGCTAGAGAAGAGATGGCATCTAGACAAGCAGCAACATTTTGCATGAACTGCATCATGACATCCTGACTTTCGCTCTGACGCCTCACTTCATGTAACAATTCCTGAATGACAGGCTTGGGGTTACCAGCGGGGTCCATGGCCTCAGCGTACTGTCACGAACCAGCGGGTGTGAACCCATTGTGCCACGTGTCCTACCTTAGGGCATTGTCTAAGTGAACCCCTTGATCTTCACAGTACCCCTGATGGTGGGGATAGACTTTCCCGAGGGGAATACCAGGTCTCTACCTCTTGAGGAGGATTGACACACGAGGCAGCTGGTCCAGGCAGACCAGGAGGTACCTGGGCAAGGTACCAGAAGTACAGACGTAATCAGCAGGCCGAGTCATAACCAGGAGAAACAGTGCAGAGGCGAAGTCAAAAATGCAATAGGTCAGGGCAGGCGGCCCAGGTACAGGTCATGCAATCTGGGTCGGCAACAGGAGAGTCAAGACAAGCAGGCAGGATTCAAACAGGTAGCATAGTCCAGGAACACAAGCAGAGTGTCACAAAGAAGGGTAGAGGGTAGTGACCACTAGCTCCACCCACACCCCTGTCCCTGCCTACTAGCACCACTCGTCCTAGGCAACGAGGTACAACTGGACGACGTTCCCTAGCCTCGGTAAGTGCGGAGGGACATGCAAGACAAACAACAGATATGTCAGCAAGCCGAGTCAGAACCAGGATGTCGCTAAAGTACAAAAGGATAATCAAAGAGAAGTCAAGTCCACGCCAAAGGTCAAACCAGGAGAAGCCAATAAATGCAGGGAGCAACCGGGGACGAAGTCGGGAACGGAGCTGGGAATCTAGCGGCATGTCACGCTGAACAAGTTCAGGAAGAGACTGAATTCATAGGCAACCTGTGGCCAGCAGGCTGCCTGTTAAATAGTGGAGAAGAGGAGTCATGTGACGTGACCAGCGTCACATGACTCATTCTCCTGAATCCAGCTGAGCACCGAGTGATCAGCTCGGCGCTCAGGCTTACCGCAGTTGCCATGGACGCGAAGGACGCTAACTGCGCCAAGGGAATACGCGCGGCCAGATCCTCCCCGTCCCTCGTTGCTGTGGAGACGAGGGCGTAGCACACGTCCTTGTTCCGTATGAACCGCAGAGCGCTGATGGCAGTGAATAGGGGAAACTGCCGTCGGCGCCCCTTGACAGTACCCCCCCTTCTACGTGGGGCCACCGGACCCAAAGCCGATGGAGCAGGTTTGTGAGGATGATCACGATGAAACCTTTGAATCAGCCTATTAGCGTGAATCTTATTCATTGGTACCCATGATCTTTCCTCAGGTCCGTAATCTTTCCAATGAACTAAGTATTGAAAGGAATTTTGAACCTTCCTAACGTCAATGATCTTGGAAATTACATACTCATCTTGCTCATTCACCAGCACTGGGGGAGGAGCACTTTGTGACAGAACCACAGGTGAAACATACTTTTTAAGCAAAGATTTATGAAACACATTGTGAATGCGGAACGAATCTGGCAACATCAACATGAAAGACACGGGATTAATAATTTCGAGGATTTCATACGGACTAACAAATGTGGTGCAAACTTCCTGGAGGACACTCTCAGAGACAAATTCTTAGTGGACAGCCAAACTTTTTCTCCGACCTTAAAGTCCCTCCTTTGTAACGTTTTCTATTAGCATATATTTTCTGACTCTTTTGATCTTTCTCTAGGTTCTGCTGAACCCAAGCCCAAACTGTGCACAGTTCAGAAGTTACACTGTCAGCCTCAGGATTGGGTGATGGAACAGATGAAACAGAACTAAATCTCGGGAGAAAACCAAAATTGCCTGTGGAGGAGTTCACCCTGTTGTTGATGGCAAACTTCCCCAAAGGGAGATATTTCACCCATAGTTGCTGGTTATCAGAGATGTAAGATCTCAAAAACTGCTCAACGGGTTGATTAAGGCGTTCAGTTTGTCCATTCGTCTCAGGATGAAAGGCTGAAGAGAATGACAAAGATGTATCACATCTCTGACAAAACGCTCTCCAGAACTTGGAGACAAACTGAACACCTCTGTCGGACACAATATTTTCAGGAATACCATGTAATCGTACCACCCGTTCAATAAACACAGAAGCCAGAGTCTTGGCATCAGGAAGTTTGGCTAACGGAACGAAGTGTACCATCTTACTGAATCTGTCGACCAGTACCCAAACCACAGACTTCCCCTCCGAGGGAGGTAAGTCAGTGATGAAATCCATCGAAATATGTGACCAGGGTTTACTCGGAATGGGTAGTGGTTGTAGTTCACCAGCAGGACGTGATCTGGGTGTTTTGGACCTGGCACATACCTCGGATGCAGAGACATAAGATTTGACATCCCTGGATAGTGTGGGCCACCAACAGGACCTGGACACGAGTTCCTTGGTGCCCTCAATACCGGGATGTCCCCACAAGACTGAGTCGTGACACTCTTTCAGCAAATGGAGACGAAACTGCTAAGAAACAAAGAACTTATCAGTAGGTGTTTGTGGCGGTGCTAGATGTTGCTGCGCTTCAATGAGAGAAGCCAGTTCCTCGGACAAAGCTGCCACAATAATGTTAGCTGGTACGATGGGTTCAGGAGGAATGTCAGGGGGTTGAAATGCACAGAAACTTCGAGACAAGGCATCAGCCTTTACGTTCTTACTTCCTGGTCTAAAAGTAATCAAGAAGTTAAAACACGTGAAGAACAAAGCCCATCTGGCTTGACGTGGATTCAGGCGTTTAGCAGATTCGAGGAACAATACATTTTTTGGTCACTGAGCACAGTGATACAATGTTTAGCCCCCTCCAAAAAATGTCACCATTCCTCAAACGCCCATTTGATGGCTAACAATTCTCGATTACCAATGTCATAATTCCTCTCAGTGGGAGAGTATTTCCGTGAAAAAAAAGCACAGGGTCTTATAGTGGTAAGATTAGAGGGTCCCTGCGAAAGCAGCGCCCACACCCCATCCTCAGAAGTGTCAACCTCTACAATGAAAGGTTTCTCTTGATCAGGCTGAAGCAAAACTGGGGCGTTCCTAAAAGACCTTTTAAGGGTCTCGAAGGCCTCAATAGCCTCTGCAGACCAGTTCTCCAGATCCTCCCCCTTCTTAGTGAGGTCGGTCAAAGGTTTGGCAACTACCGAATATTTTTTTATAAATTTGCGGTAATAGTTGGAAAATCCTAAAAAGCATTGTAAGGCTTTCAGGGATGATGGTCTTACCCAATCTAAAATGGCCTGTACCTTACCAGGGTCCATTTTAAAAGCGTGAGGAGTGAGAACATAACCCAGATACAAGATTTCCTGAACCCCAAAGACACATTTTTCCAACTTAACAGACAGTTGATTTTTTCTGAGAATCTCCAGAACTTGTCTGGTATCCACAACATGAGATTCCCAACTCGAAGAAAAAATCTAAATGTCATCGAGATATACAATCATAAATTTGCCAATAAGTTCCCTGAAGAGGTTGTTCATGAAATTTTTTAAAACTGCAGGAGCATTACTAAGCCCAAAAGGCATGACCAGGTATTCAAAATGCCCCTCCGGAGTATTAAAAGCAGTTTTCAATTCGTCCCCTTCTTTAATACGAACTAGGTTGTAAGCTCCCCTCAGGTCAAGTTTGGAGAACCATAAAGCCCCTAGAACTTGATTGAACAGATCGGGAATCAAAGGAAGAGCGTATTGATTTTTACCAGAAATTTTGTTCAATTCCCGATTGTCAATACAAGGCCTAAGCCCTCCGTCCTTTTTCTTGACAAAAAAGAACCCTGCCCCCATAGGAGATACAGAGGGCCTAATATGTCCTTTAACCAAACTTTCCTTGACATATTCTCTCATGGAATCACGTTCTGGACCAGATACATTATATATACGCCCCTTTGGAAACCTGGCACCAATCCACCAATTCAAGTGTCACGCAGTCATAAGGTCTATGGGGTGGCAACCCCTCGGGGTCAGATGAGGAGAATACATCCACATAATCCTCTATGAATGGAGGTAATATTTTGGATTCTGCTGAGACTCCCGCATGGACAATAGACAAACATGAATCACATTCAGGGCCCCATTTGACTAGTTCACCTATGGTCCAATCAATCACAGAGTTGTGTAATTGGAGCCATGGCATACCTAGCACCACATCAACAGGTAAATTCTCCAAAATTATTAGGGCACAACTTTCAGTATGACACACCCCTACCGTTAGCGTAATCTTGGGAGTAGAAAACATCACGGTACCTTCTAATAATGGGATAGAATCAATAGCAACAATGTATACAGGATCAGGAAGGGTCAGGGTAGGAATTCCCACCTGGCAGGCAAATTTGAGATCAATAAAGCTAGCAGCTGATCCAGAATCAATAAAAGCTTTACCTGAACCCTTCTTGAGCCCTGCTGAAACAGTAACAGGCACCAAGAATTTACCTTTAACAATATGCAGGAGTACCTTGTCATTAGATGTCCCAGGTTTGAGTGATCTACTGGGAGGAGGCTTCTTGGGACACTGTCGAATCCAATGGTCAGAACCGCCACAATAGAAACATGTCCCCTGATGGCGTCGTTGTTCCCTTCTGGTCATACCAACCTGCATGGGTTCTTCGGCACCAGGTTCAGATTGGATACCCACGAGACTGACCTTAGATTTAGATTTCATCTGGTAAGAAAGCAAAACCTCCTGCTGTCTCTCACTAATGCGTCTGTCTAGTCTTACAGCAAGTGTCATGGTCTGCTCTAAAGTCTCGGGAAGGGGGTAACCTATAAGCATATCTTTAAGTCTATCGGACAAGACTGACCTGAACTGACACTTGAGGGCAGGTTCATTCCAGTCGGAGGGAATACACCATTTCCTAAATTGAGTACAGTACTCCTCTACTGGTTAGTCGCCCTGTACCAAAGCCTTTAACTGCGTCTCTGCTACTGAGGCTCTGTCTGGTTCATCATACAGAGCACCTATGGCCTGAAAGAAAGCATCCACTGACCCAAGACACAACGAGTTGGGGGGTAATAAAAACGCCCACTCTTGGGGGTCACCTTGGCCAGAAGAAAGAGGTCGTAGCCTGAAATATAATTTGCAGCTTTCTTTAAAGGTCTGGAAGCTCTTGCTGTCACCTGTAAACCGCTCGGGAAGTTTAACAAAAGGTTCCGTCTGCATGACGGATCGACGGGGGAATCGTGAGGTTACAGCCCGCTTCTTGGACTTGTAACCTCTCCCCTAATTCCTGTACTATCTGGGCCAAGTTCTGGACATGATCCTTCAGGCGTTGTAGCGGATCCATAGTGGTAGTATGGGCCTGTAAATCTGTCACAAAGAAGGGTAGAGGGTAGTGACCACTAGCTCCACCCACACCCCTGTCCCTGCCTATTTGCACCACTCGTCCTAGGCAACGAAGTACAACTGGACGACGTTCCCTAGCCTCGGTAACATACAAGACATACAAGACAAACAACAGATATGTCAGCAAGCCGAGTCAGAACCAGGATGTCGCTAAAGTACAAAAGGATAATCAAAGAGAAGTCAAGTCCACGCCAAAGGTCAAACCAGGAGAAGCCAATAAATGCAGGGAGCAACTGGGGACGAAGTCGGGAACGGAGCGGGGAATCTAGCGGCATGTCACGCTGAACAAGTTCAGGAAGAGACTGAATTCACAGGCAACCTGTGGCCAGCAGGCTGCCTGTTAAATAGTGGAGAAGAGGAGTCATGTGACGAGGCCAGCGTCACATGACTCATTCTCCTGAATCCAGCCGAGCACCTAGTGATCAGCTCGGCACTCAGGCTTACCGCAGTTGCCATGGACGCTGACTGCGCCAAGGGAATACGCGCGGCCAGATCCTCCCCGTCCCTCGTTGCTGTGGAGAAGAGGGCGTAGCGCACGTCCTTGTTCCGTATGAACCGCAGAGCGCTGATGGCGGTGAATAGGGGGAACCTGCCGTCGGCGCCCGTGACACAGAGATAACAGCAACCTTAGCAGGACACTAGGACCTTGATGCTGAGACATCTGAGAAGGGGGTTGAGCGACTTATATATGTGCAGGAGGGCTAGGATTGGTCAGCTAGGTCACATAATCCAACCCATAAAGCACAGGAAGTGACGTGCGCTTGCCCTTAAGGAAGTGCTGCAGGAAACAAGCAGCAAGCATGCTGTGGCCAGGGCTGAAAGGAAACACTGGCAGCAAATCACT
Organism: Bufo bufo; assembly: GCF_905171765.1. Classification (NCBI taxonomy): domain Eukaryota; kingdom Metazoa; phylum Chordata; class Amphibia; order Anura; family Bufonidae; genus Bufo; species Bufo bufo. The sequence continues at coordinate 331,293,905 of NC_053391.1, read as the reverse complement.
GCTGAACATGGCGCCCGGGACCGCGGTGGTAAGCAGGGGAACAGCAGCACACAGCAGCCGCTGTTACACCCGGCAATCATCTGCTTGCTAGCGGAGAAGACTGCTGCCATTACATGCAGCTATTTCCTCCTCAGTATAGTGAGGAGCAATCGTTATGCCATTTCTCTTCCCTATACTGAATCATTGTTTTCTAGCAGCAGATCATGATTAGACACCCCCGATCTACCGCCTGCAAACAATAATTTTTACACATGTCAAAAGATTTGAATTGCCCGATGGTTTGCTCGTTCATCGGGTAATGAGCGGCAGTATTACACTGCCAGATCATAGCTAACAAGTGGTACTACGAACGCTCATCTGGCAGAAAATTTGCTAGTCTAACACGGGCTTAACAAAACCACAGTTTTTATTGTACTGTTATATCTTAATTATGCATTTCTTTATGTATACAGTATGTGTTGATGTAAAAGCCTCTAAATGTTGTGCTGGTTTGTCAGTCATTCATTTGTAATCAGCCTGAAGAAGGAGCACTGTGCTCTGAAAGCTTGCCACATGCCTTTTTCTAGTTAGGGTACTTTTACACTTGCGCTAAACTTTTCCGGTATTGAGTTCCGTCCTAGGGGCTCAATACCGGAAAAAAAACTGACCAGTTTTATCCTAATGCATTCTGAATAGAGAGCAATCCGTTCAGGATGCATCAGGATGTCTTCAATTCAGTCACTGTATGGTTTTTGGACAGAGAAAATCCCACTGCATGCTGCAGTATTTTCTCCAGCCAAAATTCCATAACACTTGCCTGAATGCCGGATCCGGTATTCATTTCCATCTAAATCTATTAATGCCGGATCCGGTATCAAGTGTTCCAGTAAAACGGATCCGGTTTCCAGGTCTGCGCATGCGGATGACACCGGAAAAACGGATCCGGTATTGCAATGCATTTGTCAGACTTTTCCCATTGAAATGCATTAATGCCGGATCCGGCCCCAAGTGTTCCCGCAAAACGGATCTGTTTTTGCGGTCTGCATATGCTCAGACTGCAAAAAATGTAAAAAAAAATTAATGCCGGATGCGTTTTTCCGGATGACACCGGAGAGACTGATCCGGCATATCAATGCATTTGTCAAACGGATTAGGATCCTAAACTTATGCTATCAGTTTGCATACGTTTTGACGGATCCGGCAGGCAGTCCCGGCGACGGAACTGCCTGCCGGAATCCTCTGCCGCAAATGTGAAAGTACCCTTAGCCAATAAAAGTATCACTCCTATAATAGTTTTATATTCATTAACACAACAGTATTCTACATCACATATGCAATTTTTATAACAATACATTTCACACAAAATTGCATTACTGTGTCTGTGTGTATAAAGTGCTGGGTGTCAACTTTCAGAAAATATCTAGGTATTATGTAGTGTACGGGGACTGTAATGCCCGTCACTACAAAAGTGTCACTTGGTGTGCTGTCGTCCCCCCTTATTTATGGGGAAGTTGGTATATGTCCTCTTTGTAAATTGTCATGTAATGTAATGTTATGTATTTCCCTGTTACTGTGAAACTTGCATGTACAGGCCTGCTAGGGGTGTCATTCCAGCTTCTAGTCACTAGAGGGAGCTAGAGAGCCCTAGTTTATATAAGGCCCAGACAGGGAAGCAAAAGTCAGTCTAGTCTAGAGCTCAGAAGTTTCTAGAGCCTGAGGAAGCTGAGAGGGAGACAGAGGCAAAGCGCAGAAAAGCAAGAGGTACTCAAGATAACAGAGGAGGTACTTTAAAAAGAGAGAACCAAGGATATACGCCAGAATTAAGGTATTGGGCCTTGGAGAAGATTTTCTATGTCCCAGGATCAGTCAGGAATAGAGTGCAAGCTCCTGTACTGCAAGTCCTGTGTTTAACACTCTGTAGTCACCTTGCTCAATCTGTATTGCCTGCATCAACCGTATTGAAAAATCGGCTGTATGCAAAGGAACTGCGCTTCCGTGAATGTCTCTATATTTAAAACTACTAAAGTTGGAGTTCTGTTTTAACATCACGGTGTTCCTCATTTATTCCTGCTATCAGCAAACGGCGTGCCACCGTTTAATTGGCACTGGCGTCACGAACATTTTCTTACCATCACCTGCCTATGCAGAGAGTCAGCCGTCTCAGGTTAGTGTCATTGCACTACTACACCCAGGAACACATTTCTACACACAACTTGAGTACGCTGCACCTCTCTTTTGGCGTCACGAACAGGATACGCACGCTTTCTAGTGCAAGAAGCGTGAACTTTGTGCCTTATACAGTTGCCCTGTGACCAAAGTGACAAATTGCCTGTTTATTTAAAGTGGACTTTGTGAACTGAAAATCATACCAAAGGTGGTCCTAAAACCTCTAAAAAGCGCTGTGCAGTGTTGCGCTATCAAGAGGAAGAAAATCGCCACATTGGAGTGTGGTTTTGTGGACTTTTTACAATCCTGCTTGCTGTCAGTGAATGGACAGCGTTTTGCTAAAGATGGCCACCGGCCGCCTGGAGTAAAGTTTCCCGCGCTGCTGAGGACCTTCGTGGGCGGATCCCTGCAAGGACACAGAGAATCCCGCCCCTCTTCATCATCGCACCGCCGCGGCCCTGCTTCTTCTACGTCATCGGGTACTCAGGACGTCCGGAATCTCGCGAGACTTGGCCTGCGCAAGCCCGGCGATACCGGTAAGCACTTGTAACCGGAGGGAAGGGGAGTGTTCCGGCCCCTTTAGTCGCCAGTGGCCACCTCTCAATAGACTACCATGTCAGAGCCAGGAGTGCCTGAGCAGCCGGCCCCGGGAGAGTTCGCGGCTCCTAATCATCCTACAGCCCCCAGCATGATGCCCTTTACCATGCCTTACTATTTCGGGGCCCCATGGTTCCCTCGCTACAGGGGAGAGACCCATACCCTAAGGGACTTTAAAGAAAAGTTGCTGGCACTATTCCGATTGTACCCTATAAATGCCGACCAGCAAATGGAAATCCTGCTGGCACAACTGGAGGGAGCGGCCCGTAGAGAAGTGTTATCCTGGCCTGCTACTGAGCGGAGTACTCTAGAACAGATATTCACCCGCCTCAGAGCCACTTTTGAAACTAGGACTGCCTCAGAGATAAAGATGCACTTCTTTGGCAAGAAACAGAAATCCGGTGAGTCCCTCCGTGACTATGCCCTATCACTTCAGGAGGCTTTAGGGGCTGTAATTCAGATAGATCCCAAAGAGGCTGATAACCAGGACCAGACCCTGAGGGAACAATTTATCAACGGGGTGTCTAGTGAACAAATAAGGACCCAATTAAAGATGCTGTCCGCCCAGCACCCTAACAGTACCTTTCTGGACTTTAAAGAACTGGCTATAAAAATTCTGGGGTCCGCAGTATCTCCTGAGTTGAGCACCCCACCTGAGTCACCAGCCTGCAGGCCAAAACCGCTTATCACTAACCGAGCTGAGGCCGGCCAAGCTGTTCAAGTGTCAGCTACCGATACTATTGCCATGCTGACAGAGCAAGTAAATCACCTCACTAAAAGTCTAGAGAAAGTGTGCAGAAAAATAGAGGAATGGGAAAAACCCATAATGACAGAAGAAGAATTCCTGTCACCTCCTAGGCCGTTCCCACCTCCTTACCAAGAGACTCACCCCAGGGATCCTGGGAGGCGCAATAAAGGCCGTAAGCGGCCCGTGTGTACATACTGCAAAAAGCTGGGACACACAGAATCCACGTGCTGGCAGTTAAACGGGCAACCCCTGAGGCTGAGGACCACCCCTCGGGAGGTAGAACACTAGGTCCAGAGGATCCAAATTGGATGCCACGGTATGTAGGATCCCATCCTAAAATCAATATAGAGATCAACGGGGTCCCCTTTGAAGCCCTATTAGATACTGGGTCTCAGGTCACTACTATTCAGCTGCCTGCATTTGAAAAGTTCTGGGACACCAACCAGTTGACCCAACCGCCTGAATCCTGGGTGGAAATTATCGCCAGCAATGGCAAACCAGTAAAGATTCATGGATACTGGGAACCCACCCTGCAGGTGGGAGAAGTAACCCTGCCTCAACAGGGAGTGATCGTAGTACAGGCCGGTGACAGAGGAGGACATCCTGTCATTCTAGGCACCAATGTCTTCAAAAACTGTTATTCAGAAATACTTGCTGTATTACATCAGACTTTGCCCACTGCTTCCTCTGCATCCAGGAGGGTGATTCAAAAGACTATTACTGTGTTAAGTGCCCAGCAGAGGTTTGCTAATGGGAAAGGAGAAATTTGTACTGCCAGGATTAGTGATCTTAAGCCTGTGACTTTGCCTCCTAATTCTCAAACTCTTTTATGGTGTCGTGCTGTCCTGGGAGTCCAAGGCCGAGATTATCCAGCCCTGGTGGAACCAATCCAGATGGAGGATTACCCTTATGTGAGAGCTGCCAAGTGCCTGGTGACCGTCTCCCAAGGTAAAGTACCTGTCCGTCCCAGGTGTCCTTCCAAGACGTCATTCGTCTTCCAGTGACAGAAAAGCCGCCAGCTGCAGTCAGCGGATGTTCGCCGGTGACCCAGCCACAAGTGCCCTGGTGGGAAGAGCTCCATGTAGGGGATGAGACTACCCCCCAACATCAACAAGAAGGGATTCTACAGCTTGTCAAGGAGCACCACCAGGCCTTCAGTAAGCATGCTACTGACTATGGAGAGGTTAGTGCCATACAACACACCATACCTACTGGCTCTCATCCTCCTATCAAGGAGAGATACAGACCCTTACCACCTACTTCATATCAGACTGTAAAGGAAATGATCCAAGAGATGAAAGACTCTAATGTAATCCGGGACAGCCGTAGTCCGTGGGCTGCACCCCTGGTTCTTGTAAAGAAGAAGGACGGTAGTATCCGTTTCTGTGTGGATTATAGGAAAATTAATCAAATAACCCACAAAGATGCATACCCACTGCCCCGCATTGAGGAGTCACTAACTGCTCTGGGCTCTTCTGCCTATTTCTCCACATTGGACTTGACCAGCGGCTACTGGCAAGTACCCATGGCCCCCGAGGATATGGAAAAGACTGCTTTCACTACTCCCATGGGCCTGTTTGAATTCAATTGTATGCCGTTCGGGCTATGTAATGCCCCAGGAACTTTCCAGAGACTAATGGAGCGGTGTTTGGGTCACAAAAACTTCGAAACAGTGCTGCTGTATCTAGATGACGTCATTGTGTACTCAAAAACATATGAAGACCATCTGAAACATTTGGCAGAAGTATTTGAAATCCTTATCAAATATGGCTTGAAGGTAAAGCCATCCAAGTGTCACCTGCTCAAACCTGCAGTAAGATACCTGGGGCATGTAGTAAGCGGAGAGGGAGTGCAACCTGACCCTGATAAATTAGCAGCTGTCCGTAATTAGCCGGTTCCTACTACCGTCAAAGAGGTGAGGAGTTTCCTTGGTTTTGCCGGCTACTATAGACGTTTTATCCCCCATTTTGCTCAAATAGCTGATCCTATCCAGGAACTCTTGAGGGGGCAACCCAAGAAAAGTCCTAGAACTCCTGTGCCCATTGAGTGGAATGAGGAAAGAGAGATAGCGTTCCAATTGCTAAAAAAGAAACTGACCGAGCCTCCAGTGTTAGGTTATCCAGATTATAGCAAGCCCTTCCATCTCTATACTGATGCTAGCAAGCGAGGCCTGGGAGCTGTGTTAGCCCAGATCCAAGAGGGAAAAGAGAGAGTGATAGCATATGCAAGCCGCTCCCTGAAAGGAGCTGAGAAAAATGACCAGAATTATAGTTCCTTCAAACTAGAGTTCCTGGCATTAGTGTGGGCGGTGACAGAAAAATTCAAGGATTATCTAGCCGCCACCCCGTTCATTGCATTCACTGACAATAACCCTCTGGCACATCTAAATACAGCTAAATTGGGGGCCTTGGAGCAGAGATGGGCCTCTCGCCTTGCCAACTATAATTTCTCTGTAAAGTATCGTGCTGGACGTACTAATGATAATGCTGATGCTTTATCCAGGCTTCCCACAGAGACAGCTCCTGATGATGTGCGAGATGCTTGGGAAGATGTAGAGATGCCGGCTTTCTATAACAAATTTGCTCAACAGGATCAGGCTCGAGCTACCCATGGCAGAGCTGCAGTTCCTTCACCCTCCAGTAGGCCTGATCCTAAAGAAGAAAGGTGGGTGAAACTACAGTCTGAAAGTAGAGTGCTGGGTGAGTTGTTGGACTTCATTACTAGTGGCAGAGCCCCTGAGAGGATTCGGCGTAAGAGTGCAGATCCTGAACTCATCAAACTGTGGAGACAGCGCCATCAACTCTTCATACAAAAGGGCCTATTGCTACGGAGAAGCCTAGACCCAGTGTCCAACGAGAGAGTGCACCAGATTCTCATACCCCGACGAGATGCAGGTATGGTGTTGGAGATGTACCACAATCAATCCGGTCACTTTGGGGTCCAAAAGACTGAGGCTACTATCCGCCAGCGGTTTTACTGGGTGGGCATGAGAGAAGACATGGAGAAGTGGTGTCGGGAGTGTGTAGCCTGTGCCTTAAAACGAAGTGAGCACCATGATCAGAGGGCACCACTGAGACCCATTGTAAGTACCCGTCCTCTTGAACTTGTCGCCATCGACCATGTGAAACTGGAGCCTAGTCGCTCAGGGTATGCTTATGCCATGACTATTATTGACCATTTCACAAAGTTTATTGTAGCAGTGCCTGTGAGAGACCAGACAGCCAAGACTACAGCCGAAATGTTCTGGAAGCACTTCCTCCTGCCCTATGGATGTCCGGAAAAGATCCTCACCGATCAAGGACCTGCTTTTGAGTCCCATCTGTTCCATGAACTGTGCTGCTTACACAACTGTAAGAAGATCCGGACAACGGCCTACCATCCTCAAGGTAACGGATTATGTGAAAAAATGAATCAGACCTTGATAGAGATGCTGAGGGCCGTGCCTCCTGAGAACAGAGGAGATTGGCCCAGTCTGTTGCCACAGCTCATGTTCACATACAATCATACCATACATTGTTCCACCGGGTATACCCCTTTTTACTTGATGTTTGGGCGCCAAGGGACATTGCCTGCTGATCATTCATTGGACATACACGTACCTGATTGCATTAACCCATTACCTAACACCGACTGGGTTGCTGAACATCAAAGGCGATTGAATACAGCCAAAGCCATTGTTCAGGAGCGTATGGAGTATGCTAGGGACCGACAGCAGAGAGACTATGATCAAGCAGCCCATGCAGAACCCTTGACAATAGGGGCCGTGGTATGGTTAAAGAATAACCGCCGTACCAGTAAATTGGACAGTAAATGGGAGCGAAGTCCCTATGTTGTCACGGCAATCCCAAATGTTGGAACTCACACTTATGAGATCACCCGGGAAGACAAGGGATCCCAAATTGTACACCGAAACCGGTTAAAGCTCTGCCTGACACCAGAACCTAGTGCCGAGAGTTCTGGATCTGAATATCCTGTGTCAGAGTCAGCAATACAGCCCGAGGATCCTATGCAGGCTGTTAGCAATCTGAGGTATGACGCTGATCCCATGCATTGGCTTCTGACACCCTGGTTGAACTTGCTAGTGCCTGCTCCGGCACCTACTGTAGCTTCACCTCCGGAAGAGCTGGTTCAAGATGCCCCGGATCCAGTTCCCCCTCTAGTGGATCTAGTTGTTCCTGACCGAGATCTCCCTGATGGAGACCCTCCTATTGCTCCTCTCTCTTCTACCTCGTTGCTAAGGGAAGAGGAGACCCCTGTTTTGAGAAGGTCTACCCGGATGACCAGGGGACGCCCGCCAGTCCGTTTAGGAGACTTTGACTATTCTGGTGGTGTCTCCTCCCAAACAGTTGCTACTGGCAATACCTTACTTGACATTTGTGCGCAAGAATGGACTCCTCCACGTGAGCCCTTGCCTGTGATACACCCACAGGAAACTCCTGGGTAGTTCCGTTTTTATACTGTTTTATCTATTTTGCTGTTCTATTATGGACTTATTCATTGTCATGGACTATCCTGGTTATAATGTTACGCTGTGCCAGGCCAGCGCCCCAGTTCCATTCACTATCCTGAGGAGAAGAGAACGACGCCCCTTGTCACCACCCTTCATCTTTGCCAATTGGACCTGATATGAATGTAAATGCAGATGAATTACATGTATGTATGCCTGCATGTCTCTTTTTTCTGTTTCAGGTAGAGATTCCAGTTGGGCGAGCCCTGATGGAGTACGAGGTCGTACTCAGCTTAAAGCAGTGGGGTATGTAGTGTACGGGGACTGTAATGCCCGTCACTACAAAAGTGTCACTTGGTGTGCTGTCGTCCCCCCTTATTTATGGGGAAGTTGGTATATGTCCTCTTTGTAAATTGTCATGTAATGTAATGTTATGTATTTCCCTGTTACTGTGAAACTTGCATGTACAGGCCTGCTAGGGGTGTCATTCCAGCTTCTAGTCACTAGAGGGAGCTAGAGAGCCCTAGTTTATATAAGGCCCAGACAGGGAAGCAAAAGTCAGTCTAGTCTAGAGCTCAGAAGTTTCTAGAGCCTGAGGAAGCTGAGAGGGAGACAGAGGCAAAGCGCAGAAAAGCAAGAGGTACTCAAGATAACAGAGGAGGTACTTTAAAAAGAGAGAACCAAAGATATACGCCAGAGTTAAGGTATTGGGCCTTGGAGAAGATTTTCTATGTCCCAGGATCAGTCAGGAATAGAGTGCAAGCTCCTGTACTGCAAGTCCTGTGTTTAACACTCTGTAGTCACCTTGCTCAATCTGTATTGCCTGCATCAACCGTATTGAAAAATCGACTGTATGCAAAGGAACTGCGCTTCCGTGAATGTCTCTATATTTAAAACTACTAAAGTTGGAGTTCTGTTTTAACATCACGGTGTTCCTCATTAATTCCTGCTATCAGCAAACGGCGTGCCACCGTTTAATTGGCACTGGCGTCACGAACATTTTCTTACCATAACCTGCCTATGCAGAGAGTCAGCCGTCTCAGGTTAGTGTCATTGCACTACTACACCCAGGAACACATTTCTACACACAACTTGAGTACGCTGCATTAGATTTAGTATGATTTTATTTTGTAATTTAGTTTTCATTTGTATATGTAAAAATTGCAAAAACTGTCCTGGCTACCAGAGGTGCAAAAAGCCTAAACGCCCCTGGCAGCGAAAGGGTTAAATGGTCACTGAGCTTTCAGAAAACTTTTGATATCTTATAGGTACAAATAAAAAGCTTTAATATGTGGTGTCTGAGCCCTGAGACCCCCACTGATCTCTAGAACAAGGGCAGTGAGGAGCTTGCTTAGCACATTCTCTCGCAACTTGCAGTATAACAGGCTGAACTGGAAGGACCGATGCCTTTTTTCAGCCTTATAAACTGTTAAGATAAGCGAGTGCTTCTCACCCCTCGTTCTAGAGATCTGTGGGGGTCTCAGCGCTCAGACCCCTGTCAAAACTTTTGATATGTCCCTATAACATGTCAAAAGTTTTCTGAAAGAGCAGTGACCCTTTAAAATCTGTCACCAGGCTAAACCTTATTAAAGAAAACAATTCCTGGCATGGGTGTAACTATAGCTATAGCACTTGCTATGGGGCCCTGGCAGCTGCAAGAACATTGTACCATTTTGTGGGGAATAACAATATTGAGGCTTTTGCTGTAATCTGTGTTTTCTGATATATGGTGCGATAAAATTTGTACTTGTAAACTAATTATTGTTACTTTTGCGGCAGTTTTAATTTTCTTACACTAGGTGTGAAACCCCCATCTGATGCCTGGTGGAGCTGACCCTGTTGAATAAAACCATACCTTTCTAATGTTGATCAGTTGTAACGTTTTGGAAAAATCCTTTCAAAGGAAATGCAAATTAGGGTTTAAGGGCACTAGAACAACTTGAGAACAAATTACAAGAACAAATCGAAATAACAAAAAAATTCAGCCAGGAAGCTGAGTTCTCTAATAAAGAGAAACAACTACAAAATACAGTGGAACGCTTCCAATTTCATTTAAAAGAAACAAAACATAGACAATTTGCAAGGGACTTACAAGACTTTAGAAACAACAAAGCATACTTTTTTCTAAACTCTTAACCTCCAAGAGACCGTGAACAGGAAGGCTCCTCAACAGAAGTGGAGGTGTCAGACTCAGAAAGAGATATATATAACAAAGGAAGAAACAGAGGTCGTGGAGGGAGATCGAGAGGTAGAGGAGGTCGGAAGATAGGAAGAACTACTTCCTCTACACATTTTTTAGAACAAGAAACCCCATACCCCTCTACGCAACAGAAATACAAATCCACAACAGAGCAATCTCAAGTGATTCATTTATCTTCCCGTAGTATCACTGATTTGGAGATGTCAATTCTAATATGTGGCCTGTGGTTTGTACCCACCTCTCGTTTCAACTTATTCAATTGGGTTAAGGACTTGAACCTTTTCACTAGAAAATTACGCTGGCACAAATATTTCCAGACCCAAAAGAAGAAGGAGAGTCGAGAATTGGGTATACCAGTGGAAATTTACTATATAATACTATATAATCTTGACAGTATTCCTGTGGACATGCGAAGTGAGGGCCTGTTCACAGAACTCAGGAATAAAAGCACCAAAATGCCCCCCCAGAGCGACATTTCCTGTATAGATGTGTTTCTGAGAAACACTGTAAGAGACCTTAAGGATTTAAATCCGTCCCTCACCTTCTTTAATACCTTTCTGGAAAAACGGAAAGCCCTTGGGGGACTAGAAAGGGATTAAGCCCTCGGACAATGGGGGCAATATTGTGATAATGGACATTAAAATGTATGTTGGTGGGGGGCGTGGCCAACTGCCGACATGGCCAGAAGTGTCTGAGAGCTGCTCCGGCTCCTACCATTAATCCTGACTAATCCTGTTGCTTGTAACCCAGATCTTTCACTCAGAACCAGAGCCCAGGAGCCCCAAGAGGCTGAACATTCTGATTATGGGTCCTAGCAAGGCACAACAAGCGGCGGACCGCCTAAAAGAGTTCGCCCGTCAGGAGGCACATCATGGCGCCGCCGCCACCTCTTCTCCTCGTGTGCCACAAACCAGAGGGCAATCCGTGCAACTCCCATCGACGGAGACGGAGGGGGAACCAGAACTGACCTTGCAATCCTCCCACAGCCAGATAATGGCAGCTATCAAGGGATGCCAGTCGTCTCTCACAGGCAAGATAGAGGAGGTCAGAGTAGACCTAGGCCTCCTGCGCCATGATGTTCAGCAGCTACGGGAGCGGGTCCGGCTCACCGAGGAAAGAGTGTCTAAGCTGGAAGACTCGGCCAGACCTCTAACGGCTACAACAGGCATCCTCAAACTGCGGCCCTCCAGCTGTTGCAAAACTACAACTCCCAGCATGCCTGAACAGTCTACAGGTATCAGCCTACAGCAGGGCATTGTGGGAGTTGTAGTTTTACAACAGCTGGAGGGCCACAGTTTGAGGATGCCTGGGCTAGAATATCTGCTGTAGAAAGGAGGAGAAACAGCATTCACATACTTGGCATGCCTGAGAGAACCGAGGGATCCGATCCTGCTACATTTTTGGAAGGATGGTTCAGATCGACGTTCCCAGACGCGTCCTTTCCCAAGGCCTTCGCAGTGGAGAGGGCTCATCGTGTTCCTGCTCGGATGCCCCCACCTGAGACCCCTTCAAGGCCGCTTCTCGCCCGTATGCTCAATTGGCGGGATCGCGACCTCATTCTGTCTAAGGCGAGAGTGAAGCAAACCATCACCCTTGGATCAGCTAACATATCCCTTAACCCGGATTTCTCAGCGGAGTTACAGAAGAAGAGAGCCACATTTACATCTATTAAGAAGCGCCTGCGAGACCTCGACTTGCAATACTCTATTGCCTACCCTGCCCGCCTGAGAGTCCTAGATGGAGGGAAGTCGCATTTCTTCAATAATCCCAGGAAGGCCGAGGACTGGCTCTCGGTGAGACCCCGGAATTCGCCCCAGAGATAAGGTGATACCTATCCAAGGGAAGTTCTATCTTGTTGTCCGGGACCGGACATGCTTACCTCTCGTTATTTCCATAAAGGGCTATGTGTGTAATACTGGACTTCCATGTGTATGATATCCCTGTCAACTAGCGGGTGTGAGAGGCCCGTGGATGTCACTGGACCATATTTCAGGTACTGTCTCAGCCAAAATAGGTTACTGGCCTTGCTGCTCACTTATCGGGGGAGCCAGTTCTCTCACCTGCACTAGTTTGTTCCACCTCTACACTGTGCAGGTCCCCCACCTTCATGGCCACTGAAGTTACGTGTTCCAACTATGTTCACTACCCAGTACGCTGGGCTTTCATGTTGAGTTACCTGTCTAACTGTGTTTATGTTAATTGGTGCATCACTTATTGCTGTGGTATACATCGCTGTGGTAGTTTTAAATTATGTGATTATGGGTTTCCTGGACCCTTCTTTTCATTTATATCCCTCCGGTACTCATGACGTCTGTAACAATTATGTCCTGGAACGTACGCGGTCTGGGAGGTCCTAGGAAGCGTATGGCAGTGTTCGCACATGTCTGAAGATATAATCCGCATATACAGGGAGTGCAGAATTATTAGGCAAGTTGTATTTTTGAGGATTAATTTTATTATTGAACAACAACCATGTTCTCAATGAACCCAAAAAACTCATTAATATCAAAGCTGAATATTTTTGGAAGTAGTTTTTAGTTTGTTTTTAGTTTTAGCTATTTTAGGGGGATATCTGTGTGTGCAGGTGACTATTACTGTGCATAATTATTAGGCAACTTAACAAAAAACAAATATATACCCATTTCAATTATTTATTTTTACCAGTGAAACCAATATAACATCTCAACATTCACAAATATACATTTCTGACATTCAAAAACAAAACAAAATCAAATCAGTGACCAATATAGCCACCTTTCTTTGCAAGGACACTCAAAAGCCTGCCATCCATGGATTCTGTCAGTGTTTTGATCTGTTCACCATCAACATTGCGTGCAGCAGCAACCACAGCCTCCCAGACACTGTTCAGAGAGGTGTACTGTTTTCCCTCCTTGTAAATCTCACATTTGATGATGGACCACAGGTTCTCAATGGGGTTCAGATCAGGTGAACAAGGAGGCCATGTCATTAGATTTTCTTCTTTTATACCCTTTCTTGCCAGCCACGCTGTGGAGTACTTGGACGCGTGTGATGGAGCATTGTCCTGCATGAAAATCATGTTTTTCTTGAAGGATGCAGACTTCTTCCTGTACCACTGCTTGAAGAAGGTGTCTTCCAGAAACTGGCAGTAGGACTGGGAGTTGAGCTTGACTCCATCCTCAACCCGAAAAGGCCCCACAAGCTCATCTTTGATGATACCAGCCCAAACCAGTACTCCACCTCCACCTTGCTGGCGTCTGAGTCGGACTGGAGCTCTCTGCCCTTTACCAATCCAGCCACGGGCCCATCCATCTGGCCCATCAAGACTCACTCTCATTTCATCAGTCCATAAAACCTTAGAAAAATCAGTCTTGACGTTTCAGCTTGTGTGTCTTGTTCAGTGGTGGTCGTCTTTCAGCCTTTCTTACCTTGGCCATGTCTCTGAGTATTGCACACCTTGTGCTTTTGGGCACTCCAGTGATGTTGCAGCTCTGAAATATGGCCAAACTGGTGGCAAGTGGCATCTTGGCAGCTGCACGCTTGACTTTTCTCAGTTCATGCACACCTAATATAGGGTGTTGATGTCATTAGACCACACCCCTTCTCATTACAGAGATGCACATCACCTAATATGCTTAATTGGTAGTAGGCTTTCGAGCCTATACAGCTTGGAGTAAGACAACATGCATAAAGAGGATGATGTGGTCAAAATACTCATTTGCCTAATAATTCTGCACGCAGTGTACTATGTCTCCAGGAAACCAATCTCACAGCTGAAACGGAGTGTAGACTACATAAACTGTGGGTGCAGTGGGCAGTTAGTGCATATGGTAATTCTTATTCCAGAGGGGTGTCTATGCTGGTTCACCGCTCGGTTAGGTGGGAGCTACATCAGGAAATGATCGATCCTGAGGGCAAGTACATTTTTGTGTTTGCACATTTGAACGGTATTCCCTGTGTTATACTAAACTTATATATACCTCCTCCTGCCAACCTCTCTGTCCTACAGGCTGCAGCGGGTTTTGCAGCTCAATTTCCATTATCTAAGGTATTGTGTATGGGAGACTTTAATTTAGTGGTGGATGAGTCAATGGATAGGTTCCAGGACACTCCCTGTGATGACACTATTTGCACGAGTGATTCGCGGCTTAAGCGCTTTATCTCGGAGCTGGGGTGGTGGGATGTGTGGAGGGAGAGGAATCCCTTCAGTGAGGAGTTCTCTTGCTTCACGCCTTCCAGGGGGGCGCTGTCCCGCATTGACTATTTGCTATGTGATGCGCAGGCCTATTCAATGATCTCTGAAGTAATGTATGGGCCTCAGGGACCGTCTGATCATGCGCCTATTGTGGGGACGCTAACCCCGCCCGGCGGAGGGACGCGAGACCACAGTCTCCGCATTCACTCGTTCTGGCTCTCCCTGATGACCATGAATGACCGCATACCAGATCAATTGCAAATGTTTCTGGACCTGAACAAAGAAGGGGATAGTGATGTCCTTACCCTGTGGGATACCTTGAAAGCTTTTTTACGAGGCTGCATTAAATCCTCTATCTCCTATATCAAAAAAGCTGCGAGTCTTAAGGAGGAGGAGCTGGGCGTACATTGTAAGACAGCCGAGCATAAATATGTTTCTGATCCTACTGAGGAGAACAGATTAGATTGGATGCTAAAAGGTAGACAATATTTGTAAATATTTGTAAAGAGTGACCGTAAGTTTTTTTTCCTCAGACAACAGGCATTTGATCATGGTAACAAAACAGGGAAGGTCCTGGCCCAGGTTGTAAGATGTAATACTATGGCCCCCCCCCCCCCCCCCCTATTATTCGCATACAGGATGCAGGGGGTGCTGTGGTGGAAAACCCTAGTGGGATTTTGAATAGATTTAAAGAATTTTACAGCGAACTGTACACCTCACGGTCCCATTATACCCCATTTGAACTCCGAACATATCTTGGGAAGGTGTCTCATCCTCATCCCACTAGGGTCCTTCTTGACGAAGAGATTAGTTGGAAGAGGTAACTGCAGCCATCAAAGGTCTGAATCTAGGGAAGTCCCTGGGCCCAGACGGCATACCTCTTGAAGTATATTCTAAATATGAGGGTGTCCTGGGACCTCAGCTGCTGATGACGTATGCTGCTTCCTTAGAAAGAGGTCATCTCCCTGATTCATTATATGATGCTTCTATTGTGATACTTTTGATGCCTGATAAAAAACCCTTAGAATGTGGATCTTACTGTCCAATATCACTTTTAAACCTTGACTATAAAATACTAACCAAGATTTTAGCAAACAGGTTGAACAAGGTGATCACCTCCATTGTACACGAGGACCAATCCGGTTTCATACCGGATCGCTCTACCTCTAGCAACATCAGGAGGACCCAGGTAATTGCACAGGTGAACTGCGCGGCTGACAGTCAATGGGCCTTGGCCGCACTAGATACGGCCAAGGCATTTGATTCAGTTGAATGGCCATTCTTGTTGCAGGTTCTAGAATGCTTTGGCTTCGGTCCAACCTTTGTCAATTGGATCCGGGTATTATACCGTCGGCCCACAGCTAATATTTTGATCAATGGCTCTCTATCTACTACCTTCCCATTAAATCTGGGAACCTGGCAGGGGTGTCCTTTATCCCCCCTGTTATTTGCAGTGGCAATAGAACATCTAGCCATTAGGGTACGCCAAGATGCCATCTTTAAGGGGATATCCTTGGAAGGTAGAGAGAACAGATTGGGGCTGTATGCGGACAACGTCATCTTGTTTATGGATGCAGTGGAGACATCTTTGCCAAGAGCAATTGAAATCATTAATCTCTTTGGTCATTTCTCGGGCCTGCGCATCAATTGGTCCAAATCAGCCCTCATGCACTTATGGTCCCCGAGTTGGCCCCCTGTATATCACAATCTTATGGTGGTGGATTACTTTAAGTATTTGGGCCTCATTATCACCAAAGACCCTGCAATGTCCCACCAGCTTAACATTGTTCCCATTGAATCTTATGCTGTAGACAAATTTAAAACTTGGACAACTTACCTTTATCTAATGGGCAGATTGAATCTTGTCAAAATGGTCCTCCTACCCAAGGCATTATACTTACTAGAACACACCTGCGCCCCAGTTCCGAGATGTTTTTTTGAGCGCCTGCACGCTACAATTGCAAATTTTGTGTGGGAAAAAGAAAGGAGGAAGCTGGCTTTGGCTAATTTACAGAGAGGTTGGCAGCAGGGAGGGGCAGCTCTGCCCGATCTCTATTTTTTTTTTTATTAATCCATTTTTATTTTATATCCGTAGCATGGAAAGTTTGACATACATGATATTACACAAGTATAATAAATACACATACATTTGATAAGGTTTTCTCTTCATGAACGCCAGACTCATATAAAAATAACAGAGAAGAAAACCTCTTTAACCCCCTTCCCCCCGTCCCTCCCCCCACCCTAGTTGTCGTTGTCTGGTGGCACATCTGTGGCGAGCAGGAACTTATGACCATGTCGCCCAAGTTCTATCCCATCTAATTTTCTGAGCCTTATTACATATAGCAAGTTTTTCATATTTCCTCACTTTGTCGACAAGTTGGTACCATTCAGATACCGCCAGGGGGTTATTTGAGCCCCAGTTCCTGGCGATTATTACCCTAGCCAACATAAATAATTTCATCCAAAACAAGTTTTCCTGGCCCTGCTCATCAAATAAAGGAGCACCCAGGACCGCTGTGATTATGTCTACCTCATAGTTATATGAGGAACATCTCCGGAGCTCCGCAAAGACCTTGGTCCAAAAATCCTGTATCATAGGACAGACCCAGACAAAAAATCCGCACGTTGGGACTGACACCTTCGGCATCTATCCGAGACATCTTTATAGAACCGAGAGAGAGAAGTAGGAGTGTAATATAAGCGGTGTAGAATCCTAAACTGAATTAACCTGTGATTCCCAGATATCGAGATTTTTCTAATATTCCTATAAATTAAATCCCATTTTAGTGTTTTGTCATTTCCAATATCTTGACCCCATTTCCCTTCACTTCAAAACTTATTCATTTTACCCATTTCCACTCTCCACTTACTATATACAGTGGGATGCGAAAGTTTGGGCAACCTTGTTAATCGTCATGATTTTCCTGTATAAATCGTTAGTTGTTACGATAAAAAATGTCAGTTAAATATATCATATAGGAGACACACACAGTGATATTTGAGAAGTGAAATGAAGTTTATTGGATTTACAGAAAGTGTGCTATAATTGTTTAAACAAAATAAGGCAGGTGCATAAATTTGGGCACTGTTGTCATTTTATTGATTCCAAAACCTTTAGAACAAATTATTGGAACTCAAATTGGCTTGGTAAGCTCAGTGACCCCTGACCTACATACACAGGTGAATTCCAATTATGAGAAAGAGTATTTAAGGTGGTCAATTGTAAGTTTCCCTCCTCTTTTAATTTTCTCTGAAGAGTAGCAACATGGGGGTCTCAAAACAGCTCTCAAATGACCTGAAGACAAAGATTGTTTACCATCATGGTTTAGGGGAAGGATACAGAAAGCTGTCTCAGAGATTTCAGCTGTCTGTTTCCACAGTTAGGAACATATTGAGGAAATGGAAGACCACAGGCTCAGTTCAAGTTAAGGCTCGAAGTGGCAGACCAAGAAAAATCTTGAATAGACAGAAGCGACGAATGGTGAGAACAGTCAGAGTCAACCCACAGACCAGCACCAAAGACCTACAACATCATCTTGCTGCAGATGGAGTCACTGTGCATCGTTCAACCATTCGGCACACTTTACACAAGGAGATGCTGTATGCGAGAGTGATGCAGAGGAAGCCTTTTCTCCGTCCACAGCACAAAAAGTGCTGCTTGAGGTGGGCTAAAGCACATTTGGACAAGCCAGCTTCATTTTGAAATAAGGTGCTGTGGACTGATGAAACTAAAATTGAGTTATTTGGCCATAACAAGGGGCGTTATGCATGGAGGAAAAAGAACACAGCATTCCAAGAAAAACACCTGCTACCTACAGTAAAATATAGTGGTGGTTCAATCATGCTGTGGGGCTGTGTGGCCAGTGCAGGGACTGGGAATCTTGTCAAAGTTGAGGGACGTATGGATTCTACTCAGTATCAGCAGATTCTGGAGACCAATGTCCAGGAATCAGTGACAAAGCTGAAGCTGCGCCGGGGCTGGATCTTTCAACAAGACAACGACCCTAAACACTGTTAAAAATCCACTAAGGCATTTATGCAGAGGAACAAGTACAACGTTCTGGAATGGCCATCTCAGTCCCCAGACCTGAATATAACTGAAAATCTGTGGTGTGACTTAAAGAGAGCTGTCCATGCTCGGAAGCCATCAAACCTGAATGAACTAAAGATGTTTTGTAAAGAGGAATGGTCCAAAATACCTTTCACCAGAATCCAGACTCTCATTGGAACCTACAGGAAGCGTTTAGAGGCTGTAATTTCTGCAAAAGGAGGATCTACTAAATATTGATTTCATTTCTTTTTTGTGGTGCCCAAATTTATGCACCTACCTAATTTTGTTTAAACAATTATAGCACACTTTCTGTAAATCCAATAAACTTCATTTCACTTCTCAAATATCACTGTGTGTGTCTCCTATATGATATATTTAACTGACATTTTTTATCGTAACAACCAACGATTTATACAGGAAGCTCATGACGATTAGCAAGGTTGCCCAAACTTTCGCATCCCACTGTATTAGTGAGATGGACGTATTATTCTGATATGAATTAAAACACCAATATATGAAGTCGTGTGTCTTAACCATAAAAACCTCTTTATCTTTAGTGCACATAAACGCGTGTTTAGCCTGGAAATATTTGTACTTATCTAATATTTTAACATCTCTGTGTCCGAATATATCTCACCATTGTGTATCATTTGCTCGACCCTAATTATTCCCTTTCTTTCCCAAAATTCAATATCCTCCATCTTATTAAATTCATTAAAGTGTATATTATACCATAAAGGGGTGAATTTAAATATATGGTAATTCCCAAAATAACTTTAAGTGAGTTCCAAACAAGTTGCATAAAGTGCGATATGATACATTTTTCCCCCCCTCTCCCATATATCCAGTTTCTAAGACACTAAATATATCAGAATGAGATCCTCTGTAGTTTCTAATGAGTTTAGAAAATATATACAAAGGTGCTGAGATATACCACTGTATTTGGGAGTCTAAATAATAGCCCCGTAGGCAAGGGAGGGACAGACCACCACTCTCCTCTGCTAGCCATAAATAATTCTGTTTAATACGCACTCTTTTGCTGCCCCACACTAAATCATTAAACAATCTCTCCAGAGCTTTAAAGTGTGCGTCTTCAATCCATATCGGGCAAGGGGTCAATTGATATAAATATCTGCGGGAGAAGAACCATTTTAATTAATGTGATCCTATCCGCCTGTCCCAGCGTCAACTTTTGCCACACGTGTATTTTGTTTTTTATTTTATCTATCAATGGAATAATATTCAATTTAGTATAGTCTTTCACCATAGGGCTGATCCGAACCCCCAGGTATTCCAGTGAGTCTGTTAACGATAGACATCTAACATCCATAACATTAACTAGGGGCATTTTATTTAACGGAAGCAGGGCTGATTTCTGCCAGTTCACTTCATATCCCGAGAAGAAACCATATTCATTTATTATCTTCATCACATAGGGCAATGCCAAATATCCATCCCTTAAATATATAAGGACGTTGTCGGCATACAAGCTAATTTTACCCTGTAAATCCTGGGTCCCAAAGGCCGATATATACGTGTCCTGTCTAATTCGGCATGCTAGGGGCTCCAAAAAAATAGCAAATAAAAGAGGGGATAAGGGGCAACCCTGTCTAGTAACCCGTTGTAGTTCAAAGGGATCTGACAAAGAGCCGTTCACATTTAGCCTTGCCCTAGGTGCTTCATACAGCAACTTAACCCACTGGACAAAATTAGGGCCAAAATTCATCCTGTGCATCACCTCCCACAGAAAGTTCCACTCCACCCTGTCAAACGCCTTAGCGGCGTCTAAAGACAGGATAAAGCGGTCCTCTCCCTCTCCCAGATGGATATTCATTAAAGTTCTTCGGATATTAGTCTGAGCTGAGCGCCTTGGTATAAAACCTGTTTGATCAGTATGAATTATCTTAGCTATTACCCTCTTAAGTTTATTAGCCAGTGCCTTGGCGCCGATTTTATAGTCAGTATTAAGTAATGGGTCTATATGACCCCATCTCCAACTCGTTTTTCTCTTTTTATAAAACCAGTGTGATAATAGCTTCAGACATTGATGCGGGTAGACGGCCCTCATTCCAGGACACATTTAATACCTGCAACAGGTAAGGTAACAACATCTCACTATACCGTCGATATAATTCAAAAGGAAGGCCATCTGCCCCGGGGGAGGAGTTACCTCTAGTTGCTTTCAATGCCTCTTCCAACTCCAAAGGTTGGAGGGGAGTCTCCAGCATCAATCGGTCTGCCTGGGAGAGGACGGGAAGGTTAATCTTATCCAGGAATATCTTATGATCAACCTGTCGTCCCTTTAACTCTGATCTGTATAAAGTAGCAAAATAGCTGGCAAATTCTTGTTCAATATCCGCCCTGTCTGTGCATATCTTTCCCGTACACTCTTTAATACTTTTGATTACAGTGGTAGTTTCTTGATTTTGTATCAGGGAGGCTAGTAACCTCCCTGGCTTGCCAGTCTCGCAGAACTGTCGTTGCCCCGAGAAAAAGATCTTTTGTTGACATTTATCTTGCAGGTGGTGGTTATGTTCCTCCCTTGCCTTAAGTAAGCCCTGCTATACATCTGGGCTTTGGTCCGTGGCTATCATCCCTTGTAAAGCGTATACGTGCTGTTCCAGGGCAGTCTCCTTTTTTATATAAGAATCTTTAGCTTTTTGAATTCTAGAATAAAAAATGCCTCGCATAAAGGCTTTTAGGGCATCCCAAACATAATGTTCGTGGGCAGTGCCAGTATTAAGATTCCAGAATTCTTCCAACTCCCTCCCTATGTCTCCCTGTTCCTGAAGTATATTGAGCCAATGAGGGTTCAATCTAAAAGTACGAGGCCTCCCAACCCCCTCCCGCCTTTTTATTACTAGGAGAATTGGGGAGTGATCTGAAATCATATGTGGCTCATATTTCATACGAACAATCCTTTCAATAAAGTTAGCCGTTGTAAAGGCCAGGTCTATCCTGGATAGGGCAGTACAGGAACGGCTGAAGCAAGAGTATGCTCTTGCATCACCATACAGGTGTCGCCAGATATCTATTAGGGCCATTTCCTGCATATATTTGCTAGTGGCGACATTCCTCCTGTTCCCGAACTGCTCCAGGATCCAGAGGAGACCCTGTCCAATCTGCGGTCCATAACCTCATTCAAATCTCCTAGCAATATAATTGGGCATATATCTCTTTGACTTGCAAAGTCAAAGAGTTGGGAGATAACATACAGAGAGAAGGGTGGAGGGATGTAAACAAACACCAATATACATATTGTCTGGGACCATCTACAGTGGAGAAACACAAACCTGCCCTCCTTATCTATTCTTTGTCCAATAGGTTCATACTGTACTTTATTATGTATATACACACTAACCCCACGGGAAAAAGAAGAGAGACAGGAGTGGTACTCAACCTGTGCCCACTTTTTTTTCATACACGGCACATTCTCAGGAGTCAGGTGCGTTTCAACTAGGCACACAATCGCCGGGAGGTTATGATATCATCAACAATCACTCTTTTAGTTCTGTCCGCTAAACCACGGACATTCCATACAAAAAGTCTGTCTATCATTAGATTGTGACTATCCTGATTCTAGGTCGGTCCTTAAGAGTACTGCCTCCCCGTCCTGTCCGCCATAGTTATGCCCCCAGACAACGAATTCCCTCCCAGCATCCCGACCGTCTCCCACCCCCCCCAATCCCCCTTCCTGGTCATCAGAGAGTAGCATCCCTCCACGATAGCCTCTTCCTATTTGCACTCCCCCCTCCCCACCCTCGCGACCCATACCCACTCCATATTTAATTAGCAATACTCTCCTGCTCCATCCATGATACCAATCCATCCAATTTGGGGAAGAACAAAGTCTTTCCTTCATATACTAATCTAAGAGTTGCTGGGTACATCATAGAATATTTGATTTTTACAGATGCAAGCTGTTTTTTCACCTCTCGAAATGCCCTGCGTTTATCATATATCTGCGTTTATCGAGTATTTTTAGAGAAATCTGGATAAATCTCAATCCGTCTGTCGTTAAACTGCAGGTCTTTAATGTCACGCTTTCCTCTCAGGATCCTATCCCTATCTTTTTCCGATAATCTAACCAGCATTGTCCTCGGAGGGGCGCCCGGTGGCGGTTTTCTAGTTGGAATCCTATGCGCCCTCTCCACACAGAAAGAGGACGAAAAGGATTCCTTTCCAATATTATTTAACAACCAACCTTGTACAAACTCCTCGACCCCTTCCGGGAATCCTATCAGCCTTAAATTAGATCTTCTGGACGTGTCCTCCAGGGAGGCCAGTTTATCCTTCAATATTTTATTCTCGGATTCCAAAACATTGGCTTTTCCAGAGGTCACGTCCAGGTCCTTTTTCATTTCCTTGGTGACATCCTGCAGCTCCTTAACTCTATCTCGTATTTTATTCATTTAATCTTTTATGATGGAGATATCAGTTTGTACAGAGGCAACCTTTAAAGAAAGGTCCCTTAATGATTGATTAGATAATTGGACCACGGCCAATATGTCGGCCAATTTATTATCAATCAGATCCATCTTATTTTCTCCCCCCGTATTCCCATCTATCTCACTCCTCAGGTCTATTTTATCTGAAGTACCAGGGGTTTCCTGGGATAACTGTGATTTCTGAGTTTGTCTTGTCTTATGCAGGGAAGCTTTTTTTTTAGAAATCTGTCTATTTTTGCTGAAGGACTACTTGGACCTGAACTTTTAGGTGATGAGTACCCCGTAGACTTCCTATTGACAGACTTTGGAGGCATCTTCCCTTTATAATATCAGAGTATCAGAATATAAAACTTATCACAATCAAGGCGTATGCAAGTGATAATCTTAGTCACGGTATTCCACCTCCTCCTCCTCCTCCTCTGCAAGAGGATGGAGGGAGGATAGAGGGGAAGACTAGTGATATTCTGAGTACCAGCAAGATAATTTAATTGTTAACAAAACAAAGAGGATAGTGCACTTTGATACATTAATGCTCTAGTGTCCAGACATCGTGAAATCAAATGTCCAGTAAATTCACTCCTCTCATTTCAGTTCCTGTACAGAATTCCACACATATAAGCTCATGAGTGTTGATAGAGTGGAAACTGGTATCGTAAATAAGCAGCCAAAAAGAAAAATTAGGTTGCAAAGTAACAGATTAATAAGATATTAATTGACAGGGTCATGAGACGGTAGGGTTTGACAAAGTTAACACTCTACTTTCCGGGTATAACGGTGTTATCCAGTGATACTACATACATTGATACTGGTAGATTTCTATACCCTTTTCAGCTTATGAAGTCATCCGACCATCAATATGGACTCCGCTCACAATACAACTCCAGCACAAAAATCCAAAGCACATACACTCATAAACAATATTTGAGTGGGAGGGTTAGGAGAGTTAGTGGATTAGTGGATGCCAGGAGAAATGAAGGTTACGGAGTTAATGGAGTTACGGAGTCAATGTTCCGGTGTCCCGGTACTCAAAATGTGCGTTTACTCACGATACTTCAAATACTGAGAGGATGAATCCGTGTATCTTTTCTCCTTGAGCTTCCGTCCAAGGCCTACACCGGCTCCAATAGTTTCCAATAGGAGCATCTGATGGTAGATAGTAAATTGATTACATCAAGATTAGAGACTGACTTTAATTAACTATGTCCCCAATCAAGGCTCCAGCCGGTCTTCTAATCGAGAGCGGCAAGAGCGCCTCCCGTCCGACTAACATCTCACCCCACCGATCATTCCCCCAAACAGGCCCAGACCACGCCACTTATAGGGCTAATAGGGCTATCCTATTTAAATAGGGAGAGTCCCCGCAACACAGCCTGTGTCATACAGGAGCGAGTGTCCAATACAGTTATAAAGTGCTGCTTGGGCTAGTTCAGGTTTCTGGGAGCATCCTCATCTGCCCGTCCGGCACCACCATTTAGATCAGGATCGGGTCTCTCAAATCCGCCCTCAGTTCACAGGCTCTCCGTCGGCACCTCTAAGTCCGTCCCCATCGACCAGAGGCAGCAGGCAGTAAGCAATACGCAGCAGGCCCGGACATACTCATGGACAAAAAGCGTAAGCATACTTAACGCTGGGTAGCTGCAAACCTTTCACCACGGGGAGTCCAGGACCTCCGATACTTCAAGGACCACTTTGAACAGCTGGCAAAAAAAGTCGGGCTGTAAACAGTAGACCGGAGATTCGCCGGGCACTCCTCCAGCCTTCCCAACGATAGGGGCCAGAGCGTGCTTGGAACCGGGACGCCGGAGCAGGGGTAAACCGCAGAGCGGGCCGCAAGGTAGGGGCGGGGACTACGGCACGTCTACGCCATTACGTCATGCCATACGTGCCTCATCTGACCTCCCCCGATCTATTCTTATACTTTTTAGCAGGTCAGCTGAGATTTCTGACCACTTGGGTCTCACAATCACCTCTCCCGAATTCTATTTAAGACACCATTTGCGACTCTCCACTCTGTGGCCGGTTCTGGAAAATCTACAGGCTATCAGCGGCCAAACACTGCCTGTACACAGGCTGGCTCATCAGGTTTGGAGGGCTACAAAACTCCAACAATATCATGACCTCCCTGATGCTGTTGTACTATGGGATAACCCTATGTTCCCACACTTGTTACATTGTGAGGGTAGAACTGTTTGAGAAAACTATGGTATACTCACCCTGGGGGAGCTATATGAGAAAGGTATTCTATTCTCTTTCACTCAGCTTCAGGAGAAGGCAGGGGTTGTACGTTCTCATTTTTACAGATTCCTACAGTTGTGACACGCCCTACATGCGCAATTTCATAAAGACACACGAGCCATCTCCAAATACCCTTTGATTGGCGTACTCAAGACCCAAGGGCCGAAAGGTATTATTTAGACCTTATATACACACCTCCTTTATCTTAAAATACGATCCAAGCCCCTGCTAGTGGAAACCAAGTGGAAGGAGCGGATACCGCAACTCACTGATGAGGAATGGTCAGATGCTCTGAGTGCACCGTCTAATGTTTCACCCTCTCTTAATAATAGGCTGATTCAGCTTTTTATACTTCACAGGAGCTATTTAACACCCACCAGGTTGTACAAGATGGGCAGAATAGATCACACTAGATGTCACAGATGCGCTCAAATCAATGTGGATTTCTGGCATCTTCTGTGGGATTGTCAGTATGTACAGTCCTTTTGGAAGGGGGTAGTGGACATTTTGTCTTCTTTGGTTGGAGAGGTGATATCCTGTTGTCCCAAGTTGTGTCTTTTGGGACAGGCCGCCAACCATAGGTCAGTGGAAGGCGTTGGTCAATCAGATACTACCTTTTGAAAAAATAATGTATGACAATAGGAAATGCCTTCAAAAATTTGAGAAGATATGGGGATCCTGGTGCTCCTCTCCGATCACGGCGCTTCCATCTCATATGCACTCTGCTTAATATACATGTCATTGTATCCTTTTTGTTGTGATGATGTATGCAATACTGGGTTATGTAGAGCTTTGTATACTACTAGGTGAAGTTATATACTGTTATTACTGATGTCCCACACGTGAAAAACAAGATTTATTCTGCCAGTACTAGAAGATGCTATTGCAATGTGCAAGTGTGTAATTTTATATACTGGAATGTTGAAATATGTGATCATGCACCAATTTGCACTTGTTATTCTCAATAAAACGAGTAAAAAAAAAAAATGTATGTTGGTATGTGTAAAACCATCTTAAACGACACCACAGGATATGAGTCTCTACAGACAAACCCTACAATTGAATTTAGCGGTGAACTCAAGGAGATACTTTTGAGGGCAAAGCGGAGTGATTTGATCAGTGAGGAGGAATATGATTTTCTCCTCCCAGTCAATCCAACCTTTTACTGCTATGAGGTTTCAAAGGTGAAAGAAGCTTTTCACACACTTGGAAAGGATATACGGGAGGTTGCATCAAATGTTTCATTCTGTGCAGTTTTGTCTGTGCATAACTTTCAGCATGACAGGAAAATGCGCATTAAGGAATTCAATGTATGGCTTGGTGAATGGTGTCTGAACCAAGGGTTTGGCTTTGCGTCTCATGTTAGCTCTTGTTGGAATGGAAAAGAACTGTACAAGAAAGATGGTTTGCATCTTTCTCTCAAGGGAACGAATGTCCTCGGTGAACAGTTCCAAGTATTTGCTAAGGAGCATTTAAACTAGGAAAGGGGGGCAAAAGAGTGATAATCCAGCAGTCCAACTGCCCCCCGGAACAATGCCAGAAGATGCCAGTAGCACAAAGGTTAAGAAATGACAAGCTCAGATTCTTGTCTACAAATGCTCGCAGTTTAGGGAATAAGATCAATGAACTTGAGGCTATAATGGCATCTGAGAATATAGATGTAGTGGCTGTTACTGAGATGTGGTTCAATGGGAGTAATGACTGGGATATAACAATACCAGGGTTCTCTCTATACAGGAAAGACAGAGAAGGAAAGAAGGGGGAGGGGTGGCCCTGTATGTGAAAGATAGCATAAAATCTAATTTGATACAAGTTAGCGAGAACAATTTAGAGTCAGTTTGGGTTACCTTGCAGCTTGATGATCTACTAGTTGAGGAAATAGCTAAAATGACCTTGAAGGGGAAAGTTATCATTATGGGAGACTTCAATCTTCCTGATGTAAACTGGAAAACCAAAATAGCTAGTTCTGCCAGGAGTACAGATATTCTAAATTCCCTACTGGGATTATCTCTACAGCAATTAGTTGAGGAGCCAACCCGGAAGAAGGCCATTTTAGATTTAGTATTCACAAATTGGAATTTGGTATATGATATTACTGTAGGGGAAAGCTTGGGATCTAGTGATCACCAGTCAGTGTGGTTTACTATAAGTACAGTGACTGAGTCACACCACACAAAAACAAAAGTTTTAGATTTTAGAAAAACTGACTTTTCTAAAATTAGATTAGTGGTATACGAGTCCCTATCAGATTGGAACAGTTCCATTGGAGTCCAGGAGAAATGGGACTACTTAAAAGTGGCACTATTGAAGGCAACAGAAAATTGCATTAGGCTTGTCAGTAAAAGCAAAAAAAAAGGAAGAAACCACTGTGGTACTAAGCAGAAGTGGCTAAAATCATTAAAAACAAAAAGATAGCATTTAGGAATTATAAAAAAAAAAAATGAGGATGACAGACAAATTTATAAGATTAGGCAGAGAGAGGCCAAACAAGTTATAAGAGCTTCTAAAGCACAGGCAGAAGAGAAATTAGCTCAGTCAGGGAAAAAAGGCGATAAGGCATTCTTCAGATACATAAATGAAAAAAGGAAACTAAAACAAGGAATTACCAAATTAAAAACAAAAGAAGGAAGGTATATGGAAGAAGATAAAGAACTAGCTGACTGCCTCAATGAATACTTCTGTTCAGTTATTACAAAGGAAAATGAAGGAAAAGGACCTCAGTTAGGAAAGAAGACTAATGATTCAAGTCAGCTGTCTAAAATTAATACAAATAAGTCACAGGGGCCTGATGGGATACACCCAAAGCTATTAAAAGAGCTCAGCGGTGAACTAGCAAAACCATTAACAGATTTATTTAACCAATCACTGGCAACAGGAGTCATCCCAGAAGATTGGAAATTAGCAAATGTTGTGCCCATTCACAAGAAAGGTAGTAGGGAGGAATCGGACAACTATAGGCCAGTAAGCCTGACATCAATAGTGGGGAAATTAATGGAAACCATACTTAAGGAGAGGATTGTGGAACATCTAAAATCCCATTGATTGAAAGATGAAAAACAGCATGGGTTTACTTCAGGGAGATCATGTCAAACTAATCTTATTGATTTTTTTGATTGGATGACTAAAATAATAGATGGAGGAGGTGCAGTAGACATCGCTTATATAGACTTTAGTAAGGCTTTTGATACTGTCCCACATAGAAGGCTTATCAATAAATTGCAGTCTTTGTGCTTGGACAAATGTTGAATGGATTAGGCAGTGGCTGAGGGACAGACAACAGAGGGTTGTAGTCAATGGAGTATATTCAGACCATGGTATTGTTACCAGTGGGGTACCTCAGGGATCTGTTCTGGTACCCATATTGTTTAATATGCTTATCAGCGAAATTGCAGAAGGCCTCGATGGTATGGTGTGTCTTTTTGCTGATAACGCAAAGATTTGTAACAGGGTTGATGTTCCTGGAGGGATACACCAAATGGAAAAGGATTTAGGAAAACTAGAGGAATGGTCAAAAATCTGGCAACTAAAATGTAATGTTGATAAGTGCAAGATAATGCACCTGGGGCATAAAAACCCAAGAGCAGAAAATAAAATCAGTGATACAGTCCTAACCTCAGTATCTGAGGAAAGGGATTTAGGGGTCATTATTTCAGAAGACTTACAGGTAGGCAGACAATGTCATAGAGCAGCAGGAAATGCTAGCAGAATGCTTGGGTGTATAGGGAGAGGAATTACCAGTAGAAAGAGGGAGGTGCTCATGCCGCTCTACAGAGCACTAGTAGTGAGCACTACTCATTTGGAGTATTGTGCTCAGTACTGGAGACCATATATCCAGAAGGATATTGTTACTTTGGAGAGAGTTCAGAGAAGAGCTACTAAACTGGTACATGGATTGCAGGATAAAACTTACCAGGAAAGATTAAAGGACCTTAACATGTATAGCTTGGAAGAAAGACGAGACAGAGGGGATATGATAGAAACTTTTAAATACATAAAGGGAATCAACAAGGTAAAAGAGGAGAGAATATTTAAAAGAAGAAAAACTGCTACAAGAGGACATAGTTTTAAATTAGAGGGGCAAAGGTTTAAAAGTAATATCAGGAAGTATTACTTTACTGAGAGAGTAGTGGATGCATGGAATAGCCTTCCTGCAGAAGTGGTAGCTTCAAATACAGTGAAGGAGTTTAAGCATGCATGGGATAGGCATAAGGCCATCCTTCATATAAGATAGGGCCAGGGGCTATCCATAGTATTCAGTATATTGGGCAGACTAGATGGGCCAAATGGTTGTTATCTGCCGACACATTCTATGTTTCTATGTTTCCCAAGGTACATAAGGGCACATCTCCCCTTAGGGGCCGCCCCATAGTCTCCGGGGTGGGTAGATTATCCCAAATTGGCAGGATCTACATTGACATGGTGCCGAGACCCTTTGTTCTAAGTCTCCCATCATATATCCGTGACACGGGGGATTTATTACTGCGCCTTGAAGGGGTGACTATGGAGGAGAACTGGTGGCTTGCCTCTATTGATATGGAGGCCTTGTATTCCTCCATACCTCATGAGGATGGCTTGGAGGTGGTTCATTACTTTTTAAAGGCTAGGGGGCAACACCTAGGAGCACATAACTTCATTGTAGAATTGCTGAGATTTGTGCTGACCCGTAATTTCTTCCTTTTTGATTGTTGCTTTTACCAACAGCTCAGGGGCACTGCGATGGGCAGTCCATGTGCGCCATTGTATGCTAATTTGCTCCTGGGCTGGTGGGAGGAGACTGTGGTGTTTGGGAAGGAACCACTGCCAGGTACATCAGATGACATTTTTGTCATATGGAGTGGGTCCAAGGAGCACTTCTGTGATTTTGTACAGAGACTGAAAAAAAACCTCATTAACCTCAGATTTACGTTCGAGATCGTGAGAGACCGGCTTCCTCTTTTGGACGTTTGTATTAACAGATCTCCAAATGGGAACTTGACAACCATCATCTATAGGAAACCAACGGCCACCAATTCATTGTTACGATGGGAAAGTAATCATCCTACCACACTAAAACGAGGGATACCCATGGTGCAATACCGAAGAGTCTGGCGCAACTGCTCTGAGGAACATGAGTTCACAGAGCAGGCGAACCTGTTGAGAACAAGGTTTCAGGAGAGAGGGTACTCTGATAAAGTCTTGCGTCCTGCCTTTCAAAGAGCACGTAAGTAGGAACGTATTAAATTATTACAGCCACCAAACACTAAAGAGGAGCCACAGAGGGTGGTCAGAGTGATAGGTACCTATGATACTACACATGGAAAGGTGAGGGAGATTATCTCCAGACACTGGGATACCCTGCGTATGGACCCTGACTTATGCACGGTCATTGGGCCAGAACCATCTATTACTTATAGACAAGGGAGAAGCCTGAGAGACCACCTGGTACACAGACACTTTGAGGATTATGTGTGCTTTATATACCCCTATCTTACACTTCTAAGTCAGCTTGATAAAGGCTGCTATGTAGCCGAAACGTTGCTGTAACCAGACCGTGTGTACTGTCTAATGCACCGTGTGTGAATAAAGCCTTATTGGATTGGAGATGCTGCCGTTGTATCTTTTGTGGTTGATATCGTCATAACTAGAGTTGAGTGGACACCTGGATGTTCGGGTTAGACGGGTTCAGCCGAACTTGACCCCGAACCCCATTGAAGTCAATGGGGACCCGAACTTTTGAGCACTAAAATGGCTGTAAAAATGTCATGGAAAGGGCTAGAGGGCTGCAAATGGCATCAAAATGTGGTTAAGAGCATGGCAAGTGCTCTGCAAACAAATGTGGATAGGGAAATGACTTTAAATAACATAAAATAGGTAAAAATAAAAAATAATAATCTTGATCTAGGAGGACGAGGTCCATATGGAGTAGGTGGTTGAGGAAGCGGTGGATATGGCGGTGTAGGTGGAAGCGGCGGTGGAGGAGGAGGAGGTAGCCTACACTGCTTTTTGGTTTTAAATTTTATTTTAAAAATTAGGGTACACACCAAAACATTGGGAAATATAACCGGTGATAACCCCCTCCAGTCATGCTTAACACACGTTCAGACAATACACTGGCTGCAGGGGTAAAGGGCAAACTCAGGCCATGTGCCCAATATGGAGACACAGAAGTTGCAGGGGCTGACTCCTGTCAGTCAGTTCGTGTAGACGTGTGCACACTTACTGCCCCACCATGTCGCACGTTCCCGTGATGTTCACGATCCAATTTGATATCTGCTCTATCAACTTTCGATGTTCTTTTATGCGCCTACCATGGTGATCACGGGTGGCGGGGAATCAGGGTCCCAGGCCAGAGAGGGTGTGTGAGAAAGAGAGACCACATCCAATGGAGGATTCATTTTTTCAAATTTAAAATTATTAGTTGAAATATGGGAGAAATTATTAAAGCATAAAAGTGTGACAACTTTTCAAAGTTTA
Organism: Bufo bufo; assembly: GCF_905171765.1. Lineage (NCBI taxonomy): Eukaryota > Metazoa > Chordata > Amphibia > Anura > Bufonidae > Bufo > Bufo bufo. Next base: position 331,262,404 of record NC_053391.1, on the reverse strand, counting down.
AGCATTGAATGAAAGGATGTGGCGCGCATTATAATAATTTATTAAATTTTATTCCCTGTCACCTATGCATAGCAGGTGTTTATTCATGTCTAAAATTGTAATGTCAACCCAAGAATGTAATAGAAAAATTATTGAAATTTATTAAGTTGTCAACTAGGTAGAGGAGGGGTATATATTACACCAAAAAATGTAACTGACAATTATTTTTTTTTTTAAAACCTGTCTACTAAGTATAGCACTGGTACATCACACCCAGTATTTCATTTTTTTTCCGGTCTACTAGGTATAGGAGTGGTACATCACACCCAAAAATTGGCGAATTTCACCAGAATATATAACTGACAAAAAAAAATAAAAAATTGTCAGTTATATATTCTGGTGAAATTCGCCAATTTTTGGGTGTGATGTACCACTCCTATACCTAAGTAGACCGGAAAAAAAATGAAATACTTTGTCAGTTACATTTTCCGGTGAAATTCAGCAATTTTTGGGTGTATAGTACCACTGCTATACCAAGTAGACAGGTTTAAAAAATAAATTGTAATTTACATTTTCAGGTGAAATTCACCAATTTTGGTGTGTATAGTACCACTGCTATACCTAGTAGACCGTTAAAAAAAATTTAAAAAAATTTAAATTAACGGTCTACTAGGTATAGCAGTGGTACTATACACACCAAAATTGGTGAATTTCACCTGAAAATGTAAATTACAATTTTTTTTTTAAACCTGTCTACTTGGTATAGCAGTGGTACTATACACCCAAAAATTGCTGAATTTCACCAGAAAATGTAACTGACAAAAGTAGTGAAATAATCTAAAATAAAATACGAACAAAAAAAAATAAAAATAAAATATTGGATTTATGAGGTGGAGTTCCATGTTGGAGTAGGAGTTTGAGGAGGGAGTGGACGTAGTGGTGTAGGTGGAAGCGGCGGTGGAGGACGACGAGGTAGCCAACACAGGTTTTTGGTTTAAATTTTTTATTATTTTTATTAGGGTACACTCTAAAAAAGAGTGTGAAATATCCAAAATACAAGAATGAACAATTGCGCTGCAGTATAACAATGGCTGGATAGTGCCGGTATACAGGTCTATTCTGCACAAGGTACGGACAAGTCCTGAGGGATCCATGCCTGGTTCATTTTAATGAACGTGAGCTTGTCCACATTGGCTGTGGACAGGCGGCTGCGTTTGTCTGTGATGACGCCCCCTGCAGTGCTAAACACACGTTCAGATAATACACTGGCTGCAGGGCAGGCCAGCACCTTCAAGGTGTAAAGGCCAAGCTCAGGCCATGTGCCCAATTTGGAGACCCAGAAGTTGAAGGGGGCAGATCCCTCATTCATTACGTGTAGGCGTGTGCACACATACTGCTCCATCATGTTGGTGAAATGCTGCCTCCTGCTAAGACGTTCCATATCAGCTGGTGGTGCTGGTTGTTGCGGTGTGCTGACAAAGCTTTTCCACATTTCAGCCATGCTAACCCTGCCTTCTGAGGTGCTGGTTGTGCCCCAGCTGCGTTGGCGACCTCTTCCTCGTCCTCTGCCTTCTGCTTCCACTGTCAGGTGGGAATGCCACCAGCAGCACGTCTACCAGCGTGCGCTTGTACTCGCGCATCTTACGATCATGCTCCAGTGACGGAATTAAGAACGGTACGTTGTCCTTGTAACGGGGATCCAGCAGCGTGGCCACCCAGTAATCAGCACAAGTTAGGCCTCATGCACACAACAGTATTTTTTTGTGGTCCGCAAAAAGCTGTTCCGTTGTTCCGTGATCCGTTTTTGTTTCCGTGTGTCTTCCTTGATTTTTGGAGGATCACCAGACATGAAAAGTGAAAAAAAAATCTAAGTCAAGTTTGCCTTGCAAATGATGGGAAAAAAAATGGACGTGGACGCGGATGACAATCTTGTGTGCCTCCGTGTTTTTTCACGGACCAATTGACTTGAATGGGTCCACGAACCGTTGTCCGTGAAAAAAATAGGACAGGTCATATTTTTTTGACGGACTGGAAACACGGATCACGGACGCGGATGACAAACGGTGCATTATCTGAGTTTTCAACGGACCCATTGAAAGTCAATGGGTCCGCAGAAAATCACGGAAAACGAAACAACGGACACGGAACACAACAACGGTCGTGTGCATGAGGGCTTAGAATGTGGGCAACTCGGCAGTCGTTGCGGAGACACTGCAGCATGTAATCGCTCATGTGTGCCAGGCTGCCCAGAGGCAACGAAAAGCTGTCCTCTGTGGGAGGTGTATCGTCTGTGTCCTCTGTATCCCCCCCCCATCCACGCACCAGTGATGGCCATGAGCTGGTCTGGGTGCCACCCTGCTGTGAACATGGTTCATCGTCCTCCATCTCCTCCTCATCCTCCAGAACTGTGCCCTGGCTGAACAATTGTGTACCTTGGGTTTGTGGGTGCAGGAACCCACCCTCGGAGCCACTTGGGAATGACTGGCCGGAAACCCTACGCAATGATCCCTCTTCCTCCTCCTCCTGTGCCACATCCTCTTCCATCATCGCCAGGAACGTTTTTTCAAGGAGGCATAGAAGTGGGATAGTAATGCTGAGAACGGCGTTATCGGCACTGGCCATGTTGGTGGAGTACTCTAAACAGCGCCACAAGGAACACAGGTCTCGCATGGAGGCCCAGTCATTGGTGGTGAAGTGGTGCTGTTCCACAGTGCGACTCACCCGTGCGTGCTGCAGCTGAAACTCCACTATCACCTGCTGATGCTCGCACAGTCTGGCCAGCATGTGCAAGGTGGAGTTCCACCTTGTGGGCACGTCGCATATGAGGCGGTGAGCGGGAAGGCCGAAGTTACGCTGCAGCGCTGACAGGCGAGCAGCAGCAGGGTGAGAACGCCGAAAGCACACAGACGGCCTGCACTTTATGCAGCAGCTCTGACATGTCGGGGTAATTTTTAAGGAATCTCTGCACCACCAAATTCAGCACATGCACCAGGCAAGGGATGTGTGTCAAACAGGCTAGTCCCAGAGCTGCTACGAGATTTCGCCCATTATCGCACACCACCAACAGGCTGGGCACAAACCACTCATCGGTCTGTTGTTCAAGGCCCGTCCACAGCTCCTGCATGGTGTGGGGTTTGTCCCCCAAACAGATAAGTTTTAAAACTGCCTGCTGTCATTTACCCCTGGCTGTGCTCAAGTTGGTGGTGAAGGTTTTACGCTGACCGGATGAGGAGCCGGTAGAGGATGAGGAAGCAGAGTAGGAGGAAGCAACAGGAGGCAAACTGAAGCGCCCTGCAATCCTCGGTGGTGGAAGGACATGCGCCAAACTGTTATCCGCCTCAGGCCCAGCCGCCACTACATTTACCCAGTGTGCTGTTATGGAGATATAACAGCCCTGACCGTGCTTACTGGTCCACGTATCCATAGTGAGGTGCACCTTGCCACAGATGGCGTTGCGCAGTGCACATCTGATTTTGTCCCCTACTTGGTTGTGCAGGGAAGGGATGGCTCGCCTTGAAAAGTAGTAATGGCTGGGCACGACGTACTGTGGGACAGCCACCGCCATAAGGCCTTTAAAACTATCCGTCTCCACCAGACAGAATGGCAGCATTTCAAAGGCCAGTAATTTAGAAATGCTGGCATTCAGGGCTAGGGATCGCGGGTGGGTAGGGGGGGTACTTCCTCTTCCTCTCCAGCGTTTGGGAGATGGAGAGCTGAACGCTTCCTTGGGACATTGTGGAGATGCTTGGTGACCCAGGTGTTGGTGTTGCTGGCAGATCCTCTGTTTGCGGGGTGCTAGGTGGCACCGTCACTCCAGAGGTGGATGAAGAGGCCAAGACTGCATCAGAAGAGGAAGCAGGAGGAGCCAGAGACCTTTCTTGGTTTTTGAGGGGTCTACTCCACTGCAGCTCGTGCTTTGCACTTAAATGCCTGGTCATGCAGGTTGTGCTCAGGTTGAGAACGTTTATGCCTCGCTTCAGGCTCTGACTGCACAGCGTGCAAACCACTTGTGTCTTGTCGTCAGCACATTGTCTGAAGAACTGCCACGCCAGGGAACTCCTTGGAGCTGGCTTTGGTGTGCTCGGTCCCTTGCAGCGGTGGGCAGTAGCTGACGTACTGTCTTTTGCACCCTGCTCCCTCTTCTGCTGTGCTGGTGGCTCTGTGCGACCACCGCCTCTTCCTCCGAACTACATAGGTCACTCGCATGACCTTGATTCCATGTGGGGTCGAGGACCTCATCGTCCTCCATATCATCTTCCACCCAGTCTTCACCCCTGCCTTCCTTGTCGGTCTGCACACTTTTGAAAGCCCCAGCAGTTGGCACCTGTGTTTCGTCATCATCCGAGACGTGCTGCGATGGTCCTCCCATGTACTCATCTTGAAAGATAAGTGGTTGGGCATCGGTGCACTCAATCTTTTCCACTTCTGGGGCAGGGCTAGGTGGATGGCCCTGGGAAACCCTGCTAACAGAGTCATCAAAAAGCAGAAGAGACTGCTGCATGACTTGGGGCTCAGACTGCTTGGCTGATTTGCAAGGGGGTGAGGTGAAAGACTGATGGACATCGGCTGCAGGTGCCAACTCTGATCTTTCAGCAGGAGACTGGGTAGGAAACAATGTGAATGAACTGGAGCCACTGTCAGCAACCCAATCTACTATCGCCTGTACTTGTTCAGGTCTCACCATTCGTAGAGCCACATTAGGCACGACCAAATACCGCTGCAGGTTCTGTCGCCCACTCGCACCTGAGGAAGGAGTTTCACTTGTGTGTGGAGCTGGCACATATCGACCACGTCCTCTCCCTGGAACAGGAGCTTCACCAACAGCACCACGACCTGGGCCACGTCCCTTATTTGACGCTTTCCTCATATTTCTCGAATTTAGGATCTTGCCCTAAATGGGTGTTTAATTAATACCGTAGTAGAATAGAACGACAGTAGGTAAAGGGTGTATCTCACACGGCCTGAACCAGACTAGGCCTCAATTAAAAGATTTTTGCCCAAAATTGCTGTATTTCAAATGCCTAAATCAAACCCCTGTATGTAAAGGGTGTATCTCACACAGCCTGAACCACTGTAGGCCTGAATTAAATATTGGTGCACCAAATGGCGGTATTTCAAATCTCTGAATCTAACCCAAATGTATTAAGGGTGTATCTCACAATGACATATGCAGCAAAGGCTGCCAAATAAACTTTTTTCTGCCCAACCGGGTGTTTGTTTAATAACTCAATATGGCAGCAGTATATAACCCAGGAATTTCAAATGTGCTTATGCTGCAAGGCCTGAAATAGTGTATTTTGCCCCAAAAAGGGTGTTTTATTAATGAAAGAATATAAGCCCTGTATATACAGGGTGTATCACACGGCCTGAGCCACTGTAAGCCTAAATTAAAAAATTTTGCCCCAAATGGCTGAATTTCAAATGCCTGAATCAAACCCCAAAAAGTGTGTTTTTAAAACCCCAGAAAATGATCAGCGAATTTCTAGCTTAAATTGCACACTGACCAATCCAGATTTTGTATATTGCCCAAAAAATTGGGATGCACTGAGCTTGCATAAAATGGCCACCGCCCACCTAACTGACTTATTAAAGTTATTTTTTTTCGGTCACTGGGCTCAGGGCAGGATAAAAAAAAATTGTGCCCTGCACCCACAAAACACAATGTTTGTAGATCGCTGAGTTAGATTCTGATTTTGAGCAAAGAGTCTCTCCTATTCTCTCCCTGAAATCACCAGCAGCATCCTCTCCCTACACTAAGCACAGCAGAGTGACATGCAGCGCTACGTGACTCCAGCTTATATAGAGGCTGGGTCAATTGCTACACTGGCCAATCACAGCCATGCCATTAGTAGGCATGGCTGTAATGGCTTCTAAAGGTCAGACAGTTAACCAATTGTTGATTGGCTGCTCTGCAGCCTTACAAAAAGCGGCGAACACCGAACCCGAACTTTTACTGAAATGTTTGGGTTCGGGGTCCAAAAATGCTAAAGTTCGGGTTCGCTCAACCCTAGTCATAACCCTTATGGATCAGGGGAATTGGACTGGCTGATGCATTCCTGACACTCCATATCTGAAGGTATCGTGTGCTGCTCTATATATTATTTTAAAGGGGCGGCCACTGTGGAGGTCACCGTTAAAAGGGGCGGCCACTGTGGAGGTCACCGTTAAAAGGGGCGGCCACTGTGGAGGTCACCGTTAAAAGGGGCGGCCACTGTGGAGGTCACCGTTAAAAGGGGCGGCCACTGTGGAGGTCACCGTTAAAAGGGGCGGCCACTGTGGAGGTCACCGTTAAAAGGGGCGGCCACTGTGGAGGTCACCGTTAAAAGGGGCGGCCACTGTGGAGGTCACCTTTAAAAGGGGCGGCCACTGTGGAGGTCACCGTTAAAAGGGGCGGCCACTGTGGAGGTCACCGTTAAAAGGGGCGGCCACTGTGGAGGTCACCGTTAAAAGGGGCGGCCACTGTGGAGGTCACCTTTAAAAGGGGCGGCCACTGTGGAGGTCACCGTTAAAAGGGGCGGCCACTGTGGAGGTCACCGTTAAAAGGGGCGGCCACTGTGGAGGTCACCGTTAAAAGGGGCGGCCACTGTGGAGGTCACCGTTAAAAGGGGCGGCCACTGTGGAGGTCACCGTTAAAAGGGGCGGCCACTGTGGAGGTCACCGTTAAAAGGGGCGGCCACTGTGGAGGTCACCGTTAAAAGGGGCGGCCACTGTGGAGGTCACCGTTAAAAGGGGCGGCCACTGTGGAGGTCACCGTTAAAAGGGGCGGCCACTGTGGAGGTCACCGTTAAAAGGGGCGGCCACTGTGGAGGTCACCGTTAAAAGGGGCGGCCACTGTGGAGGTCACCGTTAAAAGGGGCGGCCACTGTGGAGGTCACCGTTAAAAGGGGCGGCCACTGTGGAGGTCACCGTTAAAAGGGGCGGCCACTGTGGAGGTCACCGTTAAAAGGGGCGGCCACTGTGGAGGTCACCGTTAAAAGGGGCGGCCACTGTGGAGGTCACCGTTAAAAGGGGCGGCCACTGTGGAGGTCACCGTTAAAAGGGGCGGCCACTGTGGAGGTCACCGTTAAAAGGGGCGGCCACTGTGGAGGTCACCGTTAAAAGGGGCGGCCACTGTGGAGGTCACCGTTAAAAGGGGCGGCCACTGTGGAGGTCACCGTTAAAAGGGGCGGCCACTGTGGAGGTCACCGTTAAAAGGGGCGGCCACTGTGGAGGTCACCGTTAAAAGGGGCGGCCACTGTGGAGGTCACCGTTAAAAGGGGCGGCCACTGTGGAGGTCACCGTTAAAAGGGGCGGCCACTGTGGAGGTCACCGTTAAAAGGGGCGGCCACTGTGGAGGTCACCGTTAAAAGGGGCGGCCACTGTGGAGGTCACCGTTAAAAGGGGCGGCCACTGTGGAGGTCACCGTTAAAAGGGGCGGCCACTGTGGAGGTCACCGTTAAAAGGGGCGGCCACTGTGGAGGTCACCGTTAAAAGGGGCGGCCACTGTGGAGGTCACCGTTAAAAGGGGCGGCCACTGTGGAGGTCACCGTTAAAAGGGGCGGCCACTGTGGAGGTCACCGTTAAAAGGGGCGGCCACTGTGGAGGTCACCGTTAAAAGGGGCGGCCACTGTGGAGGTCACCGTTAAAAGGGGCGGCCACTGTGGAGGTCACCGTTAAAAGGGGCGGCCACTGTGGAGGTCACCGTTAAAAGGGGCGGCCACTGTGGAGGTCACCGTTAAAAGGGGCGGCCACTGTGGAGGTCACCGTTAAAAGGGGCGGCCACTGTGGAGGTCACCGTTAAAAGGGGCGGCCACTGTGGAGGTCACCGTTAAAAGGGGCGGCCACTGTTGATATATCTTTTTACGACACACGGAAAGATAAAATTAAACAGATGAAATATACCCGTGCGAAGCCAGGTCCTTCTGCTAATATCTTTTTTTTTCTATATCATCATATAGACAAAGCTTTTCTTCTTTTTTTTTGCTTTGGGAAGGGAATTAATTGGGTGCCGTCATAGGCTCAATGAAAACTTGATTACCGGTAAGTGTAATCTAATTTTTCCCCTTCGCCCATGACAGAACCCCTGGAGAATAGACAAGAATCCAATCTAGGGCGGGACAACAGCTTGAAGCACCTTACGGTCAGATGTAAGGTCCTCATTAGAAGGAAGCTAAAGTCTATAGTGCCTAAAGAAAGTATGTTGGGAACTCCAGGTGGCTGCTCTACAAATCTGCTCTATGGAAGAGGAAGTCCTCTGCCCAAGAAGTGGAGACTGACCTAGTAGAGTGGGCCCGAATGCAGAAGGTGGGACAACTCCCTTTGAAGAATATGCTATGGAAATAGCCTGCCTTATCCACCTAGCAATGGTCTGGGATGAAGCAGCAGAACCTCTCTTTGAACCCTGAAAAAAGAGCAACAGACGGGAAGAGGACCTCCAAGGTTGTGTGACCTGCAGATATTGAATTGAGGGATCAGGGTATATCACCACCCAATCCTCAATGGGGAGTGCAGCAATCTCGCTTACCCTCCTAG